>NC_135912.1:3969854-4470496 GCF_964194155.1 Cetorhinus maximus | reverse complement strand
CACGCGCCGCCATTTTGACGCTCGTTGCCCGGCTCAAAACGTCGACCTCACTTTGACGACGGGACAAAGAGGTGGAGCCCCCCCCACCCCCAGCACCTCCCCAAACAAAGGGGAGGACTCCTTCAGCCCTGGAGGCCTGAGGCCTGTTGCGCCCTCACCGCCCCAGGCACACCCTGTAACCAGGCTTTCGAATTCCCAGCCGGCCAGGCCTGTCGGACGTGGGCCCCAGGGGAGAATCAGTCACAGGCCGGGAAAATGTCCCCCTTTCCTTTCAGCAACTCACCCGCCCCCAGTCCACCCCCCCCCCCCCCCACACCCAGTCCACCCCCACCCCCCCCCACACCCAGTCCACCCCCACCCCCCCCCACACCCAGTCCACCCCCCCCCCCCAACACCCAGTCCACCCCCACCCCCCCCCACACCCAGTCCACCCCCACCCCCCCCACACCCAGTCCACCCCCACCCCCCCCACACCCAGTCCACCCCACCCCCACCCCCCCCACACCCAGTCCACCCCACCCCCTCCTCCACCCCCCCACAGTCCACCCCCCCTCACCCCCACCCCCAGTCCACCCCCCCTCACCCCCACCCCCAGTCCACCCCACCCCAGTCCACCCCCCCCTCACCCCCTCCCCCACCCCCCCTCACCCCCACCCCAGTCCACCCCACCCCCTCCTCCACCCCACCCCAGTCCACCCCCCCACCCTCACCCCCTCCCCCACCCGTCCACCCTCACCCCCTCCCCCACCCCCCCCACACCCAGTCCACCCCTCCCCCTCCCCTCCCCCACACCCAGTCCACCCCACCCCCTCCTCCACCCCCCCACCCCCTCCTCCACCCCCCCCACCCCACCCCAGTCCACCCTCACCCCCTCCCCCACCCCAGTCCACCCCCACCCACTCCCCTCCCCCCCCCCCCCCCCCCCCCAGTCCACATTTTCAGTAAGATTAATTTTTGACATCACGCCTTGGCGGCTGACAGGCTCTTGACCGAGGTAGGCCCGATGCCACCCAGGGGCGGACAAAGGGGCTTAAAATACACATTCGGGCCTGTCCCATTCAAGGGGCCTCATGCCGAACTGCAGGACGGCCTGGAAACAGCCCTGACCGACAGACGTGGAGCCGGGTCGCTGACCGACACGTTACAGGGGTAAGGTCCAACCGGGGTCCGAACCAGGGTGACTGGCTCCAACCACCAGCGCCGAATGAGCCGGCGGTCGGCGCCGACAGCCTTAATTTCAACCCGAGGGGAGGGCGAGCGCCCGCTAACCGGGATCGGCCAGCTTTTGACCAGCCGAGGTCAACCGCCTTCGATCCGGGCACCAACCGGCCCCCTGACCTGCCAGGGCAGCCGCGCATGCTAACCGGGGATCACCAATTTCGGTCGCCCCCCCCACCAATGTCACTGGTCCCGGTAACTTTTTTTCCCCCCCCGTTTTGGGGATTCGGTCCGAGCACGTCCGGCCGCGTAGCTCCTCAAAAGGCCCGGCCCCCCCCCCCCCCCCCCCCCCCTCCACGCACACAAGTTGGCCCCTTTAAGCTAAAGGGAGGCTACGAAAATAACTTAAAGTGGCCGCGTGCTTAAATGAACCCGTTGCACGCAGCAGGTAAACGGGTTAGCGGGAACGCTGGACCTCAGACGTTTTCTTCGGATATTATTGGGACACAGGGTGCTGATCCCTGAATTTTCTACATCCATGCAGCCTCCCCACACCCCCCCACTCCCCCCCCCAACCCAAAACTTCTCCACGAGGAGCGTTTCCCTTCATAGAACTGATTTTCTGGCTGCGTAAAAAGAGATTTTCGGGCCAAAAAGCCACATTTAACAATGGCGCGCAGCAGTTTCCAGTCGCCAGAACTGATTTGGCCACGACTGCTACTGTGCAAGTTTCCATAGCCTGAGCGCCCGGCCAGTGTTACCTGTTGGTGAAGGCGCAGGAGTTTGGAACAGGTGAAAGTCTGAGCTTGCAGTGATTTGCAAGAGTTATTTCGCGTGATGTTTTTTAAGTACTCTCATATTCGCCAGTGCAGCAGTCCAAAGTACAAGGGCAAAGTACAAACCATCGAGGGTTCAGCTCCCAATCCAGAGGTTGGAGCGCGTTAACCTGAGCTGAGACTCCCAGCAACAGAGTCAGCGAAAAGACAATTAAGCCCAGGCCCTGTCCGCCCTCTCAGGCCGAATTGCCAACCCTCCAGGATTGGCCTGGAGTCTCCAGCGATGGAAGATCGATCTCCAGGCCACTGCTGTGGTGCCAAGTCCTGGAGAAAAGCCATCAGGACATTCAAAGAAGATTTTTCTTCTATTTTTGCTGCCATCTTCTTTCAATATTTCTCTTCACCGGGTAGTAAAGTATTGAAAATGGGGGAAGAGAAGGCTTTTTGGCTGACAGTCAAGCATCATCCAATTGGGTAATGAGTCTTTTTGCTTTCCAAATTGGCGTAGGAAGGCCGTGCGTCACAAGGGTGGGCGCGTTGGCCGACTAATTGTCTGAAAGGTGGGTGAAAGTCGTGCCTTTTCCAAGAAATCACCTGACCAGCAGGGTGCTCGAGGAGGAGTGTCATTTGCTTATTGTACTGCAATTAGTTTAATGGCTGGAAAAAAACAAGTTTTAAAGGCAAAGGCCCTGGTGATTTACTAGAAATCACCTGACATAGATGAGTTACGTTTTGAACCTGTGTCTTTTTTAAAACTCAGTTGGGAATGAACTGAGAAGGGGAAAAGCTGCCAAGATCATGCTCCCCTTGACTTGTCTGAGACACAGTCTGTTCTCCTTCACGCCAAAGCTCCATTGGTGAGAACCTCCAGGCATCTACTGGGACTGGCAATCTGCCTTCACATGAGCGAGCTCCATATCGAAAGTGTGGAAAACCTGCGAACTTTACCCTTTTTTAAATAAAGCATTTTCCTCAGCTGCCCATCTCTGCAGAGACCCTATTTGTTTGTCCTTTGTTTACGTGCGCATGTGTGTGGATGTGGGAAGATAAAGAGACATCTGCAGTGACTTTCACAACCTCACAAAGTGCATTGCGGTCCACAAGGTGCTTTCGAAGAGCTGTAATGTAAGGTAGCAAAGCAAAGCAAGATCCCACAGACAGCAATGAAATTATTAATCAGCTTTAGTTGAGAGGTAAATGCTGGTCCCGGACACTGAAGTGAACTCCTCTCACCTCTAAAGAGAGGCTAGAAGATCTTTTATGTGCGCCTAAGAGGGCCGGCGGGGCCCTCAGTTTAACGCCTCGCCTGAAAGACGGCACCTCCAACAGTGCAGAACCTCCCTCAGTACTGGCATTGAGGGGAGAGTCAGCCTGGGTTATGTGCTGAAGTCCCTGGAGGGAGAGCTGAACCGCACCCCACGACCTACTGATTCAGAGGCGATAGAGAGAGTGGGGGAGAAGAGGGAGAAAGTGAGAGAGAGAAAAAGAGAGAGAAAGCGAGAGAGGGAAAGACAAGACAAGCATACAGATGGGAACACTCCACCACCGCCTGGACATTTCACTCCAAACCACGCATCATCCTGACTTGGAAATATATCACCGTTCCTTCAGTATAACAATGTGGTTGACTCTTAACTGCCCTCTGAAATGGCCGAGCAAGTCACTCAGTACAAGGGCAATTAGGGATGGGCAGCAAACGCTGGCCTTGCCAGCGACGCCCACATCCCGTGAAATAATAAACCACAGTATTCGGCCTCAGCTGGAGTAATGCCTCCAATTCTGGGCACCGCACTTTAGGAAGGACGTGAAGGCATTGGAGTGCAGAAAAGATTCACGAGAATGGTTCCAGGGATGAGAAACTTCAGTGACATGGATAGGTCGGAGAAGTTGGGACTGTTTTCTATGTTATCGTGTCTTAGATGGGGCTGGAGCTGGAGCTAGAGGGTCTGAAATTACAGGTACTGCTGAAGGCTGTAAACTGCTAGTAAATTTTCTCATTTATTGAACAACCTACTAACTATGTACAGTACAAGGCTCAGCACGAGGTTCTACATAGAACTATCTCTCAGCCTGCTTGGTTGTCATGTGATCACACATCATGGACGATGCAGACTATCTATTTATGCGTTTAACATTAAGCCTTTATGCTACATTCTGCTTAGAGAAGAGAAGGTTGAGAGGAGATTTGATGGAGGTGTTCAAAACTATGAGGGGTCCAGACAGAGTAGATATGGAGAAAATGTTCCCATTGGTAGAAAGGTCTAGAACCAGAGGGCACAGATTTAAGGTGATCGGCAGAAGAAGCCACGGTGACATGAGGGAAAACTTCTCTTTTAAGGCAACGAGCTGTTAAGACCTGGAATGCACTGCCTGAGAGTGTGGCGGAGGTAGATAGTCGTGACTTTCAAAAGGGATTTGGATAATCATCTGAAGAGGAACAAATTTGCAGGGGCTAAAGGGAAAAGGCAAGGGGAGTGGTACTAGCTGAGTTGCACTTCCAGAGAGCCAGCATGGACACGACGGGCTGAATGGCCTACTTCTGTAACCATTTTATGATTCTGTAGAAATGAAAGCTGTCGACTGCTGCAGCTCCTGCCATACATTCCATGGCCAGCAGGTGGCGGCATCTCCCCAGAAGTAAGGGATCCAATCTTTGAAGAACATGTAATGCTGCCACCTATTGGAGCAGCCAAAAATTTCACTAGCTCCGCTCCCAGAAAGTAACAACAATAACTTGCATTCATATGGTGCCTTCAACATGGTAACCATCCCAAGGCGCTTCGCAGGAGTCTTATAAAGTAAAGTTTGACACTGAGCTGTTTAAAGAGATATCAGGACATCTACCCTGGCATGCCCCCGAAGAATTTTATATAAAATAAAAGCAGAAAATTGCTGTGGATGCTCGTAGGTCTGGCAGCAGAGTTAACATTTCAGGCTAATGACCTTTTTTGAGAGAACTTCAAATGTATCAAAGGATTTAATATATTTCAATGAGATCACGTTTACTTGACTTGTTTGTGGGATCTTGCTGTGCACGGATTGCATGCCGCGTTTCCTACCTAATGTGACTGCGCCTCCAAAGTGCTTCATGGGCTGTGAAGTGCTTTGGGATGTCCTGGGGCTGTGAAAGGTGCTATATAAATGCGACCCCTTATTTTAATAGACTGCCAATCAAACGGGCTGATATGCAGTCTTGCAGGCCTAGGTGGAGATTGGGGGTTGGCAGAAGGGCGTGGTTTGGGCAAGGAGGGGGAACTGTCAAGTTGTCAAGGAACTTTCAAAGAACTGTCAAAGAACTGTCAAGGCTATTAAATAATTCTCAAGCTGTCAAAGAATTGTCAGGGTCTTGACGAAATGTCAGGCTGTCCAGGAACTTTCAAAGGACTCTCCAGCGGTCAAAGGACTGTCAAAGCTGTCAAGTAAATGTCAAGCCGTCAAGGAACTTTCAAGGAACTGTCCAGCTGTCAAAGAACTGTCCAGCTGTCAAGGAACTGTCCAGCTGTCAAAGAACTGTCCAGCTGTCAAAGAACTGTCCAGCTGTCAAGGAACTATCAAGGAGGGGGTAAGGGAAAAATGTGGTGGGTGTGGAGCATGGGTTGGCATGAGCTGACACTAAGTTGCCATAGGGCCTATAAAGGGTGATGGGGATGCTTGAGGCAAGGGAGGTGCCTGGGGCCATGGGGTAGAGAGGCATCGGTTGGCATGGGGGTATGAGGGGCCATGGCCAATCTTGGATTGTGGTGAAGGGGGTGTAGTTTACGGAGTGAGCATGGAGGCAGTGATTGAAGATCAGACGTGGATTCCAGATGGATGGCGGGGGGGGGGACTTGGGCCCAGATTCTGCTCCAGAGTCGAGTGTGCAGGGATGGGAGAGTTCTGGGCTCTGCAACCTTGGCCTTTAAAAATGACAGCCTGCAGGTTGGAGTTTCGTTCGCTGGGCGTGGGCTGGATTGGAAGTCGGGGCTACTGCCATTGCCACCCCACTACCCTCAGAACACGTGTGGAGGCTGCCGGGGGTGGAAGACCTGCCTCTGTGCTCCAGCACTGTCTTGAAATAGCTTGGAAAAGAAAAATTAAACACAAACAGCCCTTCAGATCTCAGCCCCTCGTCCCCTCACATACTCCCTGTGCCACCTTCATATCAACCTATGCCACTTCATGTGACCCCATACACCCCATGGCTCCTCATAACGCTGTGCCAACTGATGCCCTGCTACCCACCCCTATGGTCTCTGATACCCCATATGCCCCAAACATCCCCATGGCCCTTTGTAGCCACTATGCCAACTTATGCCAACTAATGCTTCATGCCCACCACACTTTGTCCTTAGTCCCTCCATGCCAACTCACCTAGTATCCTTTGACAGCTCCCTGACAGCTTTGCCAGCTCTTTGGCATTTCTTTGAAAGTTCTTTGTCAGCTTGACAGTTCATGAAGAGTATGACAATTCTTTGACACTTTTGACAGTTCTTTGACAGCTGGACAGTCCTTTGACAGTTCCTTAACAGCTTGACAGTTCATGGAGAGTTTGACAGTTCTTTGACAGCTTTGACAGTTCCTTGACAGCTTTGACAGTTCTTTGACAGCTGGGCAGTCCTTTGACAGTTCCCTAACAGCTTGACAGTTCCAATGAGCTTGCGTGTAAAAAGTGCATAATTGTGTTCACTTTTAACAATTGCAAAGGATGCCTTACCTCTCCCAAAGGATGTCTTACCTCTCCAAAAGGATGCCTTATCTCTCCCGAAGGGTGTGCAGAGCCCAGAACTCTCCCATCCCTGCACACCCGACTCTGGAGAAGAAATCTGGGCCAAAGCCCCCCCTCCATCTGGAGTCTACGCCTGACCTTCCATCACTGCCTCCATGCTCACCCCTCAAACTACACCTCCTTCACTGCCATCTAAGATTGGCCATGGGCCCTCATACCCCAATGCCAACCGATGCCCCTCTACCCACCCCCATAGCACCAGGCACCTCCCTTGTCTCAAGCATCCCCATGGCCCTTTATAGGCCCAATGGCAACTCAGTGCCAACTCATGCTTCACAACTATCACATTTTTCCCTTACCCCCTCCTTGATAGACCCTTGACAGCTGGACAGCTCTTTGACAGCATTGACAGTTCTTTGACAGCATTGACAGTTCTTTAACAGCTGGACAGGTTCTGAGACAGTGTCTACCTCTCTCAGATGTGTCCCGGGGCCCCATCCAAAGGGCACCTTACCTCCCCAAAGGGGCTCTCTGGCTATCCAAATAAACCCAGCAAGTTCTGAACAGCTCTTAGCTGTTCTAATCTGCCCACTTGGGGGGGTCTCACACTCTGGGCCTACCGAAATCCCGTTTTTTGTGGAGGCAGCTGGTGATTTAAATGACCTGCCTCCTCCGTAAAACTCAAATGCACGAACCCCTGAGCAGACCCCACTCCCTGCCCCCATGGAAATGGAATTTGCCACATTTGTGGGGGCGGGGTGGGACTTCGAATTCCTGGCCATTTCTGGGATTTTCGCCACTGCGGGCAGCCTAATGGTCAAGAGGAAAATCTGGGATTTTGGCCACACGTGGATTACTGGACCGGACTCATCTTTGTCCCTCACCCTCAGATTGGGCGTGGCCTCCAACGCAAGGCACAGGGGGGCAGGACAGGTTGAGAAACCAGGTAATAAATTTCACAGCGATGTGGGCTTTAGCAATTCGAGCATTAGGTTCAAGAGCAAGGAGGTTATGTTAAACTTGCATAAGAACACTAGTTCAACCTCAATTGGAGTACTGCGTCCAGTTCCGGGTGCTAAACTTCAGGGAAGGGTGTGAAGGCATTAGAGAGAGAGAGAGTGCAGAGGAGGTTCATGCGCAAGGTTCTAGGGATGAGGAACCTCAGTTACACAGATGGATTAGTGGGTTTGGGGCTGTTTTCCTGGGAGAAAAGAAGGTTGAGGGGAGATTTGCCCGAGGTGTAAGGGGCCAGGTCAGGGTGGATAGGGAGAAACTGTTCCCATTGGCGGAAGGATCGAGAACGAGAGAGGCGGAGGGGATTTAAGATAATTGGCGATGGAGATGCAAGGAGAAACTTTTTCACGCAGCGAGAGTGGTTGGGGCCTGGAACGTGCTGCCTGAGAGTGCGGTGGGGGCAGGTTCAATCGAGGCACTCGAGTGGGAATTGGACTGTTGCCTGAAAAGGGAGAACGTGTAGGGCAATGGGGGGGAGGGAGGGGTGGCACAGGGGGCACTGCCCACTCGGGACAGCCAGCCGGCGGGCACAAGGGGACGAGTGGCCTCATTCTGTGCTGTAACTATCCTGCGATTCTGGGCTAATGAAGCCCGATGCCACACGGGCTCTAACCGTGAGCTCAATACAGTGCAGGTGACGCCCGGGGATGCTCCACAATGCGGTGCAGGACCTGCAGGGAAAATGTGTTGCCATTACGGAAAACCCGGCACCGGATCCCTTGGCTCAGACAGCAACTCCCCCTCCGCAGTCCTCACCCCAATCCGCTATCGCTGTCATGGGGCTTGGGCCCAGTCCCGAGCCCTCCGGTCAGTGCAGCCTCCCCATCTTGGGATCCAGCACCACGCCGGCCACAGGTTTTTAATTCACAGGTTCCCCCACCATGTTGCCAGGGGCACAGCAAGCTGGCGCACTGGGCAGGAGGAGCAAGAGGCCCTTTTGACTCGCCACTCAACAGCCTGACTGGCTTCTGTTGCCAGGGGCGATGGCTTCGCGACCCCTTCCTGCTGTGACAGTATGACTCAGCGCCAGCCCACGCATCACCCAAGTGTTAGTCACCGAGACTCTGTTATGTCTGCGCCTGGATCTGCCTCAATCCTCATCTCTGATTAACAATGCTGCTGACAGGAGCTGAGTGGCCGTCTTCAACCAGAAGCCAAGAGCTTGAGGCAGCATCTGGCCCCAGAGGTGGGTGGGGGTTTGAAGGGCACTGAGTGATCGCTGAGGGATAGTGATCAGCTAAGTACCATAAAGGCATTTGATAGTGTAGAGGGAGCTTTACTCTGTATCTAACCCCGTGCTGTACCTGTCCTGGGAGTGTTTGATGGGGACAGTGTAGAGGGAGCTTTACTCTGTATCTAACCCTGTGCTGTACCTGTCCTGGGAGTGTTTGATGGGACAGTGTAGAGGGGGCTTTACTCTGTATCTACCCCTGTGCTGTACCTGCCCTGGGAGCGTTTGATGGGACAGTGTAGAGGGGGCTTTACTCCGTATCTACCCCTGTGCTGTACCTGTCCTGGGAGTGTTTGATGGGGACAGTGTAGAGGGAGCTTTATTCTGTCTCTAACCCCGTGCTGTACCTGTCCTGGGTATGTTTGTTGGGGACATTGTAGAGGGAGCTTTACTCTGTATCTAACCACGTGCTGTACCTGCCCTGGGAGTATTTAATGGGGACAGTGTAGAGGAAGCTTTACTCTGTATCTAACCTGTGCTGTACCTGTCCTGCGAGTGTTTGATGGGGACAGTGTAGAAGGAGCTTTACTCTATATCTAATCCTGTGCTGTACCTGTCCTGGGCATGTTTAATGGGGACAGTTGTCATGATAATAGCTGATTATGGTTGTGGACTGCAGTATTAGATACTGCGGCACTCTGTACTAGATACGGGGTCACCTGACCTGGGGGGTGGGGTGGGTGGGGTGGGGGTGGACGTTGAAGGTCAGACAGCACATGTTGGAGCCTGTCTTGATAGAGTTCAGACACTGCAGATAGATGATCATGTTAGGAAAATGTGTCCTCAATAAAGTTAGCCCAGCTACAATGTCATCCTGTGTGCATCATTGAAACAAAAAACAAGACATGGTGTTAGAAGTAAACTAAACGCAACAGTGGAGGCTCTGAAACCACTGACAGAGCTCAGTTTGGAGGGACATCTGCCCGGAAACTGGAGGAGGTTCTGGCAGTGATTCGAGCTGTACATCATAGCGACGGGCAGTGATAAACAAAACCCTCAGGTACAGTCTTCCATCTTTCTTCACATAGCAGGGGAAGCAGTCCTAGGAGTGTGTAACACATTCACGTTTGAAAGTGATGAGAAACGAAATGACTTGATGGAAATAATGGAAAAATTCGAAGCCTACTGCAGCCTGAAGAAAAACAACACGTCCGAAAGACATAGATATTTTACGTGGATGCAAGGCAGTGACAGCATGAGTCGGCATGTAACGTAGCTGAGAAAAATGAGCTAAATCGTGTGAATTTGGAGAAATTGAAGAATCTGTCATCCAAGATGGAATAATTTGCTGGATCGCCGATGACTCTCTGAGAGAACGGCTTTGGAGAGAAATTGATCTCACGCTGGAGAAAGCAATAAATGTCTCCAGAGCGACAGAGACAACGAAAAGCCAGATTAAACAGATGACAGAAGATGATAAGCCGGTCAAGCAGTTGGATGCAGTTAAACAGAAATAGCCCTGGGAAAGAAGAAATGGACAGCCTGAAGGTAAAAAGAACAAAACTGCTATTAAAATATTTAAATGCAGCCTATGTGGAACAGGGCAATCACCAGGTAATTGTCCAGCCTACAGAAAGCAGTGCAAGAACTGTGACAAACTAAATCACTTTGCTAAGAGGTATAAATCAAGGAAAGTGCACACGATTGCAGATGATGACACAGACACTGAAACTGAGCGTTAACGTTGGTGCAGTAACAACAAATTCCAAAGAAGACGAATTGAAGGTCGATTTAAAAATTGCCAAAATGACGATGAATTTCAAGACTGATACAGGTGCACAAGCAAATGTCATTCCCATAAGCCTGTATTGTAAGACAAGCAAAGAAAAACAGCTAACTAAAACAAAAGTGAAGCTGTCTACTTACACAGGTGAAAAAAATTGCAGTGGAAGGAACATGCACACTTAAAGTGAACTACAAAATACAGCCTCAAGCACTTCCATCCATTGTGGTGAAACCTGACGCAAAACCCACTCTTGGAATCAAAGCTTGTGAAAATCTGAAGCTAATCACGAGAATAATGAAGGTGTGAAGACATAAGAGAGAGAGAGTGCAGAGGAGGTTCGTGCGCAAGGTTCCAGGGATGAGGTACCTCAGTTACACAGATGGGTCAGTGGGTTTGGGGCTGTTTTCCTGGGAGAAAAGAAGGTTGAGGGGAGATTTGCCCGAGGTGTAAGGGGCCTGGTCAGGGTGGATAGGGAGAAACTGTTCCCATTGGGGGAAGGATCGAGAACGAGAGGGGAGGGAGGGGGTTTAAGATAATTGGTGATGGAGACGCGAGGAGAAACTTTTTCATGCAGCGAGAGTGGTTGGGGCCTGGAACGCGCTGCCTGAGTGTGCGGGTGGGGGGCAGGTTCAATCGAGGCACTTGAGGGGGAATTGGACCGTTGCCTGAAAAGAGAGAATGTGCGGGGCAATAGGGGGAGGGAGGGGTGGCACAGGGGGCACTGCCCACTCGGGACATCCAGCCAGCGGGCACAACGGGCCGAGTGGCCTCATTCTGTGCTGTAACCATCCTGCGATTCTGGGCTAATGAAGCCCGATGCCACATGGGCTCTAACCGTGAGCTCAATGCAATGCGGCTGACGCCCGGGGATGCTCCAATGCGGTTCAGGACCTGCGGGGAAAATGTGTTGCCATTAAGGAAAACCCGGCACTGGATCCGTTGGCTCGGACAGCAATTCCCCCTCCGCAGCCCTCACCCCAATCCGCTATCGCTGCCATGGGGCTTGGGCCCAGTCCCGAGCCCTCCGGTCAGTGCAGCCTCCCCATCTCGGGATCCAGCACCACGCCGGACACAGGTTTTTAATTCACAGGTTCCCCCCCAATGTTGCCAGGGGCACAGCAAGCTGGCGCACTGGGCAGGAGGAGCAAGAGGCCCACCTGACTAGTCACTCAACAGCCCGGCTGGCTTCTGTTGCCAGGGGCGATGGCTTCGCGACCTCTTCCTGCTGTGACAGTATGACTCAGCGCCGGCCCACGCATCACCCAAGTGTTAGTCACCGAGACTCTGTTATGTCTGCGCCTGGATCTGCCTCAATCCTCATCTTATCTCTGATTAACAATGCTGCTGACAGGAGCTGAGTGGCCGTCTTCAACCAGAAGCCAAGAGCTTGAGGCAGCATCTGGCCCCAGAGGTGGGGGGGGGGGTTGAAGGGCACTGAGTGATCGCTGAGGGATAGTGATCAGCTAAATACCATAAAGGCATTTGATAGTGTAGAGGGAGCTTTACTCTGTATCTAACCCTGTGCTGTACCTGTCCTGGGAGTGTTTGATGGGGACAGTGTAGAGGGAGCTTTACTCTGTATCTAACCCCGTGCGGTACCTGTCCTGGGAGTGTTTGATGGGGACAGTGTAGAGGGAGCTTTACTCTGTATCTAACCCCGTGCTGTACCTGTCCTGGGAGTGTTTGATGGGACAGTGTAGAGGGAGCTTTACTCTGTATCTAACCCCGTGCTGTACCTGTCCTGGGAGTGTTTGATGGGACAGTGTAGAGGGAGCTTTACTCTGTATCTAACCCCGTGCTGTACCTGTCCTGGGAGTGTTTGATGGGGACAGTGTAGAGGGAGCTTTACTCTGTATCTAACCCCGTGCTGTACCTGCCCTGGGAGTGTTTGATGGGGACATTGTAGAGAGAGCTTTACTCTGTATTTAACCACGTGCTGTACCTGTCCTGGGAGTGTTTAATGGGGACAGTGTCGAGAGGAGCTTAACTCTGTATCTAACCTGTGCTGTACCTGTCCTGGGAGTGTTTGATGGGGATAGTGTAGAGGGAGCTTTACTCGGTATCTTATCCTGTGCTGTACCTACCCTGGGCATGTTTAATGGGGACAGTTGTCATGATAATAGCTGATTATGGTTGTGGACTCCAGTATTAGATACTGTGGCACTCTGTACTAGATATGGGGTCACCTGACCTGGGGTGGGGGGTGGACATTGAAGGTCAGACAGCACATGTTGGAGCCTGTCTTGATAGAGTTCAGACACTACAAATAGGTAATCATGTTAGGAAAATGTGTTATCAATAAAGTTAGCGCAGCTACAATGTCGTCCTGTGTGCATCATTGAGACAAAAAACAAGACATGGTGTCAGAAGTAAACTAAACGCAACGATGGAGATTCTGAAACCACTGACAGAGCTCAGTTTGGAGGGAAATCTGCCCGGAAACTGGAGGAGGTTCTGGCAGCGATTTGAGCTGTACCTCATAGCGACGGGCAGTGATAAACAAAACCCTCAGGTACAGTCTTCCATCTTTCTTCACGTAGCAGGGGAAACAGCGCTAGAAGTCTGTAACACATTCACATTTGAAAGTGATGAGAAACAAAATGACTTGATGGAAATAATGGAAAAATTCGAAGCCTACTACAGCCCGAAGAAAAACAACATGTACGAAAGATAGATAAAAATAGATATTTTACGTAGATGCAAGGCAGTGACAGCATGAGTCGGCATGTAACGTAGCTGAGAAAAATGAGCTAAATCGTGTGAATTTGGAGAAATTGAAGAATCTGTCATCCAAGATGGAATAATTTGCTGGATCGCCGATGACTCTCTGAGAGAACGGCTTTGGAGAGAAATTGATCTCACGCTGGAGAAAGCAATAAATGTCTCCAGAGCGACAGAGACAACGAAAAGCCAGATTAAACAGATGACAGAAGATGATAAGCCGGTCAAGCAGTTGGATGCAGTTAAACAGAAATAGCCCTGGGAAAGAAGAAATGGACAGCCTGAAGGTAAAAAGAACAAAACTGCTATTAAAATATTTAAATGCAGCCTATGTGGAACAGGGCAATCACCAGGTAATTGTCCAGCCTACAGAAAGCAGTGCAAGAACTGTGATCAACTAAATCACTTTGCTAAGAGGTATAAATCAAAGAAAGTGCACACGATTGCAGATGATGACACAGACACTGAACCTGAACTTTACGTTGGTGCAGTAACAACAAATTCCAAAGAAGACGAATTGAAGGTCGATTTAAAAATTGCCAAAATGATGATGAATTTCAAGACTGATACAGGTACACAAGCAAATGTCATTCCCATAAGCCTGTATTGTAAGACAAGCAAAGAAAAACAGCTAACTAAAACAAAAGTGAAGCTGTCTACTGACACAGGTGAAAAAAATTGCAGTGGAAGGAACATGCACACTTAAAGTGAACTACAAAATACAGTCTCAAGCACTTCCATCCATTGTGGTGAAACCTGACGCTAAACCCACTCTTGGAATCAAAGCTTGTGAAAATCTGAAGCTAATCAAGAGAATAATGACTGTCACCACTGCTGATATCCTGAGCGGGTATAAAGACGTGTTCCAGGGGATTGGCTGCCTAAAAGGAGAACAGACCATCAAGATTGACGAAACTGTGACACCCAAAATACACCTGCCCAGGAAAATACCAGTGATGCTGAGAGAGCGACTGAAAGCAGAGTTGGGCAGAATGGAGAAGCTTCACATCATCAAGAAAATTGGAGAAGCGACAAAGTGGCTTAATCCAACTGTAATTGTAGAAAAATCAGATGGGAATCTCTGAGCCTATCTGGATCCCAGAGACCTAAATCAGGCAGTACAAAGAAAGCATTACCAACTGCCCACAGTAGAAGAGGTCACGTGTAAGCTAGCCGATGTTAAATGCTATTCAGTCTTGGATGCGAGTTCAGGTTTCTAGCAGGTTAAGCTGGATGAACGCAGCTCCTATCTCTGTACCTTCAACACACCATACGGGTGATACAGGTTTTTACGCTTACTTTTTGGCATTAATTCAGCTCCGGAGGTGTTCCACAGAACAGTGAAGCAGCTGTTTGAACGGTTAGAGGGCGTGGAAACCGATATCGATAATGAGCTGGTCTTGAGAGCCACACGAGAAGCACACGCCCACAGACTGAGGCAGGTGCTGGCCAGAGCTGGAGAATGGAATGTCAAGTTGAAGAAGGAAAAGTGCAAAATGAAATCAAGTACTTGGGACATGTGCTAACAAGTGAGGGACTGAAGCCGGACCCGAGTATAGTCGAAGCAGTTCGTGAGCATCCCACCCCACCCCTGGGAGAGGTTTTTGGGAATTGTGACCTATCTCGGGAAATTCATTCCAAAGTCAGACCTGACAGCGCCTCTCAGAGAACTTCTACAGAATGATGTGGAATTGCACTGGGAACAAAGTCACCAGGAAGCTTTGACCAGCCTGAAGAGAACACTGACCCAGGCACCAGTGTTAAAGTATTATGATGTCAGTCAGCCGGTCAAGATCTCAGTGGACACTTCAAAAACTGGCCTGGGAGCGGTCCTCTTACAAAATGAGGCACCGGTGACACATGCTTCAAAGGCAAAGACTAAAACACAGCAGTGGTTTGCCCAAATAGAGAAAGAAATGCGAGCAATTGTGTTTGGCCTAGAACATTTCCACCAGTTTTTCTATGGCAAAGACGTGGAGGTAGAGTCTGATCATAAATCTTTGGAATCTATACTTAAAAAACCCCTGAATTGTGTCCTACCAAGAATCCAAAGATGACTAATGTGTCTGTAGAAGTACCAGGTCAGAGTTAAATACAAACCGGGCAAGGGAATGTACATCGCAGATACTCTGTCACGTGCATACCTACCCATCACGGAGGAAGAGGATAAAGAAACGGAAGCAAAGGTTCACATGATGACAAAGAACTTTCCTGTGGCTGTAACCAAACTGGCTGAGATCAGGGAAGTGACCAAGAATGACCCCACCCTGAGAAAACTGCAAGAGATTGTGCAAACTGGCTGGCCCACACACCAGAGTGGAGCCCCTTCTGCTGTACAAGAGGACTGGAACTTTCATGAGGAACTTCATGTAGCAGAAGGAATACTTCTCAAGGGAGAAAAGATCATAATACCTGCAACACTGAGGAAAGAAATGCTGCAGCGCATACATGAAAGTCACCTCGACATAGAAACATGCAGGAGAAGAGCCCGAGATGGGATGTATTGTCCTGGAATGGGAGCACAAATCGGGGAAATGGTGAATGCGTGTGCCATGTGCCAAAAGTACAGTAAATCACAACAAAAAGAATCACTTCAATCACACAGTGTCCCAGAGAGGCCCCGGCAGAAAATTGGAGTGAACTTGTTCACATTTGAGAACAGTGAGTACCTACGAGCAGGAGATTATTACTCAGTTTTTTGAGTCTGTGTTGCTGAGAAATGATAGGAAGAGCATTAATGCAATAAATCATTTACAATCAATGTTTGCTCACCACGGCTTACCTGAAGTGCACACCTCAGATAATGGCCCACAATTCTAAGGCACTGAGTTTCGCAAATTTGCACAGGACTGGGAGTTTTGCCACATTACGTCAAGTCCCAAATATCCACAATCCAACGGGAATGGTGGAACACACCGTGCAGACCTTAAAACACCTGCTGAAGAAGGGCAAAGGTGGACGGAAGAGACCCCTACCTGGCTCTGCTGGATTTCAGGAATACTCCATTGGAGGGCATTGGATCATCTCCAGCACAGCTCCTGATGGGGAGAAGACTAAAAACTAAGCTTCCAACTGTTATTTCCACAGCCAGTGAGCTACAGCGCACAGGACCTGCTCAAACTGAGACAGCAGAAGCAGAAACAATACTTTGATCGAGGCGCCCAACCTCTGCCTGGCCTGAACATGGGAGAGACAGTAGGGATTCAGCATGAAGGGATCTGGGATCCTGCTGTTGTCACAGGAATCACAGGAGAACCAAAGGTCTTACATAGTGCAGACTCCGAACGGACAACAGTACAGGAGAAGCCGGAGTTTTTTTACGGAAAACAAAATAAACACAACCCTGCCCTGAACCAGAAAGAGTACTGAAGATCAAAAACCAGAATGCGCCAGTGAAGCAACAGATAACCAGACAAAGAGTCCTGAAAACTATCCGAGGGGTGATAGTGACACAGTCCTTCAAAATCACGTCTATCACCATTCAGAACATCCAGAAAGAATTGTGGAAAAAAACACAGAGATACAGAGATGAGTAAAAGACAAAAGAGACTGATCAACACAGAGTGAGAAAGAATAGATAAGAGACTTTGTGTACTTGAGTTGTATATAAGTTTTTTAAAAAAGAGAGGTGTCATGATAATAGCTGATTGTGGTTGTGGCATTAGATACTATACGGTACTCTGCACTAGATACCAGGTCACCTGACCTGGGGGGGGGGGGGGGGGGGTGGTGGGTGGGTTTGAAGGTCAGATGGCACATGTTGAAACCTGCCTTCATAGAGTTCAGACACTGCAGACATGTGTTCATGTCAGGAAAAGGTGTTACCAATAAAGTTAGCCCAGCTACAATGTCGATGGCCTGTGTGCATCGTTAAAAAAAGAAACAAGATGACAAGGAGTGCCTAAGATGAGCAACGTTCCAGTAAAATCCTCTCTTCAATGAGAGCGAAGATTAGCCTGAAAAAAGTGATGAAAAATAGGGAACAGGCTTGATGTTAACAATCAAGGAAAGAACTACAAAAATATTAGAGATTGGAAGAGCAATAGGAGGCAGATGGCATGAGGTGACATTCAACCAGAGCCATGAATTAACTGACTAATTAGTGGAGAATGATTGAATTAACTGAAGTAATTAGGGAAAAAAAATTATTCCAATGGATTTTAATTGATCTATGGTGCTGCTGTTGGAGGTGAATTTAATTTTAAATGCGTTGGGGCGTATGAAACGTCTCTCACTTGATCGAAGCAGTTAGAGGTTTGAGATGCTGAGGCAGTGCTGGCAGGAACAGAGGCTATTCCCTGCAGGTGGGGAGTCAGACACAGGGTTGATTCAGGCATTGTGAGAGTTGAAGAGACAGGTTGGGTGAAGTGTGTTTATCCAGGGAGGATGCAAAATGAAAAACTCCCCCCCACCATAGGAGCTGGGGAAGAGTCCATTGGGAGAAACGTAGAAAGCTAATTGCATGTATAATTGATTGGTAGTTGACAATTATCACCTATATCTGACCAATTTTCCAGTGGAAGCAAAGTAGAGGCTGGTTGAATGAGGGAGGACAAAATACTACCTTAGAGAATGAATGAATGAATGAGTGAATGAATGAATGAATGAGTGGCAGACAGGATTCAGTATTGGTGTAAGTGGAAGGCGTGGGACGAGATAGGTAATGGGACATGTAAGGCTAAATGTCCCACATAACAACATACATAAGGCCAAACACCCCACCCCCTCCCCAAGCATTGGAGGAAGTTAGGTCACAGAGGGTAGGCGGGAATGTGGAGTTGAGGTCACAATCAGATCAGCCACGGATCTTATTGAATGGCGGAGCAGGCTTGAGGGGCCGAGTGGCCTACTTCTGCTCCTAATTCGTGTGGTCAGAGAAAGCTCACTAGGCCGACCCCTGGGATGAGGAGTTTGTCTTATGAGGAAAGGTTGAGCTGGTTGGGCCTATACCCATTGGAGTTTCGAAGAACGAGAGTCATTTAAGATTCTGAGGGGGCTTGACATGGGGTAGATGCTGAGAGGGTGTTTCCCCTTGTGGAGGGGGGGGACGATTCTAGAACTAGTGGGCACAGTTTCAAAATGAGGGGACCCCATTTAAATTTCTTCTCTCAGGGGCTCATTAATCGTTGGAATTCTCTTCCCCAGAGAGCATTTGGAGGCTGGGTCATTGAATATATTCACGGTTGAGTTGGATAGAGTTTTGATTGACAAGGAGGTGTGATTATGGAGGGAGCAAGTAGGAAAGTAGAGTTGAAGCCACAATCGGGTTAGCCATGATTGTATTGAATGGCAGAGCAGGCTCGAGGGGCTGAATGGCCTACTCCTGCTCCTATTTCTTATGTTCTTATGTAAGATCAATCGCCCTATCTAGTGTCATCCACAAGACCAAATATCCCATCCAGTGAGACACAGAAGACGGAAGTGGAATTATAAAAGGTCATTAACATGGGAAAATATCTAAATACCAGGGATGAGGATTTTAAACTGACACAAACCCTCTACATGACAAAGGCCAAGAGCTTTGTCAGATTCATTGCAGGAGCTTTCAGCTAGGAGTTCAGTCAGTGCAGTGACTATAGCTGCTGCAGAGTGACTCACACAGTCATTATAGAATTACATCGCTCCATTAAGTTGTGTTAAAAATTCCAATTGTTTGTGGTCCAGGTCTATTTGGTACTCAGCAAACTGAGGAATAGTGACCCGACTTATCCCTCTGCACCACAAATTACCAGATCAGAGTTCATAAGAAACATGTGAAGGTGGGGGGGGGGGGGTGTGAGGCCATTCAGCCCCTCGAAAATGTTCCGCCACTTGATCAAATCTTGGCTGATCTGTATCTTAATGCCATTTACCTGCCATGGTTCTTTTTCCGTTAATGCCCCTACCCAACACTGATTTGGCATGGGGGCTATAAGGGGCCATGGGGGTGGGTGGGGTGGTGAGAGGGTGTGAAGGGTGAGGCCTAACAGTCGTTCACACAACTGGGACAAACTCCCAGTTGAACTTAAGCGATCCGTTCAGACCCCTCCTCATAGGAACACAGGGACATAGGCCTTAGAAGTAGGAGCAGGCCATTCGGCCCTTTGAGCCTGCTGCACCATTCAGTAAGATCATGGCTGATCTGAAACAAAAACACAAGATGCTGGAAAAACTCAGCAGGCCTAACGGCGCCCGCGGAGAGAGAAACAGAGTTAACGTTTCGAGTCTTCACTCCGAAGAAGAGTCAATACTGACTCGAAACGTTAACTCTGTTTCTCTCTCTGCAGGCGCCGTTAGGCCTGCTGAGTTTTTCCAGCATTTTTCTGTTTTTGCTTTATATTTCCAGCAACTGCAGTATTTTGCTTTCAGCATGGCTGATCTGGTTGTGGTCTCAACTCCACTTTACTGTCTGCAACCCCCCATAACCCTTGGCTCCTTTATCAATCAAACATCTGTTTGAACCTGAGAGAAAAAGTTTCTCCTCATCTCTGTCTTAAAAGGAAGGCCTCTTATTCTTAAACCATGTCCCCTGGTTCTAGTTCCTCCTCACACCCTCCCAGTATCTACCCCTATCAATTCTCCTCAGGATCTGAAATGTTTCAATAAGATCACCTCTCATTTTTGTAAACTCCATTGAATGCAGGCCCAACCTGTTCAACCTTTCCTCATAAGATAAGCCCTTCCTCCCAGGAATGAGTCCAGTGAACCTTCTTTGAATTGCTTCCAATGCAATGATATCTTTTTTCCAATAAGGAGGCCAAAACTGTGCACAGTACTCCAGATGTGGACTCACATAAGGCTCCATGAACTAGGAATGGGTAATAAATGCAGGCCTGGACAGAGACACCCACATCCCATGAATGAATAAAGCAAGACTCACAACCCTCTGAGTGAAAAAATCTTACCTAGTTCTAGATTCTCCAACAAGAGGAAACATTCTCCCCACAATGATCCTGTCAAGACCCCTCAGGATTTTATACGTTTCAACCAAATCGCCTCTTACCCTTCTAAACTCCAGCGGATACAAGCCTACCTGTCCACCAGTCTTTCCTCATAAGACAACCCTCCCGTTCCAGGTATTAGTCCAGTAAGCCTTCTCTGAACTGCTTCTGATGCATTTACATCGTTCCTGAAATAAGGAGACCAATACTGTGCTTGGTACTCCAGACGTGGTCTCACCAATGTCCTGTAGAACTGGAGGTTGTAAATGGTGGAGTTGTGTGGCCTCCTTATGTTCCCATGGGACTGGGATCTCAGCAACAGTCAGAGCTTGCTGGAGGGAATGGGGAGGGGAGGGAAGCTAAAAACTGGGTCAAGATGGCCATGGGCGAGCTAAGCGGGGGCAAAAGTGGCGTTTGAGCGAGCATTGTCTTGCCAGCTGGCTCCCTTAGTGGCCCCGACTCTCCCTTTGATTGTTGCTTACCAATAACTGGTTACCATAACGACCGAAGCACTTGGTATTTCCCTTCATAAAGGGCACTCCACTGCTCTGCGGCACCGAAGGAATCCTCCAGTTGTTTGGCCAACACTTGTTGTGCGCACTTGATATTTGCTCAGCCTGTGAACGCCTCCATCTGTCAACCCTGCAAGCAGCCAGTCCAGTCTCGGCTAGCTTCCAAAGAGGCCACGGAATGTTCTCGCACAGAACCTTCCAGCACCGAAGCAGGCCATTCGGCTCACTCCACCTGCACCGGAGTCGACGCTCCACACGAGCCTCCTCCTGACACCCCCTCTTCATCTCACCCCATCAACATATCCTTCTATTCCTTTCACCCTCGTGTGTTTACCCAGCTACCTCATCAAAACATCTCAGAGAAGAAGACAATCTTTTATTTTATTCATTCATGGGACGCAGGCGTCATTGGCTAGGCCAGCATTTATTGCCCATCCCTAATTGCCCTTGTTTAGAGGGCATTTAAAGAGTCAACCACGTTGCTGTGGGTCTGGAGTCACATGTAGGCCAGACTAGGTGAAGACCACAGATTTCCTTCCACAAAGGACATTAGTGAACCAAATGGGTTTTTATCAATCGACAATGGTTTCATAGTCCTCATTGTCTTGCATTTATATAGCACCTTTCAGGACGTCCCTAAGTGCTTTACAGCTAATGAAGTACTTTTTGACATGCAGTCACTGTTGTAATGTAGGGAGCACGGCAGACAATTTGCGCACAGCAAGCTCCCACAAATAGCAGCGTGACGACGACCAGGTAACCTGTTTTTGTGATGTTGATGGAGGGACAAAGGTTTATCAGGACCTGAGGAAGACTTCCCTAATCTTCTTCGAAACGGTGCCATGGGATCTCTTACATCCACCTTGGGGAAGATGGAGTTTAACATTTCATCCACTAACTCGCACAGTAGAGAGTGCAGCACTCCCTCAGTACGCACTGGAGCACCAGCCAAGATTTTTAGGCTCAGTCCCCTGAAATGGGCCTTGAACCCACAACCTTCTGACTTAGATGCAGGAGTGCTACCCACTGAGAAATACCTGACATCTATGCTATTCATCTCAACAATCCCCTGGGAGTCACAAGTTCCACATCCTCGCCCCTCTGGGTAATGAAGTTTCTCCTGAACCCCACTGTTGGATTTAGCCGTGACTGTCTGGCAGCCAGTCGTTGATGGCCTGAGTTCCGATCTCCCCCACAAGTGGAATCATTTGCTCAACATCTACCTGATCAAACCCTTCCAAGGGATGTGGGCGCCACTGGCAAGGCCAACATTTATTGCCCATCCCTAATTGCCCCTTGAGAAGATGGTGGTGAGCTGCCTTCTTGAACCGCTGCAGTCCCTGTGCTGTAGGCACACCCACAGTGCTGTTAGGGAGGGAGCTCCAGGATTTTGACCCAGCGACAGTGAAGGAACGGCCGATATATTTTCAAGTCAGGATGGTGAATGGCTTGGAGGGCAACTTGCAGTGTTCCCATGTGTCTGCTGGCACTTGTCCTTCTAGATGGTAGAGGTAGCTCTTTTGGAAAGTGCTGTTGAAGGGGCTGCAGTGGGCATCTTGTAAATGGTACACACTGCGGCTGGCTATTATCAGAGGGCATATTGCCATGGGCATGGAGTCACATCACATGCCAGGTAAGGAATGCTGGTTCCCTTCCCCGAATGGCATTAATGAACTAATTGGGACAATTGATAATAGCTTCATTACTGCAGCTAGCTTCATATTCCAGATTTATTAATTAAATTTAACTTCTCCCAGTGTGGGATTTGAACCTGCACCCCCAGAGCATTAGTCTGTACCTTGGGATTGCTAGTCTAGTGACATTACCACTGTGCCATTGTCCCCATCCAAGCATCAAGCCTGAGATTTGATCCCATGCTTTCTAGATTATTCGTCCAGACCCACTAGATGACTAATCCAGTAATTAAACTGCTACACCACCACAAAAGGGCCAATGAGAGACTGCGATGGGGCAATTGGATACTTCCTCAATATCATAGGACCATTCTGCACAGGAGGAGGCCAGTTGGCCTGATGTCCCCATGCTGGCTCCTTGCCAGAGCATCTCACCTAGCCCCGCTCCACTGTCTTTTCCCCTTGGCCATACAAATATTTCCTCTTAATATGATTATCTAATTCCTTTCTCAAAGCCTCGATTGAGTCTGCCTCCACCACACTCTGAGGCCGCACTTTCCAAAGCCTAGCCACTCGCTGGGTAGGAATGGTTTACCTCATCTCACCCCTGGCCCTTTTGCCAATCACCTGAAACCAAAGACCTCTGGTTCCCAATCCTTCCGCCAATGGGAACAGTTTCTCCTTATCTGCTCTGTCCAGACCCTGACGATGTTACATAGAGCCACATAGGATATATGGCACAGAAACAAGACATTTGGCTCAACCAGCCCATGCTGGTGTTGATGTTCCACTCAAGCCGGGAAGGCAAATGCAATGTTGGCATTTATTTCGAGAGGACTAGAATATAAAAGCAGTGATGTGCTGCTGAGGCTTTATAAGGCTCTGGTCAGACCACATTTAGAATATTGTGAGCAATTTTGGGCCCCGTATCTCAGGAAGGGTGTGCTGGCCCTGGAGAGGGTCCAGAGGAGGTTCACGAGAACGATCCCAGGAATGAAAGGCTTAACATATGAGGAACGTTTGAGGACTCTGGGTCTATACTCGATGGAGTTTAGAAGGATGAGGGGGGATCTGATTGAAACTTACAGAATACTGAAAGGCCTGGATAGAGTGGACGTGGGGAAGATGTTTCCATTAGTAGGAGAGACTAGGACCCGAGGGCACAGCCTCAGAGTAAAGGGGAGACCTTTTAGAACGGAGATGTGGAGAAACTTCTTTAGCCAGAGAGTGGTGAATCTATGGAATTCATTGCCACAGAAGGCTGTGGAGGCCAGGTCATTGAGTGTATTTAAGACCGGGATAGGTAGGTTCTTGATTGGTAAGGGAATCAAAGGTTATGGGGAGAAGGCGGGAGAATGGGGTTGAGAAACTTATCAGCCATGATTGAATGGCGGAGCAGACTCGATGGGCCAAATGGCCTAATTTCTGCTCCTATGTCTTATGGTCTTATAAGCCTCCTCTCATCTTTCCTTAAACCCATCATTGTAACCCTCTGGCCCCTTCATCCTCATGTGCTTACCTAGCTTCCTGCTAAATGCATCTATACAATCCACTTCAACTTTGGTCACCTCTATCAAATTTCCTCTCAATCATCTCTTCTCCAAGTCTCCAAGGCAAGCGTTCTGACCATGTTGCTGAAGCCCCTCAACCCTGAAACTATGTTCGTAAATCTTTTCCAGGCACTCTCGATTGACTCCAGCTCTTTCTTAAAGTGCGGTGCGGAGAGCTGGGCACAATAGCCCGCAACACTCCAATTAACCCCGCTCCCCTGCTCTTGCCTCACAGCCCTGTGCATTTAAAAAATTTTACCCTTCGAATCTTTATCCGAATGGGATGAGGTTGAATGCCGTTCTTTATCTTAATGTTCAGCTGCCGGGAAGGATAAAAGTTTCTCGCTCGTAGAGTTAGCTAACACAACAGGGGAAGGAAAAAAAATGATTCCGGAGCTCAGCAAAAAAAAAAGGACGGAAAATATGCCTAACACTGTGCAACAGCACTGGTGAGTCATCTACTCAGCAGTTCCACCTAATCTGAAAAACATAACAGTAAACACTTTATAAAAAGGATTGACTTGAATCAGCCATGACTCTGCCTTTGTTTCAAGGTGATATGTAGGAAAAGGTTGGCTGCAATTCGGGAGCTGAGCATTAGAAAGCGGCTGCTTGTTCCATGCTTGAGTCAGCTTTCATAGACTCACAGGACAGTGCAGTTGATCAAAGGAGGCCATTCAGCCCCTCATGTCTGCACTGGCTGTTTCGAGGAGCCCACCTATTTGGCCCCACTGCTACCCAGGTCACCGGTCTCCCTGCAATTTCCTTTCCCCTTTAAAGATTTACTCAATTCCCTTTCGAAAGCTACTATGGAATCTATTTTCATCGCCCTATCAGGCATGAGGAAGGGGAAGAGCATAACCCTATGTGAGATAATCAGGGACGATTTGTTACCACCCCAAGGCAGACCACCAAATTCTGTTACGATCCTGGACAAGACCCCAAAATTTGTTACCACCTGGCTAGGGACCAGTAACTTTTCTGATGAACTTTGAAATCTCAGTAACTCTTTAAGAGAATAAAACCACAGGGCTCAGAATCGCAGAATCTCACAGAGCAAAAGAGGCCCTTCGGCCCATCGAGTCTGCACCGACATATGAGAAACACCTGACCTACCCACCTAATCCCATTTACCAGCACTTGGCCCCATAGCCTTGCACGTTATGACATGCCAAGTGCTCATCCAGGTACTTTTTATAGGATGTGAGGCAACCCGCCTCCACCACCCTCCCAGGCAGCGCATTCCAGACCCTCACCACCCTCTGGGTAAAAAAGTTTGTCCTCTCATCCCCCCCTTAAACCTCCTGCCCCTCACCTTGAACTTATGTCCCCTCGTGACTGACCCTTCAACTGAGGGGAACCATAAGGCTCCCTATCCACCCTGTCCATGCCCCTCAGAATCTTGTACACCTCTGCTCCGTAGGGAAGAATTCTTCGACCCGCGAGCGGGCAGGTGCACGCCCTAACCGAGCGGGAGTGAAAAAGTGCACGATGACGTCGGGCGAGCACTCTCGCGACCTTTCGGTTGGCGGGCGCGCACGAGAGGCGGCAGCGTGCCCACCGACAATTAAGGGGCCTATTAAGGCCCTCCATCAATTTATCAAATTGAATTTTTCGCTGCCCGTCTGGCCACTCGGTTGGCCGGCGGGCCGATAGGCCAAGTGGCCTTTGCATTTTTAACCTCGCCTCATCCAGGGGTGGGATGAGGTTTCGAACAGCGACTAAAAAGTGTCCTCTCAACAGGGTAAAAATTCTGCCCACAGTTTTGAACAAACAGAAGGAATTTTACTGTACAAGTCCTATGGATGAGGCCTTAATCCGAGGGCCCACCTGCCTGTGGGTGCGAAAGGCCACATGGCCAGCATTTTGAAGAAGAGGCGGGCGTTGATCTCGTCGGTGCCCTGGCCAATATTCATCCCTCAATCAACATCTTTAAAAAAACGGGTTATCTAATCATGACCACGTTGCCATTTGTGGGAGCTTGCTGTGCACTTATTGGCTGCCGTGTGTCCTGCGTTACAACAGTGACAACTCTTCAAAAAAGCACTCCATTGGCTGTAAAGAACTTTGAGATGGCTGGTGGTCATGAAGGGCGCTATATAAATGGAAGTCTGTTTCTTTTTAACCAAATCCTCCCCACTTGTATAAAAATTATTTTTTCTCATGTCGCCCACTGTTCTTCTCCCTTAAACGGCTATCAACCATTTGGCCAATTTCTCTTTATTTACCCTATCCAAACACTTCAGCATTTTAACCCTTTGTGACCCAGTGCTTTCCCCTAATTTGAAGATGGGGTTATCCCATCTTAGAAAAGTCAAGAGCTGTCACTGCTAACTTATATTCAGGCCCTTGTGAGAGAACCTATATTTTTGGACGTGTGTTGTTGTAAGTTAGCACCTGTGGAGGGGTGACCTTTGGTTGATTGGAGATGGTGACATTTAAGGTATAGAATACACCCAGCTTGGATATACCAGGGTGTTGCCTCAGAGCAGGAGTGGAACCCCGTTGGGAGATATTAACAGGTCACACAGATCAGTTCAAGGGGTAGGGTGAACAGCAGCCCACGGTGCATATTGGTTAATCAGATTAGCCTGGAGCTGGAGAGGCAGCGGAAGGTTGCCAACTCCGTGCAGCAGAAGGACTGTGGTTATCTCCCCGCTGCTGGGGCTCAGAGAGGTCCAGGAGCAGTAATTGCTCGGTGCAGCTGGGGAACTTGGGGCTCAGGGAAGCCCGTGGGGAGCAGTTGTCAGCTCAGTGATGCTGGCAGTTGAGGAAAAGGGAAGCCCATGAGCAATGAGGTTCTGCTCAGAGCAGCTAGGAAGCTGGTAATTAGATGCTGGGGTGCAGCCTTGTGAATCTAGTGGGGTGTGGTCTTAGGAGAAGCGATTGAGCAGCTGGGTAGAAAACAGCCACTGGGGCATTCCAAGTCTGAGTCCTTTGTCTGACAACCGGAAGGCCTCCAGGCTGAATAGGAGTGACTTTTGGGGGAAATCAGAGGCCAGATCCTTGAAAAAGAAGAGGTGAAATCTGTCGTGAGGTACGCAGACTTCGAAAAATCTTTGTGACTCACTGATGTCTGGGTGGGTTTCTGAGCATTCATGGAATCTGTTCTAGTTCTGCCTGCCCTTTAAGGTACAGTTTGCGGTGTGTTTGATCACAGTTTGTCTGTTAATTCATGTGTACCTCATGTTAATTCCGGATGTTAGAGTATAAGATAGATAATATTGACTGTTTGCTTTGTTGACTCTTATATAGTAAAATGTCTTCTAATTGTTTAAAGCTATAGAATCTTGTGGCTTTATTCTCTTAGTGAGTACCTGGGATTTCAAATTTCATCTGAAAAGTTACTGGTCCCTAACCAGTAACAAATTTTGGGGTCTTGTCTGGGAGCGTAATAAATTGTTCCAAATTAATTCATATAGGGTATTATCCTCTTCACCTTTTTCATACCTCCAACTTCCATCATTTGCCATCACACCCTACCAACCCTTTCCCTGAATACTCCACTCTGGCTTTTACCCCTGAGGAAGTCTCCTGTGTGTTCAAATCCCACTCCAGGGACTGAAGCAACACGGCTGGTGCTTCAGTGCAGTACTGAGGGAGTGCTGCACTGTCAAAGGTGCTGCCTTCTGGATCAGACATCAAACAAGGCCCTCGCCTGGGCCCTCTGATGGACATAAAGGGTGATTCACTATTCAAAAAAGAATGGGAGATTCTGTGGATGGTGCACACTACAACTCTGCTGATGGAGGGAGTCCATATTTAAAGTGGTGTCTGTAGTCAATCAAATAATTAAAACCTGCCACGCTTTGGAAAAAGTTAATCTGAAATCCGTAAATGCAATGTGCTAGCCATTATTTCAATCACACAGTGACCTTTATGGAAAATACAACAAACAGTATTTCATATTCTGGCTTGCATAAACCTTTGCACAGAGAGTGGGAGAGAGAAATCATTGTTTGTGCGCAATTATAAAAAGTTCAACGCTGGGGAGTGCGAAAGAGCACACACACACACAAACACAACTCAAGCACACACACGCAAACACAACACACACCCGCAAACACAACACACACACGCAAACACAACACACGCACACAAACACAACACACACACACAAACACAACTCAAGCACACACACGCAAACACAACACACACACGCAAACACAACACACGCACACAAACACACAGGCAAACACAACACACACACACATACATTAATACAACACACACAATCACACACACATACAACATACACTCGCACTAATACAAGACACACAAACACACAGACACACACACACAAATACAAGACACACAATCACACACAGAAATACAACACACTAATACAACACACACACACACACAAGCACACGCATACACTAACACAACACACACACTAATACAACTCTCACACACACACACACACACGCACACAAATACACAGGCAAACACAACACACACACATACATTAATACAACACACACAATCACACACAAATACAACATACACACACACACACTAATACAAGACACACAATCACACACACAAATACAACACACACTAATACAACACGCATACACTAACACAACACACACACTAATACAACTCACACACACACACACACACACACACACAGAGTAGTGAGACACATTCCAGACACAAGGATTAGGAAGTAAGCCTGATGTAGACACAGGAGCTGTGTATGTTAAATAGACCCAGACAAGGCACACGGAGGCTGGGAAGTGAGACACACACTAGTCACACAGGCTAGGGAGTGAACAGGCACTGGACAGCTGACACAGGGGCCGGAGGTGGTGTTGGAGTTGTAGGAGGGGGGGCGGCGATCAGGGGTGCGGGGGTGGTAGGGGTTGTCTGTGGCTGGTCAGGCAGAACCAGACACAGCACAGAGGGTCTTGGAAGTGAGCCAAAGGCATTGCTCATACGTCAGATCATTGAGATCACATGGGGCTGTCTGCATTCTAACCTGCCAGGTTTCAGAGCTTGGACCAATGACTCACTGTTCACAGCTCTAACGAGTTTAACGGGATCAGTTTAAAAGGCACAGAGAGGACAGGCACTCACAGTGACAACCCTTACGTACGGGTCAGTGGCCACGTTAATTTCAGCACTTTATCCTCGCAAAGCCTTCTTCTGCCCCATCACAAACAGACCCGTGGCATGGGAGTGGTTAATGTTTAACGTTCCAAACTCATGTTTAGCTAATAAACCAAAGGTCTGTTTGTGTTGCGTGGGGATTGTGGAATTGTGATGTTTACTGTCCTCAAGGTCAGAGGTTTTAGAAGGAGGAGAGCGGGGGTTGTGGTGCTGGAGATGTAGTGTGGAACACGAATGTGCCATACAGCCCCTCAAGCCCATGCTACCATGGAATTAAATCATCACTGATCCGTACCTTAATGCCATTTTCCCCACATTAATACCCCTCATCCAACAACCTCAGTCTTGAAATTTCAACTGACCCTCAACATCCAAAGCCTTTTGCGGGAGAGGCTTCCACCTTATATTACCCGCTGGCTTTATTCTTTCGCGGGATGTGAGTGTCGCTGGCTGGGCCAACATTTGTTGCCCATCCCTAATTGCCCTTGAGAAGGTGGCGGTGAGCTGCCTTCTTGAACCACTGCAGCCCATGTGGTGTAGGTACACCCACAGTGCTGTTAGGGAGGGAGTTCTAGGATTTTTGACCCAGCGACAGTGAAGGAACGGCCGTTATATTTCCAAGTCAGGATGGTGAGTGACTTGGAGGGGAACTTCCAGGTGGTGTTGTTCCCATGTGCCTGCTGCCCTTGTCCTTCTAGGCGGTAGAGGTGTTTGGAAGGTTCTGTCTAAGGAGCCTTGGTGAGTTCCTGCAGTGCATCTTGTAGATGGTACACACACTGCTACTACTGTGCGTCGGTGGTGGAGGGAGTGAATGTTTGTGGATGTGGTGCCAATCAAGTGGGCTGCTTTGTCCTGGATAGTGTCAAGATTCTTGAGTTTTCTGGGAGCTGCACTCATCCAGGTAAGTGGAGAGTATTCCATCAAACTCCTGACTTGTGCCTTGTAGATGGTGAACAGGCTTTGGGGAGTCAGGAGGTGAGTTACTCTCTGCAGGATTCCCAGCCTCTGACCTGCTCTTGTAGCCACGGTATTTATGTGGCTCGTCCAGTTCAGTTTCTGGTCAATGGTAACCCCCAGGGTGTTGATAGTGGGGGATTCAGTGGTGATAATGTGTGAAGAAGTGATTTCCAATTTCATCTTGAATGACCTGGCTCCAATTTTAAGGTTATACCAGCTTGTGCTTGATTTTCCCCACTGGAGAAGTGATTTTGCTGTTCCCATCCTATCGAACCCATTCACCATTTTAAACACCTCCGATCAGGTCACGCCTCGATCTTCTCCTCAATGGAATGCAAAGCCAAGTCATGCCACCTTGTCCTTGTAATTTAACCCTTGCGGCCCTGGAATAATTCTGGTCCATCCATGCTCATCCCCGCCAAGGCCAATTTCTCTTTGCTGAGGTGCGTTGTCCCGAACTGAACACAGTTACTCCAGAGATGGGGGCTGACCACAACATTAGACAACCGTGAGATAAGCTCCTTCCCTTGGGCTGAATATTTCCCCTCGTCGGGCGGGCGGGCACACGCCTGACCCGAACGGGAGAAAAATAGCGCACGAAGCGGGCGGGTGCTCCGATGTCATTGCGCACTTGCGCGATATTTCGGCCGGCAGGCACGCGTGTGAGAGGCGGTGATGCGCCCGCCGACAATTAAGAGATCTCTGAAGGCGGAGGAGCATGTTAGTGGGGTGGTGAAAAAGGGCTTATGGGACACTTGCCTTTATCAATCGAGGCATAGATTACAAAAGTAGGGAGGTCATGTTGGAGTTGTATAGAACCCTAGTGAGGCCACAGCTGGAGAACTGTGTGCAGCTCTAGTCGCCACATTATAGGAAGGATGTGATTGCACTGGAGGGGGTGCAGAGGAGATTCACCAGGATGTTGCCTGGGATGAAACATTTAAGCTATGAAGAGAGGTTGGATAGACTTGGGTTGTTTTCCTTGGAGCAGAGAAGACTGAGGGGTGACCTGATCGAGGTGTACAAGATTATGAGGGGCATGGACAGGGTGGATAGGGAGCAGCTGTTCCCCTCAGTTGAAGGGTCAGTCACAAGGGGGCATAAGTTCAAGATGAGGGGCAGGAGGTTTAGGGGGGGATGTGAGGAAAAACTTTTTTAACCCAGAGGGTGGTGAGGGTCTGGAATGCGCTGCCTGGGAGGGTGGTGGAGGCGGGTTGCCTCACATCCTTTAAAATGTACCTGGATGAGCACTTGGCACGTCATAACATTCAAGGCTATGGGGCCAAGTGCTGGTAAATGGGATTAGGTAGGTAGGTCAGGTGTTTCTCACGTGTCGGTGCAGACTCGATGGGCTGAAGGGCCTCTTCTGCACTATGTGATTCTGTGATTAAGGCCCTTAACCAATCAATTGAATTGAATTTTTCGCTGCCCGTCCAACTTTATGATTGGTGGGCGGGCGAAATGGCCAAGCGGCCTTTGCATTTTTTGCGAAAGCTCATCCACGGGCGGGATGAGGTTTCGACCGTCGATTAAAAAATATAAAAACTTTGGAAACTCATTTTTAACATGTCCCTGCTCATGTGACCAAGTTTCTTTGGAGGGGGAACATGTTTTCCTTAATTTTACCATCTTTATTTGTAAATTTAAAATTCTTCGGCTCCCTGAGGCAGCTCTGTGCCTTCGGGGAGCTTTCGCCGAGCGCACCAACGTGTAATGCGCTGACTTCCGCACTCGCCCTCCTCCCCCTCACCCCACCCCCCTCACCCAGGCAGCGCTAAGTGTTTCAGCGCGCGATTCACGCTGGCTGGCCGTTAATTGGCCCGATCGTGGGCGCTCCCGGGACCTCCTGCCACTCCTGCCCGGCAAGCGGGAAAACCCTCCCCCTTGTCATTCCAACCTCCTCGAGATTAAGGCTGTCATCCCATTTATGGCCCTGTGGGGGGATTTTAAACAGGAGGGTGGGACAGGAGAAGACTAGGGGGAGGAGGGAATGGGGTCAAATGAAGGGACTCTGCAACCCCTCAGCCTCTCTGGGCTGACACTGCACTCTTGGAAGCGCGGTCTTTCAGATGAAACGGTAAACCGAGGTCCAGTCCTTGTAAAAGATCCCAATGCCGCAATTTTAAGGAAGGGGCTGGTGGGGTGGTGGAGGGATGGGTTTGGGGGCTGCGAGTCCTCCCTGGTGACCTCGGAGCCAGCTCTTATCATTCAAGCGACATTGCGAAAACGATGAGTAGCTCGTGACCACTTTTGCTGTTTGTTGGGATCTTGCTGTGCGCAATTTGGCTGCCCATGTTTCCTGCACTGCAGCAGTGATGACACTTCATAAGTTCTTTGCTGATGGAGAAATGCCTTGGGGAATCCCGGGGTCAAGGAAGACGCACAGAATGGTTACAGCAGAGAAGAAGGCCATTCGGCCCGTTGTGTCTGTACTGGGTCTCCGAAGGAGCAAAGCACCTGGTGCCAAACCCTCCCCACCCACTCTCCCCCTCGTAACCCTGCCCCTTTTCAAATAATAACCCAACTCCCTCTAGAAGGCCTCGATTGAACCTGCCTCCACCACAGTCAGGCAGCGCATTCCAGACCCGAACCACTCGCTGCGTGAAAAAGCTTCTTCTCCTGTCTCCAGTGTTTCCTTTGCCAATTGCCTTAAATCTGTGTCCCTCTGGTTCTCGATCCACCAATGGGAACAGTTTCTCCCTCTCTACTCTGCCCAGAGCCCACATGACTTTGAACACCTCGATCAAACCTCCTCTCAACCTTCTCTTCTCCAAGGAAAACAGTCCCAACCTCTCCAATCTACCTACGTAACTGAACTTCCTCATCCCTGGATTCATTCTCGTGAACCTTTTCCACACTCTCTCTAATGCCTTCACATCCTGCCTAAAGTGGGTGGCCCAGAACTGGGCACAATACTCCAGTTGAGACCTAACCAGTGTTCCATACAAGTTTAATGTAACTTTGTTGCTCTTGTACTCTTTGCCCCTGTTAACTCACTGACCTTTTATACTGCTGCCAGTGTGGAGTGGTTTCCAGGCAATCGACCGTCAGTGTTCAGGGTCGGAGTTCCTTGGTGTGCATTAATATTGGCAAAGGTCCAGCAATGTGCCAAATGTGCCTCTATTAACAAAGGGGTCCCTCAAATGCATCAATATTTGCATAAATGTGTTATGTTGTTATAGAATTTACAGCAGGAGCAGGCCATTCAGCCCAACAGCTGGATACTGGCCCTTATGCTCCTCATGGTCCTCCTCCCACTCTTTCAACACACCCTCCTTTTCGTTTCTCCCTCATGTCCCTTCAACACCTCTGATCGGGGGGCATCTTAGAAGCATAAACGATGTTTCTTAGAGGCGCCACTTGCCCAGAAGCGTGTGAATATTTTCAAGGGGTGGGGGGTCCATGAGTGTCTTGCTCTCTGAAAGGTGGGGGGGAGGGTCCTCACACATTTATTCCTTATCTGGAGGTGGGCCAGGGCGGGCACAAGGGGAAACTCTTTCGAGTTATCAACAGTCACAGATTGTAACTCTTTCGAGTACAATCACAGTTCTTGGTTTCCGGGAGTTGGGGACATGAACCCACGACCTCTCTGATTCAAAGGCGAGGAGTGCTATGAACTGAGCCACAGCCGACACCTCCAAATTCTTTCGAGTTATCAACAGTCACAGAAACTTTGGCTTTCCAAACTGTGAGAGGCAATTGGTGTTTTTGATCGATTTTGCGGGGAGGGCTCTGTACCGTTTTGTCCTGTCAGTTTCAATGCAATTTCCGCACGCCTGAAATCACAAAGCCTTTTGAAACCAAAAAAACGATTTAAAAAACTACCTGCAGCAGTTTTGATGCACTTTGCAAAGGGCTGGATGCTTTGAGAGGCAGTCTTAAAAAGTCCTTGTGCATTGAGGTGTGTTAGAAATTCTCCCCCTCTCTCTCTCTCTCTGTCTCTCTTTGTTTCAATTAGTGTTGTGAAAGCTTTTCAATATCTCCCCACACAGCAGCACTGACGCACAGTGAGTTTTGCAGTGGGTGAGTCACCAGTCTCAGGGGACTATATCACAAATATAAGCAGTACTGATGGCTCCTGAATACAGATGAACGACTCCTTCCCTCCCAGCCCCCAGCCCCCAAAACCAGGAAAAACGAAAACCCCATTCAAATCTCATCAACACTTCAAAGCTTCGCCCCCCGCCTCCCCCCCTGTGACAATGAGGTGCAAGTCCTCTCTCTCACTCTCTCTGGTTGTCATCCACCGTCGTGCCCTGGGTTCTGTTTTTGTGAGCCGCGCCACGTCACCCTCCAAGCGCCACACGATCCATGTCGTTAATTTAAATGCCATTGCACTTTTTGCCATAACCATTTTGAAATGTCTGTAACGTTCCCTTCAATGTGTCCGAGCACCTCGGAGTGCAACGTGATCTCTCTGGAGAGGATTTGAGTAGCATTGATTGCACTTTCTGTAAGGACCCTTCTGAAATGTTTGTAATGTTATTTTATGAATAAAGTATATTTTTGCAAAAAAAAATGCATTTACCCTTTATGGTATCTCTTTATCACTCTCTCTTTTCTCTTCCCTATTTCTCTTTATAAACCTCTCTCTCAACTTTCTCTCACTTTCTGTCCATCTGTCCTATCTCTTACCTCTTTCCCTATCTTTCTTTATCAATCGTTCTTTCTCCCTCTCTATCTTTCTTTATCAATCTCTCTATCTTTCCCTATCTTTTTTATCATTCTTTCTTTCAACCCTTTCTCTCTCGATGTTTCTTTCTGTCCATCAGTATTATCTCTCTCTCCTATCTCTTTCCCTATCTTTCTTTATTAATCTCTCTCTATCTTTCTTTATCAATCTATCTCTCTCCCTATCTTTTTATCAATCTCTCTTTCAACCCTTTCTCTCTTGCTATCTCTTTCTGTCCATCTGTATTATTTCTCCTACCTCTTTCCCTACCTTTATCAATCTCTCTTTCTACCCTTTCTCTCTTGCTATCTCTTTCTGTCCATCTGCATTATTTCTCTCTCCTATCTCTTTCCCTACCTTTATCAATCTCGCTCTCTTTCAACTTTCTCTTTCTTGCTTTCTCTTTCTGTCCATCTGTATTATTTCACTCTCCTACCTCTTTCCCTACCTTTATCAATCTCTCTTTCAACTTTCTCTTTCTTGCTATCTCTTTCTGTCCATCTGTCTTACTTTTCTCTCTCTATCTCTCTCCCTCTCTTTTTTATCAATCTCTCTCCCCCCCCCTATCTTTTTAATCAATCTCTCTTTCAACCCTTTCTCTCTCACTTCCTCTTTCTTTCTATCTGTACGCAGGGATGATGTTTCCTTTGGCTAGGGGGGCCTAGAACAAGGGGTCAGAGTATTAGGATAAGGGGTCGGCCATTCAGGACTGAGATGAGGAGAAACCTCTTCACTCAAAGGGTGGTGAACCTGTGGAATTCTCTACCACAGAGGGCTGTGGAGGCCAAGTCACTGAGTACATTTAAGATGGAAATAGATAGATTTCTAGACTCTAAAGGTGTTAAGGGGTATGGGGAGAGAGCGGGAGTATGGTGTTGAGGTAGATGATCAGACATGGTCATGTTAAATGGCGGAGCAGGCTCGAAAGGTCAAATGATCTACTCCTGCTCCTATTTTCTATGTTTCCATGTTGGCAAACAACCATGGCCAACATCTTCTCAGGGCATAGAACCTCAAGAGAGAGGGGGAGGGTTTTTTAAATTCTTTCATGGGGTGTGGGCATCAATGACAGGGCCAGTATTTATGCTTATCTCTAACTGCCCCTCATGCTCACAGTGAGATGAAGAGGGGGCGGGGAGGGTCTTGTGAAGCATTGGATAGCATGGAAAAGTTGGGCCAAATGGCCTGTAGTTTGCACTGCAGGAACTCACCAAGACTCCTCAGGCAGCACCTTCCAAACCCATGACCACTACCATTCAGAAGGACAAGGGCAGCAGATAGATGGGAATACCACCACCTGGAAGTTCCCCTCCAAGCCACTCACCATCCTGACTTGGAAATATATCGGCCATTCCTTCACTGTCACTGGGTCAAAATCCTGGCACTCTCTCCCTAACAGCACAGTGGGTGTACCTACATTACATGGACTGCAGCGGTTCAAGAAGGCGGCTCACCCCCACCTTCTCAAGGGGCAATTAGGGATGGGCAATAAATGCTGGCCCAGCCAGTGATGCTCACACCCCATGAATGAACATGTATAAGAAAAATTATTTTGTAAAAACCCATCTCCGCTATTCTGGTGGACGTATGTTTAATAGAAGGAGAGCTGTTGGCCATGGGGCTGGGGTGTGAGGGGGCGCCATCACAGCTAACCCCCCTCCCAACCCTACATGTGGCGACAGAGATACACAATGGGGTACTAGACTGAGTGGGAGCCCTGGCTGATTGCCCCGCTGCTGGTTAACTCTGAAGGATGGGGAGGGGGGCGGTGGAGGGATGGGTACATTGGAATTGGCATATGGATCCCTGGCACATAAAACTCTGAGAGAAACTGCACTCCTCGACTTGAGATTCTCCGAGACATTACTGAGAGCTGCGGTGTCGTGAGATAAGGACTTATTTCTCCTGCAGGCTCCTCTGTTGCTTCTTCAGAGAGAGAAAAAGTCCCGGCATCAAAATTCCAACTACTGCTTGATTCATCAGTTCTAGCCTTAATAAAATCTGAATGGAAATTCAGAAGGGAAGCATATCTGCTGATGCAGTGGCTCTGTGAGTGTTTTATGTTCTCCATTATAACTCCATCTCATATGTTCTTCATCCTCTGGAAGTCTTGTCTGTAACAATGAGTCATCCGCAAGTGTATCTTAGCATCATCTTAGCTGAGAAAGGCACAAGTTTGTCAGACGCATCGAGGGAGTGGGGGGGAAGGGTGGGCTGGTGTGTTAAAGAATTCAGATACCGAGCGGTCAACACTTAGAGTGTACATTCCTATGACAGCTAGAAGGGAGGATTTGCATTCACATGGCGCCTGTGACATCCCAAGGCACGTCTCGGGAGTGTAATCAGACAAAACTGGGCACCGAAACGCATGGGCCAGAATTTTACCTTTGGTGCGTGGGCCTGTCACGCCTGACACGCCTGAACCGCAATAGGACGCGGGGTGACGCCGGGCGTGTGTCCCGATGTCATCGTGCGACTTTTCGTTCGGCGGGTGTGCACCTGAGTCGGCTGAGCGCCCGCCTATAGTTGAAAGGCCTATTGAGGCCATCGACGAGCTGATTAGCTTGAAGTTTACGCTGTCCGTCCAACCTAACGGCTCGGAGGGTGGGCGAAATGGCCAAGCGGCCTTGACATTTTTTAGGGAGCCTCATCCACGAGCGGGATGAGGTTTCCTAAAGCGTTTTACAAACTGAATAAAAACTTTACTTTGAAAATAAAAACGTGTCCCATCTCACGTGACACAGTCACACGAGAGGGGACATGTTTCATTCCATTATTAGTGTCTTTATTTATTTTTTTTGTGATCCACGCAGGGCGGGTCTTAGTTAGCCCTGGAATCGGGGTGTGGAGCCGATCGCAGGCGGTGGTCAGCTGCTCGACTGCCCCCGCCCGACCAGGCCAAAATTCAGGCCATAAAAAGATATTAGGGACAAGTGACTAGAATCTTAGTCAAAGAGGTAGGTTTTAAGGAGCGTCTTAAAGAAGGCGAGAGAGAGAGAGAGAGAGAGGCTGGGAGGCTTAGGGAGGGAATTCCAGGGCTTAGGGCCCAGGCAGCTGAAGGGGCAGCCGCCAATGGTGGAGTGATTTTAACATTGGTTGCAGAAGAGGCCGGGATTGGAGGAGCGCAGCCATCTCAGAGGGCTGCGGGGCTCAAGGGGGTTACAGAGGTAGGGAGGGCGTGGTGAGAACAAGGAGGGATTTGAAAACAAGGATGGGAATTTTAAAGGTCAATGAGCACCAGGATGATGGGTGACCAGCGCTTGGTGAGACTTAGGACACAGGCAGCGGAGTTTTGGATGAGCTTTAAGTTCATTAATGGTGGAGGATGGGGCCAGGAGTATGTTGGAATTGGCAAGTCTAAGGGTAACAAAGACACGGACGAGGGCATCAGCAGGTAGTTGTGCTGTGGGAGGGGTGAAGTCGGGCGTTGTTACAGGAGACACGGACATGCGATCTTCAAATCATCCCAAAGCGCTTCACAGACAATGAAGGGCTTTTTAAACGCAGTGACTGCTGCAGTGCAGGAAATTCAGAAGCCAACGCCTGCACAGCAAGACCCCACAAACATCAGCGTGCTGATAGTCAGTTTTGTTGATGTTGGTTGGGAGGTTAGCATTGGCCAGGACACCAGGGTGAAGTCTTCCAGTTCTTCAGCCAGCAGTGCTGTGAGGGCTTTTAAGTGCGCCTGGCAGGTGAGTCAGAGCTCATGTGAAAGACGGCACCTCCAACAATGCAGCACTCCCTCAGGACTGCACTGGAGGTGTCAACCTACCTGGTCTGGCCTACATGTGACTCCAGACCCACAGCAAATGCGGTTGACTCTTAGCTGCCCCTCTGAAATGGCTCAAGCAAGCTGAGCTGTTCAAGGGCAATTAGGGATGGGTAACAAACATTGGCCTCGCCAGTGATGCCCGCACCCTGTGAAAGAATAAAGAAAACAAATGGCAGGACATGTTGTTAAACTCTTCTTTGAATTTATTCTCTGTCTCTCCCACTCCTGAAGTGAAGGAGTCGAACTCCGTTACAGAGTTATTGGCACTGACATTCCCCCAAATTCACAGGTGACCTGAGAGAACGGACATTTTTAGCTATTCCGCCACGGAAGGCAGCAGACAGGAGAAAAAAGGGAGTGATTTTACTCTTTGCTTGGCACTGCGTCCAATTAAATACCCTGTATTGCACCTCCTGAGAGCCATTAACAACTGAGGCCCAGGATTAAATGCAGGGAAGAGCTGGTTCCCAAAGACTCAAGCTCAGGGACAGGCTATTTGTTAGAATTTAAGAGGTGGTGCACAATCACTTTAAAGTTACCTAGAATCTATTTTCAAAGCAAGTATTATTTCTATAACTCCAAACAGATACGAATAATGAAGGGTATGAGAGGCCTGGGCACACTACATTGAAGTTACATTTCAAATTTTAATATGAATTAAATAGCTCCTTTGCAGCACAACCAACATCTAATTAGAATAAATTAATTTTAAATTATAATCACCCAAAGTATGTTGGATGCTGTTCAGTCACCTCAGGGAGCAGTTGCATAGAGCTCAGCTTCATATAGATCTTCACTACTCACTGAACCCATCTCCTTATTGATCTCATCTCCACACTGGGCCCATCTCCACACTGGGCCCATCTCCACACTGGGCCCATCTCCACACTGGGCCCATCTCCACACTGGGCCCATCTCCACACTGGGCCCATCTCCACACTGGGGCCACCTCCACACTGGGCCCATCTCCACACTGGGCCCATCTCCACACTGGGGCCATCTCCACACTGGGCCCATCTCCACACTGGGCCCATCTCCACACTGGGGCCATCTCCTCACTGTGGCCATCTCCACACTGGGCCCATCTCCACACTGTGGCCATCTCCTCACTGTGGCCATCTCCCAACTGGGGTCATGTCTTCACTGGGGCCATCTCCTCACTGGGGCCATTACCAAACTGGGGCCAACTCCACACGTGGGCCATCTCCTCACTGGGGCTATCTCCTAACTGGGTTCCTCTCCTCACAGGGTCCATTACCACACTGGGAACATCTCACTGGGGCCCTCTCCATACTGGGAATATCTCCACACTGTGGCCATCTCCACACTCAGGACATCACCTCAATGAGGCCACCTCCACACTGGGAATATCTCCACACTGGGGCCCTCTCCACACTGGGAACATCTCCTCAATGGGGCCCTCTCCACACTGATCCTGGCTTCTCACTGCAATTCCCCATTTGTTCTGTGTGTCCACCTCAGACATTGGGCAAGACATTATCGGAGGTCGATCTGTACATCTAATGAGAACCTGTTGGATTCGGGTAAGTGTTTCTGCTGCCAGCAATTTAGAAAATCAGTCGGCCCAATTGGCAGTGGGGGAGGGTTGAGTGTTTGAATCTGCTGTTCCACTTAATTACCCCCCCACCTCGCCCAATCTCTACTGAGCTGGTGGGGAATACTGCCCCTCCAACTGCCATCTGCTTACACACTCTAATCCGGGCACACTCTCCACAGGCAATGATTAATAATGTTAACACACTCAAAGGCAAGCATTATCCAAGGCACGTCCTCATGTACGCCATCACCCTTATGTGCTCACGGTCAAGTTTACACTCACACCAACGCTCAAACATAAGCACATGTGACCACTGGCACACACACCCACTCACCCCTATACGTTCACAGTTGTCCCCACTGGCGCCTGGGCAGAATGCGCAAGCAGTCACATGTACAGCCACCAACTTGCATTCATACACCAGGCAGGCTCTCCCTGTTTGTTTAAGTTCAGGTGGCTTCACTAAAACCAGTGGTCTCTCCCTAACTTGTTAAATACAGTTGGCAAGGAACCAGCGCAGTCAGATTAGCTCCAAGCAGAATCATATCCATGTCTATTTATAAATGAATCTCAGAGGCAATATACTTACTGGCATTCATTTCATTACAGCTAGGCTGTAGCACCAATAAAGAAATGTCAGGCCCCATCACCCAGAGCGCTGCAGATGGATTAAACCCACAAGACAGAACCAACTACCCATTAACGTACCAGAAGGAAAAACGGCTCATGATTTTATTCTGGCTCCCAGGACAGGTACAGCACGGGGTTAGATACAGAGTAAAGCTCCCTCTACACTGTCCCCATCAAACACTCCCAGGACAGGTACAGCACGGGGTTAGATACAGAGTAAAGCTCCCTCTACACTGTCCCCATCAAACACTCCCAGGACAGGTACAGCGCGGAGTTAGATACAGAGTAAAGCTCCCTCAATACTGTCCCCATCAAACACTCCCAGGGCAGGTACAGCATGGGGTTAGATACAGAGTAAAGCTCCCTCTACACTGTCCCCATCAAACACTCCCAGGGCAGGTACAGCACAGGTTAGATACAGAGTAAAGCTCCCTCTACACTGTCCCCATCAAACACTCCCAGGACAGGTACAGCACGGGGTTAGATACAGAGTAAAGCTCCCTCTACACTGTCCCCATCAAACACTCCCAGGACAGGTACAGCACAGGCTTAAATACAGAGTAAATCTCCCTCTACACTGTCCCCATCAAACACTCCCAGGACAGGAACAGCATGGGGTTGGATTCCGGATCTCCAGTCTCTAATCCCATTCTGTGCTCCCAACGCTCCCCATCTCTAATTCCTGAAATCTACACTTGGATCTTCACCACGTCTCTGCTAATCCATCTGGTGAACGGACGCTTTCTGTGCTATATCATTCTTTGAATCTATAGCAGGGGAATGGGACTAGTTGGATAGACCTTTGGAAAAGCTGTCACCGGCTCAATGGGCTGAATGGCCTCCTTCTGTGGGGTATTATTCATACTTCCATGCTAATGTGAGTCGATTGTTGGCTGCAGTCGAGTGTGAAGCAGTGGCATCTTCGAGGTGTTGCTCACACACTTCCAACGCTGAGTCTTCTCGCATTCATTTTTATTTTCATGTACATCGGGAGCTCTCTGGAAGATTTCTGCCAAAGCATGGGGTTTGCAGGCTTCAGAGGGGCAGGCTGTGCTCGAGCGAATGGCACAGAGCTGACCGCATTAAAGCACCGCTCAGAACCTCAGAGCACTTCAGGGACGATCAAGGTGGGAGCCTGGGAAACTGCTGTTATCTGGGCACGTACCCACGCACAGGAAGATCCCACAAACAAATGGCATGCAGCAACGGCTAATGATTTAAATGATGCTGGTTGGGATCATTGAAAGGCAAGGCACAGAAGGCGGCCGCTCTGCCCCTCGCACCTGTGCTGGCCCCTTTGAAAGAGCAACCATGTTTAGTCCCACATCCGCATTTCTGCTGTAACCCTGCTAATTCCTCATCTTCAAGGTTCTGCCTGCCAACGCCTTTAAAATGATTTAAATTGGCTTTCAGCACCTTCTCAGGGCGAGCTCTCCAGATCCCGACAGCTCTGAGTGAAAACATCTCTCCTCATTTCCCGTTTAGACCTTTTACCAGTGATTTTAAATCTCGGAGGTCAGATTATTGACCCGCTTGCCGGAGTCAATAATTATTTTCCTTTTTACTTCGTAAGCACCTCTCTCATCATCTTGGAAACCTTTGTGAGGTCACCTCTTCTTCACTGTACTTCTTAACTTTCTCTTTGCCAAGGGGAACAGTCTTAACCTTGCCAACCTTTTCCAATAGCTGACATTGAGGTGATGGTGGTATAGTGGTATTGTTATTGGGCTACCAAGCTAGTGCCCTTAGGGTAGAGGCTCAAATCCCACTGTGCCTGTTGGTGGAATTTAAATTCAATTAATAAATCTAGGAGGCAAAGTTAATCTAGTCTCAGTAACCTGGTTCTCTAATACCTTTTAGGGTAGGAAACCTAGTGTTCCTACCCGGTCTGGCCTACATGTGACTCCTTACCCACTGCCCTCTGAAATGGCCTAGCAAGGCACTCAAGTTGGTGGGCAACAAAGGCTGGTCTCACCAGTGACGCCCGCAAAAGATTTTAAAAAAGAATGTTTTCTACTCCTCTATTTTTAAACCCAGCCACCCCACCTTACCAACCTGAATTAATGGCTTGTGTGCATGGGCATCATTGCCTCTTTCCCTCCCTCTCCAAATTTACACTTATCAGAATGATGCCCTTTCCAGTTTACTCTCGCTCCATCTCCGTGTTTCCGAAGTATATCGCCTCACAGTTCTCCGCACTTCACAAGCCTGTGTCAATCCGAAGTTTGTAATTAATCCCAACACTATCTGCCGTTTTGCCAAGTTTTGTACCATCTGCAAGCTTTGTAGCATTGCTCCCCGCGTCTAAGTCTAGTGCGGTTATAAACATTTGAAAGAATAAGGGACCCAAAGCTGTCCCTTATTGCTCGCGTGCGTGATGACCTCGGTTTGCACGCCTGACATCACTCACGGAATTCACAGAGTCATTATGGTGTAGAAGGAGGCCATTCAGCCCATCGTGTATGCACTGGGTCTCTGAGCATTTTAACTTAGTGCCATTGCCCTGCCTTTTCCCCATAACCCTGCACATTGTTTCTATTTAAATAATCATCCAATGCCCCCTTGAATGTCTAAATCGAACCTGCCCTCCACCACACTTCCAGGCAGTGCATTCCAAACCCTAACCACTCGCTGTGTGAAAAAGTGTTTTTCTCACCTCGCATTTACTCATTTTGCAAAACACTTTAAAACTGTTCCCTTTGGTTCTCGGTCCATTTACGAGCAGGAACAGTTTCTCCCCCATCTACTCCGTCCAGACCCCTTATTTTGAAAACTTCTATCAAGTCTCCTCTCAGCCTTCTCCTCTCCAAGGAAAACAGTCCCAACTTCTCCAATCTTTCCTCATAGCTGAAATGTCTCATCCCTGGAACCATTCTTGTAAACCTCTTCTGCACTCTCTCTAATGCGTTCACATCCTTCCTATAGTGTGGTGCCCAGAACTGTACACAATAGTCCAGCTGAGGTCTAACCAGTGTCTTATTTAAGTTCATCATAACCTCCCTGTTCTTGTACTCTATTAATGAAGCCTAGAATACTGTAAGCTTTAGAAACAGCTCTCTGTACCTGTCCTGCCACCTGTGTGACAGGGGTCATGGGGCTTGACAAGTTGTTTCCCCTTGTGGAAGAGTCTAGGACCAGGGGACATAATCTCAGAGTAAGGGGCTCGCCCATTTAAAACAGAGATGAGGAGGAATTTCTTCTCTCAGAGGGTAGTGAACCTGTGGAATTCTTTACTGCAGAGGGCTGTAGAGACTGGGTAGTTAAGTATATTCAGGGCTGAGATAGACAGATTCTTAATCAGTAAGGGAATCAAGGGTTATGGGGAAAAGGCAGGAAAGTGGAGTTGAGGATCATCAGATCAGCCATGATCTTATGGAATGGCAGAGCAGACTCGATGGGCCGAATGGCCTCCTTCTGTTCCTACGTCTTATGGTCACCTTTAATGACATGACATTTCGCGCAATTTCACGTGAGTTTGGGTTGGGTGCGCGCGCACCCGATAAAGGTAAGGTTCTGGCCTGGGTGCTACTCTGTCCTTCCATGAGCTTTTTCTTTCTTGACTCTTGGTCATGTGTCTCTCTCTCTCTCCCTTACGTCATCATGCGGGTGATACTGTTTCTGCAGTCTCGCAGAAATTAACCCTTTCAACACTGTACGCCCTAGTGCTACAGAACTCGAGACATATTGATTGTGAGAGTTGTCTTGGGCGCATTTCTCTCCTTCCCTACCCTCAGGACTATTTCCCAGTCTAGATTAGGTAATTAAAGTCTCCTAATAATACCACTCTATTTTTACTACGTGCCTTCGAAAGTTGCCAACAAATTTGCTCATCTATCTTCGTCGCACTGTTTGAAGCTCTTTAAAAACCTCACAGCCATGTAACAGTCCCCCTTCTGTGCCTTAACTCAAGCCAAATAGTTTCTGTCCAAAGCCATTGACTGAATCCTTTCTATTTTGAGAGTGCCAACTTAGACTTTTATAAGATTTGTTCCAGAACGCGTTCTCTCTCTTGTTTCCAAGTCCCAAGGGCTGTTCGAGACCTGCTCCAGGACTTGAGCAGCTAATACAGACTGGAAGTCGCAGTGCAGTGCTGAGGGAGTGCTACGCTGTCAGTAGGTGACACGTTACCTGAGGTCCCTGTCTGCCCTCTCAGAGGGCTAATAAATGGACTATCCCAAGAAGGGTTCTGCCCCCCACCCCATGTCCTTATCAATATTCATCCTTCAATCAGCACATAACCTAGAAGTTCCCCCCTCCAAGTCACTCACCATCCTGACTTGGAAAGATATCGGCTGTTCGTTCACTGTCGCTGGGTCAAAATCCTGGAACTCCCTCCCTAACAGCGCTGTGGGTGTACCTAAACCACAGGGGGCTGCAGCGGCTCAAGAAGGCAGCTCACCACCACCTTCTCAAGGGGCAATTAGGGATGGGCAATACATGCTGGGCCCAGCCAGCGACGTTCACATCCTATGAAAGAATAAAAGAAACAGCTGACCTGGTTGTTGTTTGTGGGATCTTGCTGTGTAATGCAGTATTTCCTTACATTATAACAGCGACTGCACTTCAAAAGCACTTCACAGAATCACAGAATTTTAACAGCACAGAAGGAGGCCATAAGACCATAAGACCATAAGACATAGGAGCAGAAATTAGGCCATTCGGCCCATCGTGTCTACACTGCCTCTCCAAATGAGCATTATGACCTAATGCCATTGCCCTGCCTTTTCCCTGTACCCTTGCACATCGTTTCTATTCAAATAATCATCTAATGTCCTCTTGAATGCCTCGGTTGAACCTACCTCCACCACAGTGCATGCATATTCCAGGCTGTGCATTCCAGACCTGAACCACTCGCTGTGTGAAGAAGTTTTTTCTCACGTCACACTTGCTTCTTTTGCAAATCACTTTAAATCTGTGCCCTCTCGTTCTTGATCCTTTCACGAGTGGGAACAGCTTCTCCCTATCTACTCTGCCCAGCCCCTTCATGATTTTGAACATCTCTGTCAAATCTTCTCTTAGCCTCCTTCTCTCCAAGGAGAACAGTCCCAAACTCTCCGATCTATCCTCATAGCTGAAGCTCCTCACCCCTGGAGCCATTCTTATAAACCTTTTCTGCACTCTCTCCAGTGTGTTCACGTCCGTCTGTTAGACCATAAGACATAGGAGCAGAAATTAGGCCATTCGGCCCATCGAGTCTGCTCCGCCATTCAATCATGGCTGATAAGTTTCGCAACCCCATTCTCCCGCCTTCTCCCCCGTAACCTTTGATCCCCTTACCAATCAAGAACCTATCTTTCTCGGTCTTAAATACACCATGTTAGGGGAAATAAGAATTTATTGAAAGGGAATGAATTACCTAAAATCTCCAGGCAAAGGTTACCAGATGAACCTTGCACAGGCTTAGGGCCTGCAAACAATAGAAAGGCCTTGGGAAGTGGACTGGAGTCAGAGGATGACAACAACATAGATTAAGTGTGCTCTTCAATAGATAAGGAAAGGGAAGATGGCCACAGCCTAGGCAGGAGGCGAGGTCTCTGCCAGTGTGAAAGAGCGTGTATGATGTAACCTATATGCTGACAAGGTTGGAATTTGAACATTGTTCTTGTACGTGATCAGTGATGTATACATAAACTGTATGCTTGTAGTTTGGCAGAGTGCTATCTCAAGCTGCCTTGAGATGGTTCTCTCCTTGCAAATTGCTCGAATAAACAATCATGACCTGTACCTGAGCCTCCTGTGGTCTGTTTGTCAAACCTACCACAACACTTGCTATAATGTGGCGCCCAGAACTGTACACAATACTCCAGCTGAGGTCTAACCAGTGTCTTATGTAAATTCAGCATAACCTCCCTGCTCTTGTACTCTATGCCCCTATTAATAAAGCCCAGGATACTATTAACTGCTCTCTCCACCTGTCCTGCCACCTTCAATGATCTATGCACATGTACACCCAGGTCTTTCTGCTCCTGCTCTCCCTTCAGAATTCCACCCCTTATTTTATATTGTCTGTCCATGTTCTTCCTACCAAAGTGCATCACCTTTCATTGGAAGTATATGCTGCTTCTGGATATCATGAGGTCATGATATTAACTATAAGTCCTAATGGATGAGTGAAAGGTAATGTGCTAATGTCAGGCATCCATCTGCGTTTTTGCAAACATGTAATTTACAATTGGCTGTGGGAATGTCACTGAACAATCTAATTGTGTTGAATTAAATCCTCATATTCTTTGTCATTACGCAAGTCACAGTTGGTGAATCACTTTAACTCAAGGACCATTGCATGAGTGATGAGCTGTGACACCACCTTCTACATCTGGATTGCCGCATCCCAGCGAGCTGATGGCTCCCGAGTGGCATCAACTCATCCGCAAAGGGGGAATCCTTCATTCATCCCCCTGCTGCCCTTTGCAACCGTGACTCTGACTCTACATCTCAAAACTCTCCGGCAAACGATGGCTGCTTTTGTCTCCATGTGGCTGCCGCGTTGTCCTAGTCGGCCGTGCTTTGCTCAATGAAGGGGGAAAGTCTGGCTATTCAACTGCATGAGTCATCACAGGAAATTAGCCAGCCCCCCCCACCCCAAGGCCGAACACAGTGCGATTGCCAGCGGGGTCAGAAGTGGGACCCCCACTTCCACTGCACCCAGCCCCTCCCCCTCAAGCCCATTCCCCGCACCCTATCCCCACGCGGCTGACATTTCTTCTCCGGAGTCCAGTGGCACCGAGGCCGATTGAAATGCCCTACCCCAGTGAGGCACGGGCACGCAAGGGCCAGAAGGCCCCAAGTTTCCTTGCTTGCTCTGGGGCGGGTTAAGCTGAGCCCAGCTGGCACATACAATACCATAAGAGCAAGGGAGGCAAAACACAATCAGAGGGGGTCCGTGCTCATGGACCCTAGCCTCCTTCTTCTTGGGCAGCCCCTTGGGGTCGAGGGTGGCCTGCTTCCGCTCCGGTTCAGCGGGTTCTGAGATGGTTGGCAGGCCTGATACGCAGCCTGCAGATCCTACCACACCCGGGGCAGGTGGCGCCTTGAAGGTTCTGGTCGATGGCTGGCTTGGAGGGCTGCGCGCTCCCTCCGACGTCTCGGCTTCTCCTCTGCACATTCCCACTGAAGTCCCTCCATGTGCTCGGTGCCTTCTCGAGCGAGCCTCCTCCATTGTGGTCGGCCACAAGCCCAGGGCCTCCTCTGAGTCGGCGGGAATGTCTGACCTCCTCAGGGGTACTTTGAGGGCATCCCTAACGGCGGCTCCGCTGTCCTCCTGGGGAATGTCCTGCCACCACCGAGTCCCGAGTAGAGCAGTTGCTTCGGAAGCTTTGGGTCAGGCATACGAAAGGCATGTCTCGCCCAACAGCGCTGATTTGGAGTGATTAGCGCCTTGGTGCTGGGCAGGTTGGCTTGGGAGAGGACGCTGCTTTCTTGCCACTGAATTTGGAGGATCTGGTGACGGTATTGCTGGTGACCCTTCTCTTGCGCTTTGCGGTAACAGCTGTAGGTTGCCCAAACCTCTGAAGCACATCGGAGCATGGAGACCACAAGCTGTGCAGCAGACCATGACTGTGACCTCAGGCATGGACTTAGAGCCATGATCATTAATCACATCCCTGCTGGAAAGCACATGGCGTGTCTGTGTGTGTGTGTGTGTGTGTGTGGACATTGTACAATGACAGGGGCTGGGGCTGAGTTACGATGCAGCCCGCAGTCGACAAGCTTGCGCGGCGTTCATGGCCGAAGCTCGCAAGTAGCCGCTTGGGCAAGGTCCCAGAGGTGACTGGAGTTCAGGCGGGGCAAGAGCGGGGGCAAATTGCCAGCCACCGATAGGCTCAATATGGCTCTGACGGTGACATTCTCGCCTCTTGAGTCAGGAGGTCTCCGGGTTCAAAATCCCACTCCAGAATCTTGAAGCTGTCATGGGCATCGTGCCCTTGGGGCTCATGACCCAACGTCTTGGTGGGGGCACCTCCGTAGCAACCGTGCAGCTGCGGCTTAAGAAGGCGGCTCACCAACCACCCCCTTCTCAAAGGGGCAGCCAGCAATGGGCAATAGACGCTGGCCTTGCCAGCGATGCCCCAAGAATGAATTAAAATATAATTGCTGTTGCAGGTGACGGTTGCCAACAGTTAGTTGGCACAATCCTTCACCATCCTGTATAACAGGAGACCGAGGAACTACCTGGGCTAAGAGGCTTACATTATGAGGGCAGGTCACACTGACTAGGCTTGTAGTTCTTTGAACGTAGAAGATGAGGCAGGAACCCTCACAACGTTTAAGAAGTATTTAGATAAGCACTTGAAAAGCCATTGCATACAGGGCTATGGGCCAAGTGCTGGAAAATGGGATTAGAATAGATAGGTGCTTGATGGCCAGCACAGACACGATGGGCTGAAGGGCCTGTTTCTGTGCTGGATAACTTTATTAAGGGGTGACCTCATTGTGGTGTTTAAGGTGATGAAAGGATTCAGTAGGGTCGATAGAGAGAAACCATTTCTGCTGGTGATAGGGGGTGGGATCCCAGTGCAAGGATGCAGAGCATTAAAATGAGAGCCAGGCCATTCAGGGACGATGTCAGGAAGCACTTCCCCACAAAAGGAGAGTGGAAATTTGGAACTCTCCACCCCCACCCCCCACCCCCAGAGAACTCGGGGGTCAATTGCACACTTCAAAACTGAGAGTGATAGGTTTTTGTTTGCAAAGGGTATTAAGAGATACAGAGATGGACTATAGGCTAGCCATGATCTAAATAGATGGGCGAACAGAAGGACACAGGGAAGAGGGGGAAGAGTAGACCACACGGCCTGTCAAACCTGCTCCGTCATTCAATACGATCATGGCTGACCTTGGGCTTCAATGCCATTTTCCTGCCCACTCCCCATACCCCTTAATTCCCTGAGAGATCAAAAATTCTGTCTATCCCAGTCTTAGATGTATTCAACAATGGAGCACCCACAAACCTCTGGGGTAGAGAATTCCAAGGATTCACAACCCTTTGAGTGAAGTAATTTCTCCTCATCTCAGCCCTGAATGATCGGCCCTTTATCCTGAGACTGTGCCCCCGGGTTTCAGACTCCCCCGACCAGCGGAAAAGATCTCTCAGCGTCCACCCGGTCAAGCCCCTTCAGAGTCCTGATCATTTCACTGGGACAGCACAGGCTCGAAGGGCTGAATGGCCTCCTCCTACTCCCAGGCACTTGTCAAGCCTGGGCCTGCAGCAGATTTAAAGTTTGCACATGGCTTTAAAATTCTTTCAAGTTATCAACAGTCACAGATTGCAACTCTTTCGAGTACAACCACAGTTCTTGGTTTCCAGGAGTGAGGACATGAACCCACAACCCTCTGATTCAAAGGCGAGGGTGCTATGGACTGAGCCACAGCTGACAACATGCTCCTCATTGGCTGTTCTTTTGAAACATTTAATGACAGCTTAACCAGATTATGTGTCTAGATGCAGCGATAAGAGGTGATGCTGGTGGGAGCTGATTAGCATGCGAAGGGGCAACACTTTGTTTTTGACAGCAGCTGTAGAATGTGCTGCCTGAACGGGTGGTGGAAGCAGATTCAAAAGTAATTAAGACCTTATTAACAGGGACACAGAGTACAAAAGCAAGGAGGTTAGGTTAAACGTGTATAGAACACCGGCCCGGCCTGAACTGGACTTCTAAGTACCACACTTAAGGAAGGACGTAAAGGCCTTCAAGAGATTCGTGGAAATGCTTCTAGGGATGGGAAACATCAGTAACCCCAGGGGAGGTGGTGGAGTAGTGGCATTGTCACTGGACTGGTATTCCAGAGACCCAGGGTAATTCTCTGGGGACCTGGGTTTGAATCCCACCGCAGCAGATGGTGCAAATTGAATTCATTTTTAAAAAAAAAAATATATCAGAAGTTAAAAGTCTGGTGATGAGTATGAAAAGTTAAAACCCATCTGGTTCATGAATGTCCTTTAGGGAAGGAAATCTGTTGTCCTCACCTGGTCTGGCCTACATGTGACTCCAGACCCACAGCAATATGGTTGACTCTTAAAAAAAACTCTGAACAAGGGCAATTAGGGATGGGCCACAAACACTTGCCTCGCCAGTGACACCCACATCCCATGAGTAAAAGGGGAAAAAAATAGTAATGAAGATAGACCAGAAAATTCAGGCTGCTTTCCTTGGATTGGAAAAGGGAAGGTTGAGAGGAGATTTGATCGAGGTGTTCAAAATCATGAGGGGTCTGGACAGAGTAGAGAGGGAGAAACTGTTCCCATTAGCAAGGGGATCAAAAACCAGAGGGTCAAAGATTTAAGGTGGTTGGTAAAAGAAGCAATGGAGACATGACCTTTTCATGCAGCGAGCGGTTAGGATCTGGAGCGCGCTGCCTGAGAGTGTGGGGGAGGCAGGTTCAATCGAGGCTTTCAAAAGGGAATTGGATTATCATCTGAAAAGGAAGAATGTGCAGGGTTATGGGGAGGAGACCGGGGAGTGGCAAGAGGTAAATCGCTCCTTTGGAGAGCCAGTGCAAACACGACGGGTGGAATGGCCTCTTTCAGTGCTATAACCACCCTCTGATTCTGTGACCTCACAAAAACGAATTGGATAAATACTTGCAAAGGAAAAAATGCAGTGTTGGAGTGGGGGGGGATAGGGTGGCAAGTAGAATTTGGAAGTCCTTTCAAAGGGGGCGATGGGCTGAATGGCCTCCTCCTTGATGCTGAGGGAGTTCAAGGTTCATCCGCTGATGTTTCTGATGAATCAATAAGTTCCTGGAATTGTGCAGAATAAGAGCTGTACATGGTGTGTTTCATCAAACAATTGGAGTTCATCTATTTCAGGCCTTCCCCTCTCTCTCTCTCGCTCCCTGTCTTTGAGAGTGCTGCTCTGAAGTCAGCTCCCATAATTTTGGTTGTCATGGGCTGTTGAAATGTTTCAGATCTGTCCCTCCCCCCACTTTGCTACATAAATAGGTCACGTCAGCTTTTGCTAAGGGACGCTGGGAGGATGTTCCCCTTCTCCAGGGAACCTAGCTCTGGGGGGGGGCACAGTTTCGGAATGGGGGGGTCTCCCACTTAAGACAGAGATGTGGAGGAATCTCTTCCCTCAGGGAGTCGTTGGTGTTTGGAATCCTCTACTCCGGAGAGCAGTGGAGGCTGGCCCACTGAATATATTCAAGGCTAGGTAAGAGAGATTTCTGAACTATAGTGGAGCCAAAGGCTATGGGGAGCAGGCAGGAAAGTGGAGTTGAGGCCAAGACCTGATCAACCATGTCTTTACCGAATAGCGGAGCAGTCTCGAGGGGCCGAATGGCCCCCTCCTGCTCCCAAGTCATATGCTCTTATGGGGAATGGGATGCACAGGCCCTGTCAGGTCAGAAGATCCTTTTTTTAAATTCATTCACAGGATGTGGGATTTGCTGGATGGGCCAGCGTTTATTGCCCACTCCTAGTTGCCCTTGAGAAGGTGGTGGTGAGCCGCCTTCTTGAGCCGCTGCAGTCCCTGTGGTGTGGGTACACCCACAGTGCTGTTAGGAAGGGGGTTCCAGGATTTTGACCCAGTGACAGTGAAGGAACGGCCGATATATTTCCAAGTCAGGATGGTGAGTTACTTGGAGGGGAACTTCCAGGTGGTGGTGTTCCCATCTATCTGCTGCCCTTGTCCTTCTAGATGGTAGAGGTCATGGGTTATCCTGGATCCCATGTTATCCAAGAGTGGAAGCTGAGGAAGGGTTATGGGGGGTGGTGCGGGTGAGGTGCACTGGAGGCAGAGACATTAGGACAGCTGGACAAAAGCTTGGCCGAAGTGGCAGGTTTTAAGGGGCATCTTAAAAGAGGATAGAGAGGCAGAGAGTTTTCAGGGGTGGGGGTGAGTGTTCCTGAGCTTAAGGCCCAGGAAGCTGAAGATAGCATCGCCAACAGTGGGAGCGATTAAAATCAGGAATAAGCGATTGGCCAGAATTGGAGGAGCTCAGAGGTCTCAGAGATTCGTGAGGCTGGGGGAGGTCACAGAGATAGGGAAGGGTGGGGCAAAGGAGCGATTTGAAACCAAGGGTTAGGGTTTGAAAATTGAGGCATTGCTAAACCGTGAGCCACAGTGGGTCAGTGAGCACATGACAGTGGGGGGTGGGTGGGGAGGGCTAAGTGAATGGGACTTTATGCGATTGAGGATATGGGGCAGCAGAAATTTGGATGAATTCAACTTTACAAAGGATTGAAGCTAAAAATGTGGCCAGGAGTAGGTTGGAATAGTTAAATCCAAAGGTATATTGACGATGTCAACATCAAGTGAAAAATGATCATATTCATTGTGACAGTCTCTGATATCCTTACCTTTTCCTTTGATTTGTTCATGTTATGAGGACATTGCTGGCTAGGCCAACATTTATTGCCCGTCCATAATTGCCCATGAGGAGGTGGTGCTGCGCTGCTTTGAACCGCTGCAGTCCCGTGTGGTGTAGGTACACCCACAGCGCTGTTAGGGTGGGAGTTCCAGGCTTTTGACCTAGCGACAGTGAAGGAACGGCCGATATATTTCCAAGCCAGCATGGTGTGTGGTTTGGAGGGGAACTTTCAGATGGTGGTGTTCCCATGCATTTCCTTGATATCTTCTATCTCGCACAGGCCCTTCACATATCCACAGGCATGCATGAAGAACACGTACCAGTTCAGATCCCCGCTCTTCAGTGGGACCTGTTACAGAGATTGCTAGGTTTTCACCTGGTGACTCACATCACAAGTGAGTAGACGGCAGAGTCAGCGACAGCAGTGGAGAGTCCGTGTTGAAGGGCGCAGTGATCTCCAAGCAGAGCTGAAGCCAGAAACAGGCGTTGTACCTTGGCAGGCCAGTCGATGAATAGGATAATCATTAAACAGCAGCAGAGGTTATGTGATGCTCCAGTGAGTGTTCCAGTTACACTGTCGAGGGTTGCAGAGAGATTGAAGGAGCCCACCTCAATCATGAGTGTGATTCTGCCTCAGGCCACCATCCATGGATAGAGCGACATGGACGATCAAACACCATCATTGAGCAATTATATGCAACTCTTGAGCAAGGACTTGCAAAATTATGTTTGAAATAGGATGAACAACGGAATAGCCTTCAGCAATCCACTGATCCAATCCACGCCCCAGAATGTTCTCCAGAGGTATAAGAGCAGGCAGGCAATTATGCTGGGCCATGAGAGGGATTATGGCAAGGGGGACATTGAAGTGGGAATTTATATCAAAGTGCGCCCACTTCTCTCCTGGTGCCCTCCCACCCACTCGCCCCATTCCCCAGTCCTTACCTTGTGCCAAAATGGCTGAGTCTGCCCCTGAATCTAACCCTCAGCCTAATCCTAACCCTAAACCTAATCCTAACCCTAACATTCTTATTAACCCTAATTCTAACCCTAACATTCACATTAACCCTAATCCTAGCCCTAACAACCCATGACCCTCACCCTAAATCTAACCCTTATCCCAATCCTAACCCTAACCCTCAGTTTAACCCTAAACCTCACCCTAACCCTAAACCTAATATTAACCCGAACCATAACCCTAAACCTAAATCCCAGCCTAACCCACAGCCTAAACCTAACCCTAACCCCAACCTTAAACCTAACCCTAACCCCTCCAACATAACCCTAATCCACCAGCCAAACTATAATCTATCCCTAACCCTGACCTTTGCTTAGCCTAACCCTAACCCCAACCCTCGGCTTAGATCTAACTCTCACCCTAACCCTAATGTTCGCCTAACCCTAAGCCGCCAGCCTAACCCTCAGCCGAACCCTAATTCTAATCCATTGTTGATGGCGGGAGTGGGGGGGGGAGGGGGGGCACGGGGGAGGGAGAGGGTACTTTTTCATGGCCCCTCACAGACTCAAAATCCCAAGGGAAATCGGCCAAGAGCATCTCCGAGCCGGAATGCGAACAGCTTGCCTCTTCCTCTGCTCAAACCACAAGGAGAGCACCATAAAGGAATGGCAGGGAATCAAAGAGTAAAGATTTGTAGTTGCCCAAAGGGATGAACATGGGTGAATTACACATTGCTGTATTATTAAGTTTCAATTCTCCATTTGAAGCACATGAGGATCAAGGATTCGCACCACTTTCACGTCTCGTCTACTTTGAGTTGCTGGTTGGCCGGGCTTTTCAGTTGTTTGATAATGAATGGGAAGACCTGATTGGACAGTGATCAGTGTTGAGGATGTGGAAAGGGGGTTTGGCTGTCTTCAGGACTGTTTTGTGTTAATGGCATTGGCGGGGGGGTTGGGGGAAGGGTGACGGAGTTGGGGAGGATAGGATGAAATTTGGCTTTTGCATGAGGTTGTGGGATGGGTGCGCTGGTGAAGCCGACATGAACCTCACAATAATCAGGGTAAGCCAGGTAGCAATGTTTGTAGTGAGTGGTGAATTTTCCTTATCGCCTCCTGTCTCCTTGGCCTCCTCCTTCTCCTCTCCCCTCCCTCCCCCGACTGTCCTTGGGATTCTTTGCATCTTGTTCCTCCTGCAAGGCCAATCCTTGCCGTTGGGAAATGATGTGCGGAGTGCAGCACACCTTGGCCATCCTGGAAACCCTGGTTGGTGTACCCTCATGCTTCGTCCCGGTCTGTTCAAGCACCACAAGCACACCTTTAGCATTGCCGAAGGCTTGATCTACATCACATCTGATGGTGGTTTGGCATTCGCTGTAGCCTGGGCCTCAATCCTCAGGGGTGTCACTGGGCACATTTTAAGTGCTCACCTCTTATCTTCAGGCTGACAGATGGTAACCCTTCTTCCATGTGCAAAGATGTTTGGGACATTAGCCTACCGCATGATGAAAGCATTATGGCATTGTCACAAGGATGAGGAGCAACAACTTTGAGGGTGATGGCGACGTTGGCATCTGCTCCTCAAGCATGGTCACCAGCTATCTTTACATGGGTAGGTTTTTAACTCAATGAAAACTAACCCCTTTTTGTCTTAAGTGTCAAGAAGGCCTGCCAGACTTGTTTCTTTGTAACCAGCACATGAATAGTTAAACAGACTTTGAGTAAATACCTTCATCCTTTTAAATCCTTCAGGAAATTTGCTACAGTCAGACTTGGGGTGGTGAGATAGGGCAGTCATATTTTACCCCTCCTCACATGACTGTAACAAAGGGATGTGAGCATCGCTGGCTAAGGCTGCATTTATTGACCATCCCTAATTGCCCTTGAGAAGGTGGTGGTGAGCTGCCTTCTTGAACCACTGCAGCCCGTATGGTGTAGGTACACCCACAGTGCTGTTCGGGAGAGCGTTCCAGGATTTTGACCCAGTGACAGCGAAGGAATGGCCGATATATTTCCAAGTCAGGATGGTGAGTAGCTTGAAGGGGAACTTTGCACGTGGTGGTGTTCCCACCTATCTGTTGCCCTTGTCCTTCTAGGTGGTAGAGGTCATGGGTTTGGAAGGTGCTGTCGACGGAGCCTTAGCAAGTTTCTGCAGTGCATCTTGTAGATGGTGCACACTGCTGCTACTGTGCATTGGTGGTGGAGGGAGTGAATGTTTAAGTTGGTGGATGGGGTGCTGATCAAGTGGACTGCTTTGTCCTGGATGGCATAGAGCTTTATTTTGCGTGTTGTTGGAGCTGCACTTATCCAGGCAATTGGAGAGTGTTCCATCACACTCCTGACTTGTGCTCTGTAGGTGGGGAGTCAGGAGGCTTATCTTGTGCACTTTTTTGTGGTTGCACTACATTAATGGAGTCAAAGTCCTTGAGATTGACATTTAATTGTGGGGATGCCATAATTACCAGTCGATGCCACCTTGCATTAGTGGGAAGCTAGCCAGAGCTGAAACTCCGAATGCCTGCTCATACTGACTGGCCTCCCCGCAGGAATAATTGGCAGCCCTGGCAAGCAAGCCATCGGTCACCTCCCCAACGCATTCAGGGGCTGCTGACTGTGGGATTCCACAAATGTCCCTGACAGAGGCCGCAAGGATGAGGAGCAACAACATTGAGGGTGATGGCGACATTGGCATCTGCTCCTCAAGCATGCTCACCAGCACCAGGCTGCACCGGGTCTTATTCCAGTCAGATGTAAATGCACTTGATGCAAGACCCTAAACCTCTTGAGATCCTGATGTTCAGACATGTTGAGGGAGCTTTTCCTCTGTCTGTAGACCCTGTGTTCTGGGTATTGCCTCCTGCGAGCTATACCTCTTCGCTACTCCCTTCCCTTATAGACCTATAGTGTGTGATCAGTGGGCCACCGCTGGCACTATTTCTGATCATCTTGGTCCTCATCTGAGGTCCAATTTAATGCACCCAACCTGATCTAATAGATCTTTGACTTTCAAAGTGCAGATCAGATCTCCAAAACTCCAAAGTGTAGATGAAACAGACATAGTGTGCAAAAGCAAGCAACTTATGGTCAACACCTACAAAACACTGATTAAGCTTTAACTGGACTATTGTGTCCAGATCTGTGCACCCGTACTTTAGGAAGGATGTGGAGGATTTGGAGGGGGTGCAGAAAAGATTCAGGGGAATGGTTCCAAGGATGAGGGACTTCAGGTATGTGGATAGGTTGGAGAATCTGGGGCTGTTCTTCTCAGAGAAGAGAAGGTTGAGAGGAGATTTGATATAGGTGTTCGAAGCCATGAGGGGTCTGGGCAGAGTCAATAGGGAGAAACTGTTCCCGTCGGGTGGAAGGATCGAGAGCCAGTGGGCACCAATTTAAGATGCTGAGGTGAAATGGGGAAAACCTTTCTTTCACACAGCGAGCGGTTGGAGTCTGGAATGCGCTGCCTGAGAGTGCGGAGGAGGCCAATTCAATCACAGCTTTCAAAAGAGAATTAGATAATTACCTGAAGAGAGAAAGAACGTGCAAGGCGAGGGAGAAGAAGAGATGCAGCGGGACCAGCTGAGTTGCCTTTGCAGAGAGCCAGAACAGTCAGGATGGGCCGAATGGCCTCCTTCTGTGCTGCAACCATTCTATGATTTTGTGAATTTAAATCTCCAGAGTGTTGGAGAAACCGCTAAAACTGTGCAAAGTGACTTCTGAACAGAAGCTCTGTGAAGGAACCCTTTCCCACGGATAAGCAGCTGGTAGATTTGCCTGAGGCTGCTTCAACCCCCTCAGTTGCCTCTGTGATCTCACCATGTTTTCACTGGCAAATTCCAGGCAGTCCAAAATTTCAAGTGAAAAATCAGCGTCACCTTTAATTGAGCGGTTAACATACTTTAGTGGGTAAGCTTCTTCCCCCTTTAACAGGCTGGAGTGAAACCCAGAGTTGGCAGGTTGTACACACTGTCAATCTGGCCAGGTTTAATCATTCCCCCACCCCACCCTACCCCACCCCGCCTCTTCCTGCCCAGAACCCCACACTCCCCCACAAAACCCATGCACTGTTGTGCATTATATTCCAGCCCCAGCCCTTTGGTTGCATTAACACTCTGGACCAAAAGCCTATAGTTTGTGAAGACCAAAGATAAGAGGCAGAGGTCCCTGAGGTAACAATGTACCGAGATATTAACCTAGGCGTGAAACATCTTCTTCAGTCCACTAGCTCGCAGGCAGAGTCTGATCTACAGTGCCACAACCTCCAAGACAGAGGCAAGGAGGCAGGTCCTGAACCCACCCCAGTCAGCCAGAACAGGGATCAAACCATGTACTATTGGCATCAATCCAATCCTCACCAGCCATCTGCCAATGCCCTCTCTCCATCCCAGCCCCCTCCCAAGGAGTCCAAGTTGCTGTGGCAACATACACTTTTACATACATGTTGTAGTCCAGAGCTATGGATAGCGATGGTAGAGGCTCCAACATTCTTTCTATTACATGGCTTACCAGGAATTTCTCCTGGTCTTACCACCTGCCATTGGCATGTGTTGGAATGATTTATAAGATGACACTCAAGTACTTTGGCTGCATCACGACTGCACCTTCCTTAGCCATCAAGTCCTGAGGTCAGACTTGAACCCGGATCATCCGGCTCAGTGGCAGGGATGCTACCCACTGCCCTCAAGACCTCCATGCAGCATTTATCATTGTACGTTCAATGAACTAAAGCGTGATAAAACACCCAGTGGAGTTAAATCTCAACAAGAATTAGACAATAGGAGTCTCTTTTTAAAATAGCATGAACTACAAATATAAACAATGTGCTTTGGGAGCTTTAGTCAGCTTCATGGCAAGATTCTGTGAATGAGTTTGCATTAGCAGCACTCATGATTGTTTTAAGATCTTTAGATACGTGTCTCTAGGTGTTGGGCTGTTCTGCGTGTTGTCTTAAGATAAATGTTTTGAAAAGATAATAGTTGTATTTCATTGTCGTTCTTGCCTTTGTTACCTATAGACTCGACTATTCCAATGCTCCTCTGGCTTGTTGCCCACATTCTACCCTCCATAAGCTTGAGGTCATCCAAACCTCTGCTGCCTTGTGCCCTAACTCGCAGGAGCAAATGAGGCCAATTGCCATTTGCTGGTTTTACTGACCTCAGGGAAGAGGCAGGGATTTGAAATCAGCGACTGATCTACATGCCAATTCTCATCTAATTGACCCCATTGGCCCGAAAAAGGTCACAGTCCCATCTTTGCAGCAGAATAATACATTGCACATCCCATGGCGCAACATTCGTAGAAGTCACTAACCAAGAGCAATGCCACAGGAGGTATGTGATAACATGATTTGCATTCCTGTTGGAAAAACTGTGGCGCGCCAGGCTGCAATGTGACCAATGACCTTGCCAAAACTCTAAAGGTACAGGGGACGTTCCCTGTTCATCACTCACCACTTGTAAGGCTGATGTTGTATGGCCAACTTTATTTGACTGACATTGTGGACTCCTCAGCTGTGGTAACGAAGATTTGCAAGGATGACACCAGACTGAGAGGTGATAACTATCAGGAAAGACTGAACCAGCCTGTGGCTCATTTATCCAGCATGGAGAAGGCCTGATAGAGGTCTCAAGGTTATGAAAGGGGTTTGATAGGGTAAATGTGGAAAAGATGTCTCCACTTGTTGGGGGTGGGGGAGGGGGCAGGGGGTGGGAGGGGGAGACTAGAACTAGGGAGCATAAATAAAATATGGCAATTGGTTACAATTCCTCCAGGAGTCCAAGTTGCATTTTTCCATACATGTTACAGTCTGGAGCTATGGTAGAGGCTCTGACATTCTTTCCATCACATGGCTGACCAGGAATCTCTCCCATTCCTACAGCCTGCCATTGGCGTTTGTTGGAAGGATTTATAAGATGACGCTCAAACACTTTGGCTGCATCACAAGCACACCCTCCTTGGTCATCAAGTCCTGCACTGGGACTTGAACTCAGAACTTCTAGCTCAGAGGCAGGACCACTACCCACTGCACCACACGATCCCCTGCATAGATGTGATGGTCACTAATAAACCCAATAGGGTATTCAGGAGCAACCTCTTTGCCCAGACACTGGTGGAACTCACTATCAAAGTGAGCTGTTGAGCTAAATAGCATAGATACATTTTAGAGGAAACTAGATACTGGTGGGAGCTGCACTCACCTGGATGTTTGCATCCCCCACATCACTTGAGAAGCTTGACACCATCCAGGGCAAAGCAGCCCCGCTTGATTGGCACTACATCCACAAACATTCACTCCCTCCACCACCGACACACAGTAGCAGCAGTGTGTGTACCATCTACAAGATGCACTGCAGAAACTCACCTAGGCTCCTTCGACAGCACCTTCCAAACCCACGACCACTACCATCTAGAAGGACAAGTGCAGCAGACACATGGGGAACACCACCACCTAGAAGTTCCCCTCCAAGTCACTCACCATCTTGACTTGGGAATATATCGGCCGTTCCTACACTGTCGCTGGGTCAAAATCCTGGAACTCCCTCCCTAACAGCACCGTGGGTGTACCTACATCACAAGGGCTGCAGCGGCTCAAGAAGGCAGCTCACCACCACCTTCTCAAGGGCAAGTGGGGATGGGCAATAAATGCAGGCCTAGCCAGCGAAGCCCACATCCCATGAATGAATGAAAAAAAATGTTTTTAAAAACTAGATAAAGGCATGAAGGAGAAAGAAAAACAGAAGGGTATGCAATAGAGTGAGATGAAGAGGGGCGAGAGGTGGCCACTCACAATATAAATATTGCCTAGAGCAGTTGGACTGAACAGCCTGCTTTCCTGTTGTAAATTCTCTACAACTGTCTCAAAGATTGGCACGCATGCCGTGGCTCGGTGGGTCGCACCCTTGCCTCTGTAGTTGTGGGTTCAAGTTCCAGTGCAGAGATTTGGACATGAGAATCGAGGCTGGCACTACAATGCAGTACCGATGGAGAGCTGCACTGTTGGGGGCACTCAGGCTTGGATGAAGTGCCAGACCCTCTCAGGTAGATGCAAAAGGTGGAGAAGAGCAGTGGAGTTATCTCTGGTATCCATGCCTTGATCAATACTGATAAAAGACCGATTAACTGGCTGTTTGTGTTGCTCTGTGCCTCAACTGTTTCCTACATTACAACAGAGACCACACTCCATAATTGGCCGAGGTGGTTGTGAGATTGTAAAAGGTGCTATATAAGTGCAAGTCCTTTGCTCTCTCGTTTGCCAAGCCACTTCTTTCTGTCTCCCCCCGGAAGAGGTGGCCCCCCTTTAATTGATGGCTGCTGAATTATCGGTGAGTCTGAGTCTGAGATAAATGATGTCTTGCGAAAGGACGAAGGGTTCACTGCAGTGAAGAGGAGTCAATCTGTGAAATTATATATTAAGCACAGGTTTGCTGTACCATTCAGAGGAGTCAGAGACACCCACACAAACCAACTTCGTGACAAATGGTTTTTTAAAAGTGTGACATTAGTTGGTGCAGAGAGAAGCTATAAATATTGCTAATGCCTGTCTCCATTCTTATTTTTTGATTACGTGCATTACCAGCATCAACGATCAAAGTTGTCCTAAGATCAAAGCTATCCTATTTGCAACAGGCTGTGTGAGCTGCTTTTTTAGCTTTGATGGGGTCTTATTTATCTCTCTGGCTCTTTTCTTCCCTCTTTTCCCCCTTCAGTTCCTCCCCCCCCCCTTCTCTCTCTTGCGGAAGGAAAAATAAGCACCCCGCCTCTCAGAATGATAGAGCGCAGAAGGAGGCCATTCGGTCCATCATGCCTGCGATGGCCCTTTGAACAAGCCATCCAATTAGCTCCTCTGTTCTCCATAGCCATGCAAATTTTGTCCTTTTCATGTATTTATCCAACACCCTCTTGAAAGTTCCCATTGAACCTGCTTCCGTCGACCTTTCAGGCAGCGCATTGCAGTTTGCAGTAGGTCGGGCTTTGCTTTGAGAATAAAGGTGAGGCTGTTATTTATGTGTAAATCAAGCAGCAGCAGATGCACATACTGCACTCAGTGAGAAAGCCCAGAAGTTGCTGTTGGAGAGGCGGCTTTCCCCCATCCGTTTCCTGGACATGACATCTGACCAAATGCACTGGACGTGTCTTGACCTTCCTGTCCTTAGAACAATACATCAGAGAAGGATGGCAGTTGACTGATTGTACCTGTACTGGCTCCTTGGTACAGTTTTGCAGTTAATCCCCCTCCCCATTTACCTAATAGATACGGACTAAACTAACTGCAAAAGTAAAGGTTTGTCTAATCCTAATCTAAATATGTTTTTGACAGCGTTTTAAGCACAAATCACAGCTCAACAACCTCTCTAGCCCTGAAAATTAACTTCTGCAAGTATGGAGTCGCGTTCCTGTTTCAAATTTAAAAGCTGTTAAAATTTTCAATCGTTTCTTTGATCTCTCTTAATTTTTTTCCCTCTCTTATATTTTACTTTCTGGGCCTGATTTGATATTGAATTCATTATTTAAACAGGGACTTCCTAGCTCAGGCTCTGCAGGGCTCATTAATGATTATTATCCAACTGATTGGTCAAGGAGACCCACAGCTGTCGGTTTTGATCACATAGATCCCAGATGCCCAGTAGAGGGTCTTGCGCTGTTTGGATGTTTGGTTGATAGCAACTTGCCTTGAAAAACCCTATAGCAAGTGTAGCCATTCAATCTTTGCTCACAGCAAGATCAGGCCAAACAACTCATTGCGCAAAAAATTTATTTTGGTGCATTGTGGAAAAGAGAGATGTTGCTGAAGCTTTTCTCCTTGTACTCATCAGGACAAATGCAAGAATGGCAAATTTCAAACGATCACAACAATTTATGATCCAGGAGAAAAGGGTGCTGAGTGGTTGGCAAGTCAACTCTGATCGGCCGAGGTGTTGCCTTGGCCAATCAGAATCACTTTCCAACCACTCAGCACCCTTTTCTCCTGTGGTATAAATTGTCGTGATTGTTTGAAATTTGGCAGTCTTGCATTTGTCCTGATGAGTGCAAGACGAAAAACTTCGACAACAATGTCTCTCTTTTCGGCAATATTCAAGTTCTGTGCTACCAAGTGACTGTTTGTTTTGTGGTATCGTGGCCAGTTCTAGGCACCATACTTTAGGAAAGATGTTGGCCCTTTGTCATGAAGCTATTAATGTATATAATATTTTGGAAAATATATTTCTTTTAAAATAGAGGTTTAGTCTGTGGGTGTGTCTTAATTGGATTAAAGACAGCTAGTCTGAGTGCTTTGATGGGTAGTAGTTTTGATATGTAAGAGAGATAGTGTGCATTTGCATTTTTTGAATAGAGCATTCAAGAAGTGGGGTGAAAACTTGACATCTTTCTAGCAGATACCAAGCCATATGTTTATATTACTAATAAAATTGGTACTATGAAAGGGCTTTCATTGTTATAAGGTGAAGTTCAAAGAGGCTGGTGAGACAATGAGAATTTGAATTCAATCAGTGGTGGTAGGTATAACTTCAGTAGTTTTCGGGTGTGCAGGGCAGAGGCAACGTGAGATCAAAAGGCAGCTGCAAGCCTCCAACTGGCTCCACAGGAACCAAAGTGAAAAGAACCTCATTTTGAATTTGTAAGGTGAAAATGCTTTGCCTGGTGTTTTGGTTAAGTCTATGGGTTGCTGTTACTTATCGAGGATTAGTTTGGGAATTTGTTAAAAGTTATGATAGTAGCAATTTGTAGCCATGTGTGAATATATTTTAATCTGTGTAAATTAATAAAATATGTCATTTAGCTTAATGTAAACCCTCGAGAACTGATGGTCTGATTCCTGAATTTGGTGTTGCATCTCAAACATAACATTAAAAATTATAGGTTATGACAGTTGTTTTAAGTTTCCCTCTGGGATTTTTAAATAACTCCACTTTACCAACTGCATCGGTCATAACACCCTTGAAGAGTGTGCAGGCAAGATTGATCAGAAATGAGGGAATTCAGTTCATGTCGAGAGACTGGAACAGCTAGGATTGTTCTCCTTTGAGCAAAGAAGCTCAAGAGATTTACTGAAGTGCTCAAAATTAGGAGGGTTTGGTGGAGCAAACTCGTTCCCTTGGGGCATCAAAGGAAGGGAGCCGGCATAGAGATGCATGGAGGATAAACATAAACTAGCTTACAAAACACTTACTGGAGATGCTGAAAGTGGAGGATTACTGTTAGGTTCAAACTGGTTACCCAGTCAGCCTGTGGCAACAGCAGCAGATGGACAGGCTAAATGAAAGTGGAGAAAAAGAACATAGATACTGTGAATCATTATTTCACACATTCGCACTCTTCCCCTTGGAGAGCAATGTGAACTGGTGGAAGGATTCTCGGACTGATGAACAGGCTGACAGGACACAACATGAATGCTCCTGCCTCCACCTTAACCATCTGCACGTTGGCTTTTGTGGACTTAGCCAGCTGAAAGGAGTAGGGATGGGGGCAGTGCTTAACCCTATACAGCAGACGGGCTCCCACAGCCCACGTGACTGAAAGAGAAAGGAGTCACGCATGCAAATTCAAAGCTCACCGGGTTCCCCCACTGTACAGATCAAACCATCCAGTTGCAGGGTTGCAGCCGTGCACATTATAACTCAGATATACCACTAGACAAACTAAAACTGAGATAGATCACAATAGGCAGAGTACAGTTTGTTATCAACCAGCCCGCACTTTTACTTTATTCATTTATGGGATGTGGGCTTCCCTGGCTGGGCCAATGTTTATTGCCCGTTCCAAATTGCCCCTTGAGAAGGTGGTGGTGAGCCACCTTCTTGAACCGCTGCAGTCCATGAGGTGTAGGTACACCCACTGTGCTGTTAGGGAGGGAGTCCCAGGATTTTGACCCAGTGACAGTGAAGGAATGGCCGATATATTTCCAAGTCAGGATGGTGAGTGACTTGGAGGGGAACTTCCAGGTGGGTGGTGTTCCCATGTGTCTGCTCCCCTTGTCCTTCTAGATGGTAGTGGTCATGGGTTTGGGAAGTGCTGTCGAAGGAGCCTTGGCGAGTTGCTGCAGTGCATCTTGTAGATGGTACACACTGCAGCCACTGTGCATCAGCGGTGGAGGGAGTGGGTGTTTGTGAATGGGGTGCCAATCAAGCAGGCTGCTTTGTCCTGGGTTGTGTTGAGCTTCTTGAGCATTGTGGGAGCTGCACTCATCCAGGTAAGTGGAGAGTATTCCATTACACTCCTGACTTTTGCCTTACAGATGGTTGACAGGCTTTGGGAAGTCAAGAGGTGAGTTAGTTGCCATAAGATTCCTAGCTTTGCAAAACCCAGAATAAGATGGCTACTGTTAGATGTGATTCTGCAATTGGACAGCACTCGCTGGACAATCCTGAGTGCACCAATAACAACACTAACAACCAATTTAAAATAATCTATTGAATCATAACATGGCTCATTTACACTTGCTAGAAGTGACATATATTCATAAGCAAGGACCCATTCTCTGCTAACAAAAGGAATGTTATCAAGCCTTGCACCTCTTTTGAATTGCCCAGGAGCTTGGGGAACCTATAGCTCCCCATTGCTTTCCCTATGGCAACAACTCAACCAATCAGTACCGTTTTCTCCTGTACTGTAAACTGTTGTGATCGTTTGAAATTTGGCATTCTTGCATTTGTCCTGATGAGTGCAAGACAAAAAGCTTCAGCAACATGTCTCTCTTTTCAGCAAGATTTGAGACTGATTTATTAACGACAGAGGTCAACTCAAATTTGTGATTCAGTTTCAACGGTAACGACTTCCCAGGAATGGATTAATATACAAATGGTGAAAATGATTCCCATTTTAGCATAGAATATAGTTTTATTTTGACAAGTTATTGAGTTCTGATGGATGGAGAATATTGCCTGCTAAAGAGATTGACAGAAGTACAAAACAATAGCAAGGCACTGCTAGGTACAGCCACAGCTAGCCTTGTGATCAGGTTAAGAAGTAATGACAGGGGCATTGCCTTCAGACAAGCCCAGGAATTCATTGCACTTGGTAGAAACATGAACAAGCACACACTTACTCTCACACAGAGTCGGACACTTTTTTTTTGTCGCCTGTCTTGAAGGCTGATTCATGCTGGGATCCATTAGCAACCCTCCCAATAACTCATTCACAAGCTATTCGACTCAGCGAGGCATCACAACAAAGTCCACCCAACATCAACGGGCCACTTTCCACTTGGCGCCACATGGTATCCATCTAGGATGGGATGCCAATCCACAGCCAAGGAGCCCCAAGGGCTAACTCTAACCCCCCAGTCATCACTGCTCTGGGTCTGCGTGGTTCCAGACCATGCCAGGGAGTGCTTTTATACACTTTTTTCAAATCGTATTATTCTTTCCTGGGGTGGGAGCAGCACTAGCAATGCCAGAATTTGATGCCCATCCCTAATCACCCTTGAACTGACTGGCTATTTCAGAGGGCAGTTAAGAGTCAACATCATTGCTGTGGGTCTGGAGTGACATGTAGGCCAGACCAGGTAAGGAAGGCAGATTTCCCTTCCCTGAAGGACATTAGTGGAGAAAATGGGTTTTTACAACAATTCAGTAGTTTTGTGATCATTCTTAATGAGACTAGCAATTCATTCCAGGTTCATTAATTGAATTTAATCACCCCCATCTGCATTTCTGGAATCTGAACTCACATCTCAGGAACATTAGTCTAGCCCTTGAGATTACTAGTCCAGTAACAGAGATTATAGGCTCCCCATGCTCCCAGGTAATTCAAAAAAGGCACAGGGTTTGAGCATATTCCTTTTGTTTACAGTGAACATGTCTTGCTTGTGAAAGTATATCATTTTTAGCAAGCGTAAGTGAGCCACATTATGAGTTTTACTGATTATCTTATATTTGTTGTTTGTGTAGTTATTAGCACACTCAGGATTGTTCATCAAGTGCTGCGCAATCGCAGAATCACATCTAACAGTAGATGTTTTTCTTTCAGGCTTTGCAAGCGCGGGCTGTACTCTGCCTATTACGAACAGCAAAAGGAACATACTGCTCGATGCTTCAGCCAATCAGAGTCGACTTGCCAACCAATCAGCACCCTTCTCTCCTGTGGTATAAATTGCTGTGACCGTTTGAAATTTGGTGTTCTTGCATTTGTCCTGATGGGTGCAAAACAAAAAGCTTCGGCAACTACTGTCATATCTTGGGGACTTCTCCCTCGCTTATTCCTCCTCACTCATGGAAGAATATCAGAAACGTTTCGCAGTCTGGTAGACAATCATTTCCTCCCTTCTTACCTCCAATCTCTCTTTCTCCCCTCCACTCGCCTCTCTCATGGTACCCTATGGTACTATTAGGGTCAGTGTTCTTTTAATTCTCCTGTCTTATCATCCCATGCTCCAAATCCTCTGCCCTCCACATGATGTCTCCATTCTGGGTTGAAGTGAAGACTCAGCAGACTCTCTTTGATTCAGACACAGTCTTCAATCAAGATACCGCCCAAGTCAACATTATAACCGATGCACTAACTCTTTGTTTGTTGCTTTTCTCTTCCAAAGTGATGTTTTGATTGCACAAAACTCAGATGAAGGTCTAAGTTTTATCGTGTAAGCAAAATGGTTGAGACCATTGGTTGGTAAGCCGTGGTTTGCTGATGAAAAGTTTTATCTCTTAAGATTCTGACTGTAGGAGGAGAAAACACCAAAGTTAGGTGGGGTGGGGTGGGGTGGGGGTAGGAAGGGGGGGTGGTGGTTGCGGTGGAGTTCCACATTTCAGCATTATTGGGAAGAATGAGTTACAGTAATTGATATCCTGGGAGGTTACCATTTAACCTTTAACTGGACCAGCCATATAAACACTGTGGCTAGAACAGGTCAGAGGCTGGGAATTCTGCGGTGAGTAACTCACCTCCTGACTCCCCAAAGTCTGCCCACTATCTACAAGTCAGGGTGGAATACTCTCCACTTGCCTGGATGAGCGCAGCTCCAACAACATTTAAGAAGCTCGACATCATCCAGGACAAAGCAGCCCCGCTTGGTTGGCACCACATCCACAAACATTCACTCCCTCCGCCATCAGCGCACAGTGGCAGCAGTGTGTGTACCATCTACAAGATGCACTACAGCAATTCACCAAGGCTCCTTCAACAGCACTTCTCAAACACATGACCTCTACCACCCAGAAATACAAGGGCAGCAGACGCATGAGAAAACCACTCAGCTCTGAGGAAGAGTCATGCAGAGTCGAAACCTTAACACTGTTTCTCTCTCCACTGATGCTGCCAGACCTGCTGAATCTTCCCAATATTTTGTTTTCATTTCAGGTTTCCAGCATCTGCAGTATTTTGCTTTTGTATTACATGGGAACACCGCTACCTGCAAGTTCCCCTCCAAGCCACTCACCATCCTGGCTTGGAAATATATCGGCCGTTCCTTCACTGTTGCTGGATCAAAATCCTGGAGCTCCCTCCCTAACAGCACTGTGGGTGTACCCGCACCAAATGGACTGCAGCGGTTCAAGAAGGCGGCTCACCACCACTTTCCCAAGGGCAATTAGGGACGGGCAACCAATGCTGGCACAGCCAGCAAAGCCCACATCCCGTGTACGAATAAAAACAGAGCGAGGGTGGGGAAGGAAAACAAAAGTCAAGACTCCTCTATTTAGAGTCATACCGTAATACAGCACTGAAGGAGGCCATTCAATCCATCATGCTTATGCCAGCCCTTTGAAAAATCAACAAGTGATTCCCACCACCCCTGCCCTTGCTCTATTGCCTCCAATGTTTTCCCTTCTCAAGTCTGTGTCCTTTGAGAGTTACATTGAAGCTGCTTCATATATTACTTGTAGCAGTGATCACAACGCCCTCCCTCACTGCGTTCAAAGAACTCGTTTGCGTTGGACTTGGGTAAACAGGGATTTAACAAAATAAATTTGCTTCCTAGCTAAAAAGGCAACATAATTGCACAAAAGAAGTTTGACAAGGCTTAAAATTGCCGAAATGGATTGCAGTCTGGCTTAACTTTCCATTCTAAAGAAACGTTTACGTATACAGGGCAGAAATAACCCCTGCGTCTGCAATTTAACAATTTGCGGTTCAAGGGTTTGCACCTTATGACAAGGAACTCACTTGAGAGAACAACTAATAGAGGCTTCCAAATGGTGTAGACAGTGACTGCCCTTGGCAGAACAAAAACACTGCAGTCCAGCTTTTCGACTGCATATGTTGTAATTTGCCAGAACTATGTTTTCTGAAGAATATAGGAGGCTGTGATCGATTGGATGTGCGTAGGTGCTGACGTCACTGCCATTGCAATCTCATCTCTTGGTCTCTGAAATGACAAAAGGTTTTTTTTTAAATCTGTACTGCCCGCCGTGATTCATAACCCGTCTACAGCACTGGACTGGGAATAGGATAGCAACAACTCAGTCCCTTGGTGCACCCACAGTGGCAAGGCACAGGGGTGAGGGTCAAAGGAGAGTTCTGGAGTGAAAGAGAGAGGGTCAAAGAGGAAGGGAGGAGAGAGAGAGAGAATCAGTGAAATTGGGAGGGAGGAAAAAAGGAGAGGGACACTGGGAGAGAAAAATGATAATGACAATCAGCCGGGGGGCAGCAGAAGATGGAAGGGTAAGGGGGGAAAGAGACAGAAAGGATCATGAAAGAGTAGATAGTGAGGGAGGATACAGTAGGGGAGGAGACAGTGACAGAGGAGACAGGAAGGGGGAGAGAGAGTGAGAGAGGAGAGAGTGAGGGAGAGAGAGAGCGTGGGAAGAGTGAGAGAGGAGAGAGTGAGGGAGAGCACGGGTAAGAGGAGACAGTGAGGGAGAGAGGGTAAGAGAGGAGAGAGTGAGGGAGAAGAGATTGAGGAAGGAGACAGTGAGGGAGGAGAGGAGACAGCAACAGAGGAGACAGGGAACAAGAAAGTGACAGGGAGAGTGGAGAGAGAGGAGAGATTGAGGGAGAGAGAGAGAGAATGAGGGAGGAGACAATGAGGGTGAAGGGGAGAGAAGAAACAGTGAGCGAAAGTGAGTGAGGGAGGAGAGAGTGAGAGAGGAGAGAGTGAGGGAGAGAGAGAGAGTGAGGGAGGAGACAGTGAAGGAGGGGAGAGTGGGAGAGGAGAGAGTGACAGAGGAGACAATGAGAGAGGAGACAGTGGGAGAGGAGACAAAGGGAGAGAAAGCATTGTGTGATGAGGCAGTGAGAGCGGAGGCAGTGAAAGAGGGGACAGTAGGAGGGGAAACAGTGAGACAGGAGAGAATGAGAGAGGAGACAGGAGAAAGAAAGCATTGTGTGATGAGGCAGTGAAAGAGGGGACAGTGGGAGAGGAGACAGGGGGAGAGGAAGCAGTGAGAGATGAGGCAGCGAAAGAGGGGAGAAAGTGAGAGAGGAGACAATGAGAGAGGAGAATGCTAGGGAGAGAAGGAAGAAAAGTAAAAAGGGTTTACCTCAGAATGGAGATGGAAGAGGAGAGGAGAAAAGTAGATTGAAAAACATGAGATAGAGGGAGTTGAATAAAACAGAAACCAAAGAAGCTGCCTGTGAGAGTGAAAGTGACAGAGACAATAAGGGACAAACTAAGGGAAGCTCAAGAGCAAAGTAAAAGAGGGAGGTTAGAGGGGAGATGTTAGAAGGAGCAATGTGGGCAAGACAGAAGCAGAGGATTAAATAAAAGGGAAAAATGAGGAAATGGGGCAGATTCAGGCAACCAAAAATACAGCGAGAGAGAGAGAGAAAGTAAGAGGATAGAAGGGAAAACTGATAGAAAAGTCATGAGAACACGAGAAACATAACAAGCTTTTCAAAGACCGGGGTGATTAATAGTTAGTCATATCCCAGGCCACCTGCTATAACTGAATGTTAATAACAGGCACTAGAGGAATTGGCTTCCAAACAAGAGGGATGCATGAGACAGGATGTACAAAAGCTCAAGAGAGGACAGAATAGAGAAAATAACCCACAGGGGGAAGGGGTTAGGGAACAGAAAGCACAGGGTATTAGCTACACTGCACATCAACAGATCAACTTATGGGATGTTTTTAAAAAGCTAAATTGTAAATATGGTATCAGACTAACAGTGAGGGAGCAACAGGAGTTTGTATTGATTGAATTCCCTCCGTATTAAATCTGTAAAATGATGTTTATTCACTCACTATTCGAAGGATGGGGTATCTAATGTAGAAAATATGTTTTGTGAGTTCCTGTTTACTCACCATTTGCATGGGCAATACAAAACAGCCATGAGAATATTAGAAGGTAGAGGGAGAGAGAGAGAGAGAGAGAGAGAAAGAGAGAGGGAAAGAATAAGGGAGGAAGGGAAGGCAGACAGAGAAGGATGGGGAGGAAAGAAGAGCCCAGGAGGTAGAAGAGGAGCAAAGTGAGACAGAAAGTAGTGGGAAGTAGCAGAGAGTCTGATATTGACAGGAGAAAACAGCATGATTTAACATTTGGCTGTGTATACAAAACAGAAACCCCAGAGGGAGACCTGAATTCCATTTCATTTGCTTCAGTCAAAACCCGTAACAAATAAATTAAACTTTGAAAGCATCCGGTTGCAGTCCTGTTTCCGGTTCTAATTATCTAATGCTGTTGACCCCACAAACAAACTGACTGCATGATAATCAATTCCTCTGAACTTGGGCAAATACAAAGAACTGACAATATGCCATGTTGCTCATTTTAAACACCCTTTCATTGAAAAAGATCCTGATGGGGGCCAAGCTAGGATGGGTGTCTTGTCTGGTACACACTGTCAATAAAACAGCTCTGCCCAGAACTGACAGGGGCGTGGGGGGGTGGGGGGGGGGGGGGGGGGGGGTGGGGTGGGGTAGATAACTCAGAATTATACCCATGGCATGGGCATCTCTTGGCAGGACAAGGTCACCAACTTCGAGTTCCTGGAGTGTGCTAATTCCATTAGCATGCACTCATTCTTAAGCAATTCTGCACCATCTCAGGTTTTCCCATCCATTGGATGGATGATGGTCATATACCCAAAAACTTTCAGTATAGTGAATTACCCAGTTATTCAAGACCTCCTGGCTGTCCATACCTCTGCTACAAGGATACCTGCAAGTGAGATATGAAGATAGTGGACATTGGCACTGATGACTGGGAGACTGTCACTGATAGCCATGACCTCTGGAGGCTGATTGTTTGAAAGGGCATTGGAAGAGGCGGGCAGAAACAACAAGCTCGAGAATAATGTCCAGAGAAAACAAAGGCCTGTGAATCGTGCACCTTCTGAGCCTACTATCTTCCTCTGTAGAAAAAATAGGCAGAGACTGCCATGGCAGAGTGGTGGCCAGGCGATGCTTAATACAGTGTTAATCACTAGGATGCAAACCATTGTCTAGAGATGGAAGCTCTATCCATGGTGTTGAAAGAAGGTTGGCAAACTATGTCTTGCTGTTTATGGTGCTGGAAGAGTAATAGCTGACTGGGGTTCACTGTTCATTGTACTGAAAGTATAACATATTACAAATAATTGCTATCCATGGATACTGGAAGGACAGTAAACGACTAGGGCTTGCTGTCCATGGTCCTGAAAGGATAATCGATGCCTAAGGTTTACTGTCCATGGTGCTGAAATGATAGACGAGGCATTGGGTTTGCTGTCCATGGTGCTGTAATGGTAGTCGATGGCTAGGGTTTGTTGTCCATGTCACTAAAATTGTAGTTGGTCACAAGAGCTGGATCTGTTGTGTTTTACCGTCATTAGCTGGCGAAATAGGTTTTAACTGCCCGTTTTGTCTAGATGTATGTCCATTACATTTGTATTTACCCGTGTCTAGAATTCATTCTAGAATAGGGAGCATAGTCAGGGACTGAATATTTACCCGTGTCTAGAATTCATTCTAGAATAGGGAGCATAGTCAGGGACTGAATTTGTGTCAAACGCGCTTTAAAGCCAGCCCGTCATTTGAGGGGAGTCCGAGCGTGAGTGTGTTTATAGTGAAAAATGTCCTGTGGATAAGATCAGCATTCCTGGTGGAGGGTAAAACCGAGTAATCAACAAAGACATTGACACCCCTCACAATGCGGCACAACCCCTGGACTGACACGGGAAATAATAAATATATACTTTGAGTCCGAATTTGAGTGGGGAGGTTATCACTGTCAGTTATATATGTATGTATATATATATATATTATATATATATATAATATATATATTTATATATATATATTAAAATTAAACTGTCTGAGCCCAACACATGTCAATAATCGAGATCTCTGATGGCTCTGCCGTCACTTCTAACCATATCTGGAGTGAGGGCTTAAACCATTCCTACAGATATAACGAAAATCGTTGCATATAATGTTCATTTATAGTTTCAACTTATATGCAGGCAGATGGACATAGGTAGAAACCTCGTGTACCTATATAGTGTTAATTTTATACATTATATATAGGCGCCTTGTATTCTATATAAGGTACCTTTATATATTGCACAGTTACTCGCACATGTAGATTTTTATAAACATTTTGCCGTGCATTGGTGCACATTAGAGCCGATTGTTACTTCATTTTGCGAACAGGGTATTTTAGTATCTGTATATGTCTGTTTTTATGCCCGTGTGTTTTTTAATAAGTTGATTCAAGTTCTGAATTGTGTTTTCCCCCCGTGAAATCATCTCGAAACCCCGCTACAATGATCTGACATCTTCTAGAAACGTCCTCTGTTAATCTTGATAAACAGCTTACCAGAGTCCACACTCCCCCCCCACCCACTCTCTCTCTCTTTCTCTCGTCGCAGTGTGTAGTGATGTTTGATTGTACACTTTAATGCTTGTCCTAATTATTCATTGTCTGGTGGGTGATTTTCTTTCTTTCTCTCTCTCTCTCTCTCTCTCTTTCAGCTTTTATTTTACGCCGAGGTTACATCTGCATAAGAACTAGCCGGGATCGCGCCTCAATGGCGGCGGTGTGCCTTCTTCTGCCTTTTCCCTCCTCCCTCCGTGTGAATGGAGCAGAGGTTTCATTCATGAATTTCTGGGCTGCGGGTGATTTCCACACGATAGGCTGGGGATGAATGAACCGCTGACGTCAATGCAAGGTAGCGTCATGGTCAGGCGGGGCGTGGGGGCGTTGGGGGGAGGGGGGTGGGTGGGTGGAGTTTGGTGGTTGGTTGTGGGGTGGGGGCGGTGTGCTCCCTGAAAGGCATAAAAGCCACGGGCGCTGTCCGCGGTGCTGAAATCCAGAGCCGGCGACCCAGACGGAGAGCAGCATCGCCTCTTGAGTCCAGACTACCTTCTGTTACACCTCAGACACCGGACCTCCCAGGTAAGACAAAGACTGCCTAAGGGACCTACATTGAGAATAAAACCTTTAAATTAGAGCTGCGTCCTCCAACAATTCTGTCGATGCTGCAATACTCCAACACCGAGGGCTGTTGTGGGGAGAAAAAAAACCTATTTAACATATTCGTTAATCTGCCAGAGAATTCTGACATTATTCTCGCGTTTTTGGATGCGAAAATTAATTGTTTGTTCACCCATTCTGATCAGTTTGATTGCAATTTGCTAAAAGTAACCCGATAATATGGTCCGTGAGCTCATCGGTTTGGAATAATTTCCACACTGAGGTATCCTTATGAGAAAATCAGGAAATTAGATATGAAACATTTAATGCATGTTATTTATTTGTGTATAATGCTTATATTGTATAAATATGGACAATATATGTTTTTCATATCAATGCATATATTAAAATGTGCACATTTTATTGTGTTTGTATAGTTGTATTTACAGATGGAGATCTCTCCACAAACAACGCAATCATGCCAATAACAGTCGCTATCAAGCCATTTGTTTCTCAGTGCAGGCTACAGTTCCAGGGATCAATGAAACTTGACTTAATCCTCGAAGTGCATTAATTTCGAGAGGCTAGCCAACAGTGAATAGGGATGAATTGGTTCTGGGTCCCTGGATCGGGAGGGGATGGGCGGCCGCATTCCGGCTGCAGTGCACGCCGTGAGACGCCCTGCTCCCTGGCAACAGCACAGATGGGATTCCCCATTCAGCGCTGGCGTTTAGATTGAATTCGGAGCTGCTGTACACATCCTTGCTTTGGTCCTTTGATCAGGCAGTTGCTGGCAACCTAATACACACATAGATAGATAGACAGATAGACAGATGGATGGATAGATAGATAGATAGATAGATAGATAGATAGATAGATAGATAGATAGATAGATAGATAGATAGATAGATAGATAGATAGATAGATAGATAGATAGATAGATAGATAGATAGATAGATAGATAGATAGATAGATAGATAGATAGATAGATAGATAGATAGAGATGGGGAGAGAAAAAGATAGAAGTAGAGAGATAGATAAGTAAATGGATGGATAGGGAGAGAGAAAGATAGAGATAGACAGATAGATAGACAGATAGATAGATAAATAAATAGATAGATAGAGATGGGGAGAGAAAGAGATGGAGAGATAGATAAATAAATAGGTGGATAGATAGAGAAAGATAGAGATAGATAGATTATGAGAGATAAATAGATAGATAGATAGATAAATAGGTAGATAGATAGATATAAAAACAAAAAACTACTGCGGATGCTGGAAATCCAAAACAAAAACAGAATTACCTGGAAAAACTCAGCAGGTCTGGCAGCATCGGTGGAGAAGAAAAGAGTCGATGTTTTGAGTCCTCACGACCCTTCAACAGAAGGGTTCTGTTGAAGGGTCGTGAGGACTCGAAACGTCGAATCTTTTCTTCTCCACCGATGCTGCCAGACCTCCTGAGTTTTTCCAGGTAATTCTGTTTTTGTTCTAGATAGATAGATAGATAGATAGATAGATAGAAAGATAGATAGATAGATAGATAGATAGATAGATAGATAGATAGATAGATAGATAGATAGATAGATAGATAGATAGATAGATAGATAGATAGATAGATAGATAGATAGATAGATAGATAGATAGATAGATAGATAGATAGATAGATAGATAGATAGATAGATAGATAGATAGATAGATAGATAGATAGGTAGATAGGCAGGTAGATAGGTTGAGAGGTACTCAGAGACAGACAGATGTAATGAGGGAAACATGCAAACATTGTTATGCTGGTGTCAGACACGTTGCATTGACGCACTGACCATCTTGGATTCACTGATGCGATTCCCTCAATCCCAATAGGGACTGGGTCCTGTCCTCCTGTATGCAGTTAGCAGATTGAAGAGTGAATGGAAACTGATGCAGAACCATGGGAGGTGGGGTGGGGGAGTATTTTGGTTCAGAAATGAATCAGGCAATAGCAACCCCCCAGCCCCCTGCACCCCCACCACCCTCTCCCCCTCCAGCAACTCCACACACACTCCAGCCACTACCCCTCACCTGCCCACATAGTCTAGATGCCCAGTGGGTGACAGGCAGGCACCTCTGCATTGCAAAGGTTGAACTGGGGAGAAATTGTTCACCAATTAGTACCTTGGAATTGTCGGCTGCTGTCACTGCCCATCAGAGGGGAAAAAAAATCCTGAGTTGCTGTGGTAACCAGAAGGCTGCAGACGTGGGCACAGTCTTCAGGGACTGCAGATCAATTGGTTGCCATGGTAACAGCTACTCGTATCTTGCAATCAGTGTCCTCGTCCACTGTGTGGCAAACTCTTTTTCCCTTTTGAATAAAATTTACACTTTAAATTAAACCCAAATAACATGGTGGGTGCTTCCTCCTCCTGTTGCTCTTCAGTCTCTGCCTCACTTTCCGAAAGTTGTCCATATCCCAACGGGGCAGATTTTCAGCGCTTATGTTCATATTGAACAGCAACATGAGAAACATGTCAGTATAACTCACATCCACTTGATGTGATATTCCGATAGTCTCTCCGAATTAATGTCTGTCTACACCAGGAGCTGTACAGTTAGAACTAGGCTGTGGATCAGAGAGAGAGAGAGAGAGATAGAGGGAGAGGGAGAGAGAGAGAGAGAGAGAGAGAAGTCAGACAAAGACACGCATATAGAGAGAGATGCACACAGACACATATGTAGAGAGATGTACGTACAGACACACATATAGAGAGATGTACGTGCAGACACACATATAGAGAGATGTACGTGCAGACACACATATAGAGAGATGTACGTGCAGACACACATATAGAGAGATGTACACACAGACACACATATAGAGAGATGTACACACAGACACACATATAGAGAGATGTAAACACAGACACACATATAGAGAGATGTACACACAGACACACATATAGAGAGATGTACACACAGACACACATATAGAGAGATGTACACCACAGACACACATATAGAGATATGTACACACAGACACACATATAGAGAGATGTACACACAGACACACATATAGAGAGATGTACACACAGACACACATATAGAGATGTACACACAGACACACATATAGAGAGATGTACACACAGACACACATATAGAGAGATGTACGTACAGACACACATATAGAGAGATGTACACACAGACACACATATAGAGAGATGTACACACAGACACACATATAGAGATGTACACACAGACACACATATAGAGAGATGTACACACAGACACACATATAGAGAGATGTACACACAGACACACATATAGAGAGATGTACACACAGACACACATATAGAGATGTACACACAGACACACATATAGAGAGATGTACACACAGACACACATATAGAGAGATGTACACACAGACACACATATAGAAGTATATAAAGAGATAGGCACACAATATACACAGGGATGCACATGCAAACACACAAAGACGAACACATGCACAGTGAAAAAAAACCCCAAAGCCTGTAAGAGAGACACAGAAATGAGGAGATAGACTGAGAGAGACAGGAACAAAGCTACAAAGGCATACAGGTAGAGTCAGAGACCCAGTCAGAATCAGACCGAACAATAGAAGGACAGAGACTGTAATCCAGAGAGAGATGTTCGAGGATGTGGGGAGGGGAACGACATTGAACACTAGGGAATGTGCGTTGATGAAAATGCCCTGGGCTTGTTAACTTGCCTTACTCCGCATTTCTGACCCTGGTGTTATACAATCTCTGTACCTCAGACTCTCAGTCTCGAAGTCTCTGCCTCGTTCTGTTTGTATGTTTGTCCTTATTTGACTCTTTCCATTCCCTTACTTTTGCGCTCCTGTCACCTGCTTTCAAAACCTATTTTTTTGCTCCCTCTCTCTCGTACGCCTCTGTTTCTGCCTCTTTATTTCTGCTTGTCTCTGCCCCTTATCTTTCCCCCTCTCTCTCTATGTCTCTGCTTACCTCTTTCTGTCCTGTCTCCATTTCTCTACTTGCGCTTCTCTCTCTCTCACTCTCTGCTTCTGCCTGTCTGCCTCTTTCTGCCTGTTCCTTTGCATTTTCTGTCTCTGCTTTGTACCTGTCTGTCTCTCTGCCAGTCTACCTGGCCATCTATCTGTCTGTCTTTTCTTGCTTTCTCTCTTTCTCTCTCTGTGTTTCAGTCTTTGTGCTTCTCTCACTCTTTCATTGTCATCCCATCTTCCCAGTTTTTATATGTTTTTCTCTCTCTCTCTGCCTTTGCCTCCCCTGTTACTGTCTCTGTGTTTCTGCGTTTTGCCTGCTTTCGTATCTTTATCTCCACGACCCAACAAAACGATCCTCCCATGTTCTGGTCACCAAGGGAATGGCCAGGGTCAAGCTGAATATACTCCCCGCTGTGTATCTGATCCGTGTATTATTTCAAGGCCCTGATGTCACAACCTCTTAGATGAGGCAGGGCCCTCCCACTTCTCCTGACAAGTACCACCTGGTATTGTCTGAATGTTGGCCCATCTTTGTGTTTAAGAAGCATCTTTACTCATGAATAGTCTACCATCTAGTATGTATCCACTCCCGAGCTCAGAGAACCATAGAAATTTACAGCATGGGGAAAGAGGCCATTTGGCCCAACATGTCCTTGACAGCTGACATGTAGCCATCCAGGCTAACTGGGGGAGACGGTGGTGTAGTGGTATTGTCACTGGGTGAGTAATCTAGAGACCCAGGCTAAAGCTCAGGAGGCAGGGGTTCAAATCCCACCACATAATTAAAACAAAAATCTGGAATTATAAGGACAGTAACAGTGACCATGAAACTATCATTGACTGTTATCAAAACCCATCTGTTTCACTAATGCCCCTTCAGGGAAGGAAATCTGCTGTCCATACCTGGTCTGGCCTATGTGTGACTCCAGACCCACAGCAAAGTGGTTGACTCTTAACTGCCCTGTGAAATGGCTGAGAAAAGCCACTCAGTTCAAGGGCAATTAGGGGTGGGCAGCAAATGCTGGCCTTGCCAGTGAAGCCCACATCCCATGATAGAAAAAAATAAAACAATCTCACTTCCCAGCACTTGGTCCGTAGCCTTGTAGGTTATGACACTTCAAGTGCCCATCCAAGTGTTTTTTAAATATGATGAGGGTTTCCACCTCTACCACCTTATCTGCTCCAGATCCCTGCCACCCTCTGGGTGAAAAGAAATCCCCTCAAATCCCTTCTAAACCCCCTACCTCTCACTTTAAATCAATGTCCCCTGGTCTATGAAGTTATGGATGCTTCAGCCAAGGGGAATAGGGCCTCCCTATCCACTCTATCTAAACCCAATGTAAATCATTTCATCAATGCAAAAACACGCAATAAAACCTGCTCCATTTATTCAAGGGAATGTGCTTATTCTGTAAATAGCCTGAAAATCTTGGTCGAAGAATGACAGAAGCCACTCATCTGTGTACATTGGTGACACGGGCTGTAGACTATTAACTTCAGAAGAGTAATGGGTGTTGGAATTTCACCAGATGTTCTTTCTGTGTTTTGTATCCATAGCTTTCTTGTCCCCTCCTGTGCCGCTCTGCAAAGATGTTTTGGCCAGCCCATTCGCAGACCTTTGTACTCTTAGCTATGAGCCTGACCTTTGTCAGTGCTGTGCCCCTTGCAGAAGGAAGCCATCGGGAGTACTCGGACCCAGCCAGCCTGAATGAAAGCGACCAGCTCTCTCACCCGCTACACAGGCAAGACCAGGGGATGCTCCCCGAAGATGGGAACATGCCTGAGGGCGAGATAGAGAGGGTCAAGAGCCACCAGGTCAGAGCGGCTGCCTCCCACCCCAGCGCCCAGCGTGAACCCAGTTACGACGATGAGTTATTCAAGGACGTGGATGCCAAGACGCTGGCGGCCATCCTGTTACAAGCTCTAAAGGTGGATGAAGACAAGCCAAGTGGCAGCAGGGAGGAGCCAAGGTGGCACAGTGGGGGTGTGCCCCCCTCCACCAATTACAGGTCACCCGAGGCCGGCAAGAAAGACTTGATGGAAAATGTGAAGAGCAGGACCAGAGTGAGCAAGACCCAGAGAAGCCCACTCTCCCAAGACAGTGAAGACTCAGAGAGGAGAGAGCAGGAAGATGAAGAAGACACCTTGACCCCTCAGAGCATTGATAGGCTGGAGGCAATGTTGCAGGACATGGAGAAGTATAGTACAGCCACCAAAAGGGAGAGGTCCAACGCAGCCCAACGCTCCTTGCCCATGTATAGCACCAAGAGTAATGATGAGTCAAATGAGAATGATGTCCTGAGGGACCTGGATGCCTTTGAAGAGCTGGTGGGCAGGAAGGACAAGTACTCTAACTATGAGGAGAACCAGGAGGATGCCAGAGGCAGGATGAAGTACGGGGCTGAAGATCTGGAGGACAGAGAGGGAGGCAGGAGGAAGGTGGGGCAGGAGAGGGCCGCAGATCGAGCTTCCGACCTGCTGCTGCAGTACCTGTTGAGGGGGGAAGCCAGCGAGGAGGAGGAGGAGGAGGAGAAGGTGAGGGAGGACCAGAGGGCAGGTGGGGGCTCGGACGAGAGTGCCTCCGAGGAGAAGAGGGCGGATGAAGACGAGGACGAGGACGAGGATATCGACCCGCAAACGATAGACAGGCTCATTGAGATCTCCAGCAAGCTTCACCTGCCGGCGGACGATGTGATCGACATCATCAACGACGTGGAGAAGAAAAGGAAGGATCCAGCGGAGAGGGTAGAGAGCAAGCATGGGGCATCCTCAAGGGACAGGTTCAGGTATTCATCCTCCCATTCGGACAGCAACTACCTGCCCCGCCATCGGCCAGAGAAGGCAAGGCACCACCCCAACAATGAGATGAGCCTTCAGCAACTGCTGGGTGCAGAAAACGCCCTGGACTATGACAGCGTGCCCTTCACCATCCCAAGAAGGTACCGACCCAGGCCAAGTGGTTACCCCAATTACATCCGCCCTTGGATCTACCAGCAACGCCACCGACCCTACTACTATCAGCCCCCACCCCCTGTCTACAGGAACAAAGACTACTATGAGGATGAGACGCAGGACAATGAGGAAGAGCTGGAGAACTACATTGAGAAGATCTTTCTCAAGCATCCAGAGGTCTTTCAGTAGAGCTAAAAAGAAAAGTCAACGGTTTCTCTTCTTCCCTCCCCACCTTTTTATTTCTGTCTAAAGTACCTGGTGTGTTGAGGTTTTGTGCATGAATCAGGCAGACATGTGGACACATAAACCCTGTGCATGGAGGCGCATTTGAAACACACCATGCATCGCATCCAACAGCCTTGTCACCCCCCCACCAGCCTAGAGGGAAAGTAGAAGGCGATAGAAGAAGCGAAATCTGATATTTTTGTACCGTGATGTATGTGTAGAGCCAACCCGAGTGCTCCAAACGATGTCCCGAATTTTTAAAACAGTTCCGGTTTAATGTGATGCTGATAATGTGTGTGTGTGTGTGTGTATGTATGTGCATTTGACTTCGAATCTTGCCAACTCTTTCCACCCTGAAACAACATTTCATAGGAATCGATCCATGGCTTAATCGGTTGTAAAGAAGGGCCCATGTTGAGGCGGTGGCATTGCCAGAGCAGGTGGCAACTCTGAATAAGATCACACGTTAACTGAGGGTGTCAAAGCTTAAGGAACAGGGTCCAATGCATACGAGCAAGGCATTTACATGCTACCTGTGTGTGACCGTCCATCGTCAGTGTTAAGGTCCCCACCCCAACAGAAAACGCACTCTTGCACAGGCAAGAGTGTCCTCCCTCTGCAGAAAGTGACTTATTGGTCGTAGGTGATACTGTAGATGACACTGAGGCTAATGGCTTCATGTCCACCACCCCGAGAGGGGGGGATGATCTGAATTCGTCCCTTAGGCCCCCTGGAAGAAGCTTACCATAGTTACAAGAATCTTTTGCAATTCATTGAGTTGGACGAGTTTGGAATCCAATACACTCTGCTGCAGAGTTTCACCAGGTCAGGCCAGGGAAAAAAAAAAGTGCTAACAATGTTTTTTAAAAAAGCAAAAAGCTCCCTATAGAATTTACTCAGATAGTTTGCAGTTAGGTTGGGGGAAACTCTCTGCCTTGAACCTTGCTTCCTTCTATTGCTACTGGGCAGGAGCTGGTCAGTAATGGAGATGTACCTCTAGCGTTCCCCCTTTCCAATCCCACCACAATGTTTGCACCCGCTCTCACACATCCCCAGTTAGAGAGCCGGCCACCTTCGAGAGGAGGTGGTGGCCTGTCGATTGCCCTTACCTGTCTCAGTCACTTGGCCATAGGGTATAATGGAGAGGTGAGCTCACAGTCTGCGATATGTAAAGGATGACAGTCGGTTGCAGAACCCGGGCTAAGAGGTTTGCCTATCTCCCAGTCTAAGGATCCCACTCCTGAATTGGTTTTCAAGTATCCATCCCTACAACCTCAAGGATTCAACCCAGAAACTGAAGCAGGTTAATGCAACCTCTGTCCTGAAACCCGGTTGGAAGTGTGCATTCACCATGTGGTTATGCACTGAGGAATTGTCCCACCAGTAACCCACACAATTATTTGTTTAAATGCATTGTTAATTTTTCCAAAAAAGCCATTGGTTGACTGGAGGTGGAGGTAGGATTCGACCTCTGTTGCTCTGCGTTTACTCTTATCACCTGTGCCATGACATAACGAAGACTGATGGGTGAAACGAAGAGCTGTGGTTTGAAAATAAACAGAGACGGAGGGAGGGAGAGGGGGATCTGTACCTTGTGCTCCACTGTAAATTTTCTCAAGTCTGCGAATATTGCTTCTTGGAGTGTACGCAAAGTCTTGTTATCTATCTGAAGAAAATACAGAGTCTTTTGATGTTGCAGCATCCGATGTGTTTTTGCATTTAATAAAAATTGATGTTGTAAATAGCATGGCGGGTGGTTGGGCAGGGTGGGGGGAAATGGTTGAGTACTAGTTTTGAAATGAATAAAAAGCAAATATTTTATTCAACAGTAGTCTTTTTGTCTTACGGTTCCATTGGGGGTGAGGGAAGCAGCTCCCTCAAGCTGTAGCAGAACATCAAAAATTCACTGGCTTGTTGCTCCATCCGCTGTGGGTTATGCAGGGCATACTGCAGACTGTCAAACACAGAGCACAAGGGTCTGTTATATACAGGGGAGACAATACGATCTGGCATAGAGAAAACCTGCCTTTATATAGCGCCATCCACGTCACAGGGCGCCCGAAAGTGCTCTACAACCAATGAATTACTTTTGACGTGAGGTCACTGTTGCATCGTAGGCAAGGGTGGCGACTATGGTGACCTGGTAATATCATCGGGTTAGCAATCCCAAGGCCCTAGGCTGACGCTTTGGGACATGGGTTCAAATCTCACCATGGCAGCTGGTGGAATTTAAGTTCAATTAATAATCTGGAATTGAAAAGCTAGTCTCAGTAATGGTGACCGTGAAACCATTGCTGCAAAACCCCATCTGGTTCCCTAATGCCCTTTAGGGAGGGCAATCTGCTGTCCTTACCTGGTCTGGCCTCCATGTGACAGCAACTTGGTTGACTCTTGACTGCCCTTTAAACGGACGAGCAAGCCACTCAGTTCAAGGGCAATTAGGGACGGGCAACAAATGCTGGCCTAGCCATCCACACCCCATGAAAGAATAAATAAAAATACACACATCAAGCTCCCAGGAACAGCAATTCAATAATGACTCAGGTCATCTGCTTTGTTGTGATGGTGGGCTGAGGGATGAATATTGGCCAGGACACCGGGGAGAACTCCCCTGCTCTGCTTCAATGTAGCACCATGGGGATCTTTCACATCCACCTCAGAGGGCAAACTTGGTTTAATGTCTCATCCAAAAGATGGCACCCGTGGTTGAGCAGCATTCCACCAGCGCTGCGCTGGGAGCATTCGTGAAGATTTCTGCAGCCAGGTAGAGTGGGGCTTGAACCTAGAAATGCGTGATTCCGAGATTAGAGTGCTACCAACTGAGACACAGCACAGAACCATCAGAAACAGGAAAAATGCACAATGTGGAGTCTGTTTCATACAAGAAAACACACAATATAGAATTGGGCACATTAAGGAACCTTGCATATGTGTGATTCGGCACATCTGGAAATGCACAGAACAGCACATGTCAAACACAGGGTAGCGCACAGTTCAAACCTGTCACAGAAAGAACCATACACAAGCTCTCATGGATAGGCTAGTACGCAGTCTGAGTTATAGAAAGGATGACAGTCGCACAATGGGCAGAGTGGCCTCCTTCTGCGCTGCAAAGTGAGGATGTTTCCACTTGTGGGGGAGACTGGAACCAGGGGACACAGTTTAACAATAAGAGGTCTATTGTTTGAGACGGAGATGAGGAGGAAATCTTTCTCTCTAATGGTCATTAGTCTGTGGAATTCTCTTCCCCAGAGAGCAGTGGAGGCTGGGTCATTGAATATATTCAAGGCTGAGTTAGACAGATTTTTGATTGACAGGGAGTCAAGGGTCATGGGGGACAGACTGGAAACTAGAGTTGAGACCACAGTCAGAACAACCATGATCTTAATGAATGGGAAAGTAGGCTTGAAGGCCGAATGGCCTACTCGTGCTCCTAAGCCCTATGTTCCTAAATCTTTCTACATTTTTTAAATATCTGGAGAGGAGGAATGTTCAGTGATGTGGGGAGAGGAAGGACATGAATTGCTCCTTCAGGGAGTCAGCACGAACACAATAGGCTGAATAGCCTTCTTCTGTAAAGAACTGGATTAGCCATATCAATACTGTGGCTACGAGAGCAGGTCAGAGACTAGGATTCCTGCAGTGAGTTACTCACCTCCTGACACCCCAAAGCCTGTCCTCCATCTACAAGGCACAAGTCAGGAGTGCGATGGAATACTCCCCACTTGCCTGGATGAGTGCAGCTCCCACAACACCCGGGAAGCTCGACACCATCCAGGACAAACCAGCTCGATTAATTAGCACCACATCCGCAAACATTCATCTTAATGGATGGGAAAGCAGGCTTGAAGGGCTGAATGGCCTACTCGCGCTCCTAAGCCCTATGTTGCTAAATCATGTTCCTAAAAATGTGGTTGACTCTTAATTAGGGATGAGCAATAAATGCTTGCCTAGGCAGCGATGCCCACATCCTGTGAACAAGTAGTGAAAAATAAATTCCCTCCACCACTGACGCACAGTAGCAGCAGTGTGTACCATCTACAAGATGCACTGCAGCAGCTCACCAAGGCTCATTAGGCAGTGCCTTCCAAACTCACCACCGCTACCATCTAGCAGGATAAGGGCAGCAGACACGTGGCTACACCACCACCTAGAAGTTCCCCTCCAAGTCACTCATCATCCTAACTTGGAAATATATCGCCGTTCCTTCACTGTCGCTGGGTTAAAACATTTTTAAAATTCATTTACGGGATGTGGGCTTCACTGGTTGGGCCAGCATTTATTGCCCATCCCCAATTGCCCCTTGAGAAGGTGGTGGTGAGCTGCCTTCTTGAACCGCTGCAGTCCATGTGGTGTAGGTACACCCACAGTGCTGTTAGGGAGGGAGTTCCAGGGTTTGACTTTCTATGATATGTTACATGAAGTGTTCAATCCTGTGCAGAGAGAGATATGGGATGTCATAGTGTAACCCAGCTCATCAGAGCTGTGTCAGGGACACCATGGTGCCTTTAATGTGGAGCCCCGCTCATGTGGTACCCACTACACACAACGTTAGTTTAGATTGAATGCAGTGAAGGTCAGGCAACTGTAAAATGGGGGTCAGAATTTAGCGACGGCTGTGAGAGTGCCATTGATGCTGGAATCCTACAGTTCTTTATCCAAAGTAGGGGTCCCAGCGGGGGAGCTGAGGCAAGTAGATAACCCCTCACTCCGCCCTGACCTCAGCATCATGAGCTTCGCGTAATTTTCATTCTAGGGCTTTATTTGCACACTGTGTGCGCTCACAATCAGTTACCCACCTAAAACTGACCGGTGAACTGGAGATTGTAGGAGGGTTTTGCTATTGGGAATGGGGGAGTTGGTGGTGAGTGGGGATGGGAAAGGCCTGAGGTTAAAGGGCACCTGCATTTTTGCTTATGTGGAGGTCCAACAGAGAAACCCCCTTTCCACCCTGGGGAGGAGGAGAGAGCAGGGAAGGTGGGAGGGGGGGGTTGGGGAAGGGTGGTGGAAATACTGCAGTGGTTACCATGCACAGAACCCGGGCAAAAGACCCTTACTGGATGTCAACTACTCACAGGAACCGCAGGAAGAGAGCAGGGCATCTGCCGGTGAGTGTCTTGAAGGGTTTTAACTGCCCTTTCCGTGTCTGCTGTATTGGTAGTGGCAGAGTCATTATGGCACAAATGGGGGCCATTCGGCCCATCGAGTCAGAGAGCAGTCCAGTCAGTCCCATTCTCCCCCCACCCCTCCACTCTATCTCCGTATCCCTTGCGAGTTTATTTCCCTCAAGTACCCATCCAATTTCCTTTTGAAATCATTCATCATCTCCGCTTCCATCCCCCTCGTGGGCAGCGAGCTCCACTTACCACTCTCTGCGTAAAAAAAGCTCTTCCTCATGATCTTTTGCCCAAAATCTATATCCCCCCTAATCCCTTACTATCAGCCAATGGGAACAGTTTTTCTTTGTCTACCTTACCTAAGCCTGTTATCATCTTGTACCCCTCTATCAGATCCTCCCTCAATCTCCTTCCCTCCAAGGAGAACAACCCCAGCTTCTCCAACCTAACCTTGTCATTAAAATCCCTCACCCCCTCGAACCATTCTGGTAAATCCCATCCGCAGCCTTTCAAGGAACCTCACACCCTTCCCAAAGTGGCAGATGGGAGTTAAATTCCTTCTCTGGAACTTCAGTTACAGCCCCATTAACATATCTGGTCCAGAAATGCCTCTGTTAAAATTCTCATCCTCGTGTTCAAATCCCTCTATGCTCCACCAGGTCCCCACCGCCCCCCCAAGCGCCCCTCAATCTCTTTCACATCCTCCAGCCCTACAACCTTCTGAGATCTCTGCTCTCCTCCAATGCTGACCTCTCACGTATCCTTGATAATCATTGCTAGACTTTCGGCTGCCTGGGTTTTAAAGTCCGGAATTCCTTCCCTGAACCTCTCCACCTCTCTCTCTCCTCCTTTAAGATGTTCCTTAAAAACTACCCCTTTAATCAAGCTTTTGATCACTTCATATTTAATATCTTTATGGGGCTTGGGATCAAATGTTGTTTGATAATGACCTTTCGCCGTCACCTGTTATGTTCTATTATATTAAATCTGCTGTATAATGCAATTGCTCTTCTTGTTCTATTTAAGCCCTTCCATGAATCATCCTTTAACTCTTTTACTTTCATCTAGTTTTCAAAGCGCTTTAAGTCAGATATGGTGGTGAACTGAGCTGTGTATGTAAGGTCGGACGTGGACAAGAGCAGAGTGATAACAACCAATGAGATGTCTGAAGTGCCGTCGTGGTTGTAATGCAGCAGCCAAATGTGCATAGCAGGATCCCACAAACAGCAACAAGAAATAACGAGCGACGTTTCTTCAGTGATGCTGGTTGAGGGGTAAACATCGCCCAGCACAGTGGGCCGAGCTCCCCTGCTCTTCTTCCATCGGTGGCCCGTTGGGTCTTTAGCCTGAGACGGCGGGTGGGGTCTTTGGCCGAACAGCTCATCTGATAACTGGCACCTCTGGCAATGTAACCTGCCCTCTGCCCTGCACAGACAGCATCAGCCTGGATCACGTGCTCAGGTCTCTGGAGTGGGACTTGACCCCATGACTTTCCAACGCAGAGGCAAGAGAGAGATACAGCTGATATAAGATCATAACTGCTCTTAACCAGTGCTCTTGGGGGAAGGTGGCGTAGTGGTAATATCATTGGACTAGTGATCCAGAGGCCCAGGCTAATGCTCTGGGGGCATAGGTTCAAATCCCACCAAGGCAGCTGGTGGAATTTAAAGTCATTTCATAAATTTGGGATTAAAAGCTAGTCTCAGTAATGGTGACCATGATAACTTGCAAAAACCCATCTGGTTCATGAACACCCCTTTAAGGAAGGAAATCTGCTGTCCTTACCTGGTCTGGCCTACATGTGACCCCAGACCCACAGCAATGTGGTTGACTCCTAACTGCCCCTCTGAAATGGCTGAGCAAGTCACTCAGATTCAAGGGCAATTAGGGATGGGCAACAAATGTTGGCCTTGCCAGTGATGCCCACATCCCATGAAAGAATAAAGGAAAAACCATGGGGATAAGGCCCAGAGCTGAACCAGTCTCCCCATAATCCAACAGAACAGAGATACTGAGATGTTAAGGCTTGACTAATATCACACTGACAAAACACAATTAGTAGCACACACTTCCTAATTGGAAAGCTGTGGGTTTGGATTGTTGAGGGCAGCGATGTCATGGTTCATTAGAATTTGATTGGGCCCATTTGCATATTGGTGGCAAATGAGTAATATTGACGTGTTTGGTATAATCGGTTGGTACTTGGCTCTGACACCACATTTCTATATTTAGCCATCCTCAGAGAATAATGCAGCCTCAAAAAGCTGGACCGGATTTTAAAATAAATGGATTTCCCTTTCATTTTTTTTTCCAATTCGTTCATGGGATGTGGGTTTCACTGGCTGGGCCCAGCATTTATTGCCCACCCCTAATTGCCCTTGAGAAGGTGGTGGTGAGCTGCCTCCTTGAACCGTGTGATGTAGGTACACCCACAGTGCTGTTAGGGAGGGAGGTCTAGGATTTCGACCCGGCGACAGTGAAGGAACGGTGATACATTTCTAAGTCAGGATGGTGAGTGACTTGGAGGGGAACTTCCAGATGGTGGTGTTCCCATCAATCTGTTGCCCTTGTCCTTCATGTTATAGAGGGAACTATTTTTTGGTGGGTGTGGGGGGTGGGTTTACCTGATGGGTAAAAGAGACCAGGTTTCCTGCCTCCCATATTCACCTCAGTATAAGTTGCATGCTTGAAACTCACCTGACCTGAACCTGGTTGCTGTGAAATTGAGTCTGGTGTGGGGACTGAGGCAAGTTCACGGAAGGCGAGAGAGAGGTGGGGAGGTTTAGGGAGCTAATTTCAGAACTTAGGGCCCAGGCAGCCAAAGGCATGGAAGCCAGTGGTGGAGTGTTTGAAATCGGGATGCAGAAGAGGCCTGAATTGAAAGTACAGAGAGATCTCACAGGGTTGTAGGGCATGAGAAGCTAACAGAGATAGCATAGGCGAGGCCATGGGGAGATTGAAGGATGAAGATGGGAATTGTAACAGTGAAGCATTGGTGGGAATTATAAAGTTGCGGCATTGCCGGTGCAGGGATCAGTGAGCACAGGGGGTGATGGGTGAAAGATAACGCTGAGAGTTAGGGAACTGGTTTCAGCATTTTGGAGGAGCTCAAGTTTCTGAAAGGTAGAAGCCAGGAGGGCAATCAGGAGAACATTGGAGTAGCCAACTAGAGGTCAGTGCACAGTAGGCAGAACACTGACTACATCAAGTTGTGGGATAGACTGAATAATTACAGGCCAGTCAGTCTGATCTCGGTAGTGGGAAAATTATTGAAATCAATTCTGAAGGACAGGAGAAACTGTCACTTAGAAAGGCATGGAACAGTCAAGGATAGTCAGCATGCATTTGTTAAGGGGAGGTGGGGCCTGACTAATTGGATTGAATTTTTTGAGGCGGTAACAAGGAGGACTGATGAGGGTAGTGTAGTTGATGTGGTCTACATGGATTTTAGCAAGGCTTTTGACAAGGTCCCACATGACTGACTGGGTGAAAAATAGAAGTCCATGGGATACAGGGCAAAGTAGCAAGCTGGATACAAAATTGTCCCAGTGGCAGGAAACAAAGGGTAATTGTTGACGGATGTTTTTGTGACTGGAAGGCTGTTTGCAGTGAGGTTCCACAAGGCTCAGTACTCGCTCCCTTGCTTTTTGTAGTCTACATTAATGATTTAGACATAAATGTGGGGGGAACGATCAAGACGTGTGCAGACGACACAAAAATTGGCTGCACCTTTGATATAGGAGGGGGGTAGCTGTAGACGGCGGGAAGATATCAATGGACTGGTCAGGTGGGCAGAAAAGTGGCAAATGGATTTCAACCCAGAGAAGTGTGAGGTGCTGCATTTGGGGAGGTCAAACAAGGCAAAGCATTACACAGTAAATGGGAGGATGCTGAGAGGTGTAGAGGAAGTGAAGGACCTTGGAGTGAGTGTCCAGAGATCCGTGAATGTAGCAGGACAGGTCGATAAAGTGGCTAAGAAGGCATATGTAATCCTTTCATTTATTAGCTGAGGCATAGAATACAAGAGCAGGGTGGTTATGTTGGAACTGTATAAAACATTAGTTAGGCCACAACTTGAGTCCTGTGTGCAGTTCCGGTCACCTCATTACAGAGAGGATGTACTTGTACTAGAGAGGGTACAGGGGAGATTTACGAGGATGTTGCCAGGACTGTAAAATTGCAGCTATGAGGAGAGATTGGATAGGCTGGGGTTGTTCTTGAAACAGAGGAGGCTGAGGGGAGATTTGATTGAGGTGTGCAAAATTGCGAAGGGCCTGGTAGAGTGGATGGGGGGGGCTTATTCACTTTAGCAGAGAGGTCAGTGACTAGGGGTCATAGATTTAAAGTGATTAGTAGAAAGATTAGAGGGGAGATGAGGAAAGATTTTTTCACCCAGAGGGTTGTGGGGATCCGGAACTCACTGCCTGAAAGGGTAGTAGAGGCAGGAACCCTCAGCTCATTTAAAAGGTGTCTGGATGTGCACCTCAAGTGCCATAACCTGCAGGGCTACAGACCAAATGCTGGACAGTGGGATGAGGCTGGGTGGCTCGTTTTTTGACCAGCACAGGCACGCTGGGCCAAATGGCCTCTTTCTGTGCCATAAACTTTCTATCATTCTAGCTACAGCGGGTCAAGAAAGCAGCTCACCACTGCCTTCTCAAGGGCAATTAGGGATGGGCAATAAATGCTGGCCCAGTCAGCAATGCCCACATCCCATAACTGAATAAAAAAAGACTCCTACCACATAATAATCCATAGCCCAAAAAGAAACCTACAAGTGATAGTTGGTCAGCAAAGTCAGCACAAAAGGAACTATCTTCCCTTTACCCTTTGTCACCATGGAGGGCAATGGCTATCTCCCTCCTGCAGATTCTATGCCCTGATTTTTCAGCGCTCCCACCCCCTCACCACTGCAGGGGTCACAAAATCTCACATAATCGTAGAGTGGTTACTGCACAGAGGGAGGCCAGTTAGCCCATCGAGTCTATACTGGCAAGAGCAACTCAGCTAGTCCCACTCCACTGTCCTTCCCCCATAGCCCTGCGGTTCCAACAGGTGTTAACCCAATTCCCTTTCTGGAAATCCCAGTTGAATCTGGCTCCACCAAACCCTCAGGCAGATCCTAACCAGCCGCTGCATCAACAAATGTTTTTCCTCATGTCATCTTTGGTTCTTTTGCCAATCACTTGAATTCGGTCTACTCTGGTTCTCGATCCTTCTGTCAATGGGGACAGTTTCTCCCTGTCTCACCATTCCAGATCCCCTCATGACTCTGAATAACTCTATCGACCCCCCCCCACCCCCTCAACCTCCTCTTCTCTCAGGAGAACAGCTCCAGGTTCTCCAATCTATCGACATAACTGAAGTCACTCATCCCTGTAGCCATTCTCGTGTAGAGGGAGCTTTACTCTATATCTAACCCCGTGCTGTACCTGTCCTGGGAGTGTTTGATGGGGACAGTGTAGAGGGAGCTTTACTCTGTATCTAACCCCGTGCTGTGCCTGTCCTGGGAGTGTTTAATGGGGACAGTGTAGAGGGAGCTTTACTCTATATCTAACCCCGTGCTGTACCTGTCCTGGGAGTGTTTGATGGGGACAGTGTAGAGGGAGCTTTACTCTGTATCTAACCCCGTGCTGTACCTGCCCTGGGAGTGTTTGATGGGGAAAGTGCAGAGGGAGCTTTGCTCTGTGATGCTCCAGTTGAGGAAGAACCAATGTTTTATTCAGTTTCATCGCACCTTCCTTGCCTTTGTACCCTATACCTCTACTTATTAAAATTGTGTAACCTCTTCTCAAGCTGCCCTGCCAGTGATTTGCCTAGTAACACCTAGGTGCAAAAGGTCTGTCTGAATAACTAGAGATGGCTGACGATTTTGTATTGGTTGGGCCTCTTGGAGAGTCAACTTCCTAACTTGCATTGTGAGCATTATTTGTCTGCCAAGCCATTCATATTACAGCATGGTGCCATATTGACAATCTAACCCCTTGCAGGCCAACGCTTCTTAATGGAACATACATATATCAAGCTCAGGTTCAAACGCTTCCACAATGAAGCACTGTTGAAGTGCAATCACTGTTGTAATGTTGGAGACTCGGGAGGAAATTTGCCACAAACAGCAGTGTGATAATGACCAGATAATCTGCTTCAAGTACTGATCTTTGGGGAGCACTCTAATAGTGCTGGGTTATCTTTCACAGTCACCTGAGTAGGCAGATGGGTCTCAGCTGAAAACCGACACCTCTGACAGTGCAACACTCCCTCAGTGCTGCATTGGGAGTATCAGCCTGGAGGTGGGACTTGAACCCAAGACCTTCGGAGGCAAGAGCGCGACCCTGTAATGGACTCTTGGTATCTGACTCGCTTTACTTGCCCTGTGAGTGTTTGATGGCAACAGTATAGAGGGAGCTTTACTCTGTATCTAACCCCGTGCTGTACCCGCCCTGTGAGTGCTTGATGGCGAAAGTGTAGAGCGAGCTTTACTCTGTATCTAACCCCGTGCTGTACCTGCCCTGGGAGTGTTTGATGGGGACAGTGTAGAGGGAGCTTTACTCTGTATCTAACCCCGTGCTGTACTTGCTCTGTGAGTGTTTGATGGCAACAGTATAGAGGGAGCTTTACTCTGTATCTAACCCCGTGCTGTACCTGCCCTGTGAGTGCTTGATGGTGAAAGTGTAGAGCAAGCTTTACTCTGTATCTAACCCCGTGCTGTACCTGCCCTGTGAGTGTTTGATGGGGAAAGTGTAGAGGGTGCTTTACTCTGCATCTGACCCTTATGCTGTACCTTTATTTAATATTCATTCATGGGATGTGGGTGTCGCTGGCTAGGCCAGCATTTATTGCCCACCCATAATTGCCCTTGAGAAGGTGGTGGTGAGCTGCCTTCTTGAACCGCTGCAGTCCATGTGGTGTATGTAACACCCACAGTGGTGTTAGGGACGGAGTTCCAGGATTTTGACCCAGCGACAGTGAAGGAACGGCCATATATTTCCAAGTCAGAATGGTGAGTGGCTTGGAGGGGATCTTCCAGTTGGTGCTCTTCCCATGTATCTTCTGTCCTTGCCATTCTAGGTGGTAGTGGTTGTGGGTTTGGAAGGTGCTGTCTAAGGAGATTTGGTGAGTTTCTGCAGTGCATCTTGTAGATGGTACACACTGCTGCTGCTGTGTGTTGGTGCTGGAGGGAGTGAATGTTTGAAAAAGGGGTGCCAATCAAGCGGGCTGCTTTGTCCTGGTTGGTGTGGAGCTTCTTGAGTGTTGATGGAGCTGCACTTATCCAGGCAAGTGGGAACTATTCCATCACACTCCTGACTTGTGCTTGTAGATGGTGGACAGACTTTAGGGAGTCAGGAGTTACTCGCTGCAGGATACTCAGCCTCTGACCTGGTCTTGTAGCCACAGTATTTATATGTCTAGACCAGTCCAGTTTCTGGTCAATGGTAACCTCCAGAATGTTGATAACAATGGTAATGCCAGTGAATGTCAAGGGGCAATGGTTAAATTCTCTCTTGCTGGAGCTGGTTATTGCCCGGCACTTATGTGGTGCGAATGTGACTTGCCACTTGTCAGCCCAAGCCTGGATATTGTCCAGGTTTTTCTGCATTTGGACATGGACTGCTTCAGTATGTGAGGAGTCGTGCATGGTGCTGAACATTGTGCGATCATCAGTGAAGTGTTTGATGGGGACAGTGTAGAGGGAGCTTCACTTTGTACCTAACCCCCATGCTGTACCTGTCCTGGGGGTGTTTGATGGGGACGGTGTAGAGGGAGCTTCACTCTGTACCTAACCCCCATGCTGTACCTGTCCTGGAAGTGTCTGATTGGACAATATAAATGACACAACATTAGAATGCCTCACCCTGCCAAACTCAATTACCGAAAAGATGATGGCAAGGGTTCATTGCGAATAAAAGCTCAGACGTGTGCAATGCACCCGCTCAAATGTTTAATAAATAAAAACTCCAATTTCACAGATTTACATGGATCTTTTCACTTCACACATAGTCCAAAAATAAACATTCAAAACTCTGATAACACAAGGATGGAGTCTGAAGTCAGGTGAAATCCCACTTCATCCTGGCTGTGATCGGGAGCAATATTTAAAAACACAACACATTTTCAGCTGCCCTTTGATTGCCCTGCTTTCTTCTTGGGAAGTGCGAGTACAGTTTTACAGCACAACAGGGCTTTGTTAAATCTCCTCGGCACTCTCTCCGAGCCCTTGACCCCCTTCCTGAAGCGTGGTGTCCAGGCATGGCCACAATGCTTCAGCAGGGGGGGGGTCTGTCCGTCAATAATTCATAAAGGTTTAGCATAAATTCCTTAACAGAGGCACCTCCCGTCACTGTCCTTTGTACCCTAACCTGTTACACAAAGGAGGCAGCAAGCTGGAGAGCGCGGGGTAACCAAGAAAAGGGCATAAGACAGTGTTTCCCGAACTTGTGGGTCACGACCCCATTTGGGGGTCACGGAAACGGCAAATGGGTCATGAGAATTCACGACACCCAACGCCCCTGCCATCCCCCCTGTACTGTTTCAGCAGCAGGAAGTAACCAATCGCAAGCTGAACCCCCGGCCTTGGGCACGTTGATTGGCTGCGATGGCTCCGATCAGGCATGCGCTGTGACTTAATGCGTCTACGGACATACATCAGATGTTTTCCAGAGCAGTGGCAATCGAGGTGGACCGGGATTTCATAAATGACATCAGCCCTGTCACCAAGGGTCAGGATTTTCATATTTTTATGGTGTATTATATGTTGATTGATAATATACAGTGTATTATAAGCCTTGTGTATAACTATTTTACTGATATTTTGCTTTTGTTGGCATCTGGAGCCGTGTTCATTTTCAAGTGTTAAAATAGCGTCAAATGGGAAAATAGTTTGGGAAGCCCTGGCATAAAAGATCCAACCCTTCCCAACATTTAGTGATAAGTGGGATTTCTGGTTAAATAAAAAACAAACTCTCCCTTTTAAAATGGGTAAAATTCAGCATTATTCGTGTTGTACAAACAGGAGAAATGATTGACTTTGAAGAGAAAAAAATCCAATTAGTTTTGTACAAAAGAGAACAGCCAGATGCCATCATTTTGGAAGGTTACACGGGGTGAGGTGGTGGGGGAAACGAGGGGGAGCGAGAGAGGGGGGAGAGAGAGAGAGAAAGAAAAAGCGAGAGCGAGAGCGCGAGCAAGAAAGCGAGAGCGAGCGAGAAAGCGAGAGCGAGCGAGAAAGCGAGAGCGAGCGAGAAAGCGAGAGCGAGCGAGAAAGCGAGAGCGAGCGAGAAAGCCAGAGCGAGCGAGAAAGCCAGAGCGAGCGAGAAAGCCAGAGCGAGACAGAAAGCCAGAGCGAGACAGAAAGCCAGAGCGAGACAGAAAGCCAGAGCGAGCGAGAAAGCCAGAGCGAGACAGAAAGCCAGAGCGAGACAGAAAGCCAGAGCGAGACAGAAAGCCAGAGCGAGCGAGAAAGCGAGAGCGAGACAGAAAGCGAGAGCGAGACAGAAAGCGAGAGCGAGCGAGAAAGCGAGAGCGAGACAGAAAGCGAGAGCGAGACAGAAAGCGAGAGCGAGCGAGAAAGCAAGAGCGAGACAGAAAACCAGAGCGCGAGCGAGAAAGCGAGAGCGAGACAGAAAGCGAGAGCGAGCGAGAAAGCGAGAGCGAGACAGAAAGCGAGAGCGAGACAGAAAGCGAGAGCGAGACAGAAAGCGAGAGCGAGCGAGAAAGCGAGAGCGAGACAGAAAGCCAGAGCGCGAGTGAGAAAGCGAGAGCGAGGCAGAAAGCGAGAGCGAGCGAGAAAGCGAGAGCGAGACAGAAAGCGAGAGCGAGCGAGAAAGCGAGAGCGAGCGAGAAAGCGAGAGCGAGCGAGAAAGCGAGAGCGAGACAGAAAGCGAGAGCGAGACAGAAAGCGAGAAAGCGAGAGCGAGACAGAAAGCGAGAGCGAGCGAGAAAGCGAGAGCGAGACAGAAAGCGAGAGCGAGTGAGAAAGCGAGAGCGAGACAGAAAGCGAGAGCCAGAAAGCGAGAGCGAGCAAGAAAGCGAGAGCGAGACAGAAAGCGAGAGCGAGCGAGAAAGCGAGAGCGAGCGAGAAAGCCAGAGCGTGAGCGAGAAAGCGAGTGACAGAGAGTGAGAGTAACCATGTGAGCGAGACACAATTTATTTCCCATCACCCACCCTACATCCTGATTCCTGGTTTGATCAGTTAATCAGTGTGTGACTTGGGCAGGAGATGGCGGGGAGGAGAATACTGGGTGTTTACGATCCTGGAGTAGCACAGAAAGCCATCCTACCGGAATGAGGTCATTTTACGGTCTTGGCTTTGAAGGGGAGCTCGAGGCGTGAAGCCTGGTTTAAACCCGAAGTGGACAAAGCAGCCAGATCTCGACTTGCTCTCTCAAGGACATTTGAGGATTAAGCTTGTTGGGAATTGGGGCTTTGCGGCCTCACCCGTGATCTGTTTGTACCAGCGCTCAGACTCCGAGATCTGAGATCGTTGGTTACAATATAGCTGCATCCTACTTGGGTCCTGCCCCAACCTCTAACGGTATATTGCCTTTGCTACGATCCCGGTGTGGTACACAACTCATCACAGGTACGGCCACTTCCCATCAAGTGGATGAGTTAGAAACCAGGCTGCACCGAGTGATGAGGCGCAGGTCCCAGCACGCGACGAAGGCGCACACGGCCCGAGCTAACCTGTCACCAAGCCTGACGTTACCTCCTCGCCCACCAACAGCCCTCTCCGTAACCACAAGAGTCACACGCACGTGTGAAAACGGCAGCCAACATCTGGGCCGAGTAGAAACAGGCCCAAATCCCTCCGACCTCCTGCACAAAAACGATCAAGACCATTCAACTGCACTTTAAACAGCCCGCTGATGATGAAACCCTGCGTTGCCTTTTAGAAGGTGCGTACAATCACATAAATGGGCTTCGGTCACCCTCACCTTTGCAAGACAGTGATGCCAAAGCCCTTAGATAATAGCTGCAAATTCAGCATTGCGAGCGCCTGGGCCATCACTGCACAGGGTTGGGGAATTGGTTCGGGTGAAGAATCCGTGTCCATTTGTGACTCTGGAAACACAGGTAAAGGCAAACAACCCACCCACCCTCCCTCCAGTTTCCATATCCAATGTGCACAGCCCAGTGAAGATCTCTATTTGTGCGGGGGGGGGGCGCACACACTTCTCACCATCATAATTTTGGGTCGCAGGTTGTGCCCAAGGTTTTTGGCTGCCAGTTGCGCCAATGCGGCTGCCGGGCGGCACTGGCTGCGGAGAAGGGTGTCCGCCGGCAGCCCTCTCACGGTAACACTGGGACGGCAGGCGTCTAAGGGATCGGAAACACCCCGCGGAGGGAGTAAATGGGTGAGGAACATCGTCAGCGGGCCCAGCTTGGCGGGGCAAAGGTCTGCCCCATCCATGCCCGGAACCAGGGAAGCCTTCCATCTGCAAAACGGCTTCCACGACACACACACGGGAACAGATGGAAGAAAAGAAAGGTGTTTCCAGCTCAAGCCCCTTCCTTTACATGGGGGCAGCGGACAAGGGTAAGAAAATCTTGTGTCTGTCTGTCTGTAATAAAGACTCCAAGCCCTGGTTCTACGTCAGTCCCCACTACCATCCCCCAAGAGAGAGCCCAGTCCTGACTCTACACCTGGTCCCCACCATCTCCCAGTTAATCCGTTTGACCCTGCCTGGTCCAGCTACAGCGCAAAGCCTAGCGCGAGGGTTAGGACTCAAACCACTCCTCCCCCCCCCCCCCCCCCCCCCAACAAGCCCAAGGGTGAGGGGGAAACTCAGGGCGCGAAAAGTTTGATTCTTTATTTCAGGCAGACAGACAGACAGGCTTCCACAGGATCAATAGAACGCTAGTCGTGTTTTTATTTACCCCACCAACCCCCACCCTCCCCCAGTCAACCGAGACCTCCTTCTCCGAAATCAGCCGTGTGTTGGGTCCATCGAGCTAAGCCAGTCCCATCTCTTCTAGAACACTGCGGGGAGATTCATCGTCCTGCAGAGGGGGGTGGGGTGGGGGTGGTTGGTGGAAAGCAAATTAATTTTCACATAAACGCCAAAATCGGGACTAAAAAAATCTGACACAAACGCAACTCATACAATTAAAGGCTTTAACAGTCCCTCTTATCAAATGGTAATGTTACTGGACCAGTGATCCACAGGCCCAGGCTATAAGAATACAAAGTTTGTGACCATGACAACTCTCATCAATTGTTGTAAGACCCTGTCTGGTTCACCAATGCCCTTGAGGCCATTCTCACCTGGTCTGGTCTACATGTGACTCCAGGCCCAAAGCAAAGTGGTTGACTCGTAACTGCGAGCTGCTCAGTTCAAGGGCAATCAAGGATGGGCAACAAGTGCCAGGCTTGCCGTGTGGCATTAAAAAAAAAGCCACTTGGATTAATTTAGTGCTCATCAAAAGCCATTTCTGAATCGATCAGGATTTAAAAGGAAACCTAAACTACCTAAGAGACAGGGTTAGAGAGAACCAGGGGAGGAGACAGAAAGATGGGGGTTAGTTTGGTGAAATTGGAGTTGGGCGGTAACATAAGCCAGGCGACAGGAAATTGGTATTCTTTTTTGATGACGTCAGAAGGGGGTTTTGTTTGTAGTCCGACTCTCATGCCTCCTGGACCAATTAGTCGATCACCATCCGCAAACTACAACTCATCGGGATTCCCTTCGCGGGGTCACCGCTGGAGAGCAGCTTCATTAAAAACTTTTCTTTCACCTTTTATGCAAATCCCCCTCGTTGCCCTCCTTGCTCATGGTTTTGTCAGCATGTAACACTGAGAGTGCCTGTAAACATCCTGTATGTAAACGGTTGCCTGTCACGATGTAGTTGCAGGCACTGTCCATTAGGTGGCTCTAGGAGGTGAGTTTCCAAAGGCTCTCTTTTAGCTCTGCCTTTGTTTATTGAAGAAAAAACACACGACTGTGGGAAGCAAATTTCTCGTACTCAAAAATATATTGGTCAGAAAACCACTGCGCATTATCACAGGGGTTAAGTATTAGATGAGTAATTACTACACTTGAAGCTGTATCCATTTTCCTTCTTAAAGGCCGGCTAATTGGTTTGACTCAAAACTTATAACGTTTATATGGAAAATCATTAATTCAAAAATTAAACAATGAATCTAAAGCTCTCTCAAAAGCTTATCCCGTTTACACTAATAGAATAATTTCTTTGAACATATCAAGGGATGATCAAAATGAGATTTTAAAGGTCGCCAGTTGATTTGACTGAGTAGAGAGAAACTATTTCCTCTGCTGGGGGGAGTTCAGGACAAGGGGTGTGGGGCGAACCTCAAAATTGGAGCCAGGCTGTTCAGGGGTGATGTCAGGAAGCATCTCTTCACACAAAGGGGAGTGGAAATTTGGAATATAAATAGAAAATGCTGGAAAAACTCAGCATGTCTGGCAACGTCTGTGGAGAGAGAGAAACAGGGTTAACGTTGAGTCATTGGCTCGGTTTCTTTCACCACGGATGCTGCCAGACCTGCTGAGTTTTTCCAGTGTTTCCTGTTTTTATTCCAGATTTCCAGCATCCGCAGTATTTTTGCTTTTATCTGAGTGGAAATCTGGCACACTTCCCCTTAAAAGGCTGTTGAGGCTGGAGGTGGAGTTAAGATAAAAGGTCTGCCTCATTCTGATGGAGCGGTGGAACGGGCTGTAGGGGCTGAATGGCCTCCTCCTGTTGTTCTGTTCCTGCAACCAGAATCATACAGAATGGCAAGGTTCAAGGTTCAAGGTCCAAGGTCCAGCTCTAGGGCTAAATTTATTGGTCTCAGCAGTTATGTTGGAGCTTGGTCTGTTTTTTTCAAACCCTGCCGTCAGTCACAGAAAATTTAAAAAAAAAATGCATTCCCCCCACCCCTCCCCAAAAGAAAATGGCATTGGGCAGTGGTCCAAAAGAGAAGCTATTCGCGGGAGGGGTGAGAGAACTGACGAAGGCCCGGGGGAGTGAATGGACAGAACGGTGTGCCAGTCGAACAGCAGCTTGCCATAATCCACAGAGGCAGGATTCTTGCTAAGCAAGTGGGGGGGGTGATAGGTGAACAGGGGTAGGTGGGATGCAGATTTCAGGTTACTATCACATCAGCCACGATCTTATTAAAACGGCAGAGCAGGCTCGAGGGGCTGAATGGCCTCCTCCCGCTCCTTGTGCGTACGTTCTTGTGGTCCCTTGGAGGGTGACTCAGTGAGTTGGTTAGAAAATAACTGCACTGTAACCTCTCCAATTCAGAAATTTATTGTTCAGGAACACCAGTTGTCCAGACATTTTTTTTTTTGAACAGATCCAAGCAACTCGCTTTAGTGCTGTACTTTGGGAGCAGAACCACGGCACGACATTGAAGGGCAAAATGATTTTTATGGCTGCTTTGTAATATTTCATCACCGTTCCATGCTTCATGTGACTATTTGCCACTTTCTATTTCACGCACTTGTGATTTTCTAATCAAGAAAATTCCCAAATCCAGGAATGCCCTGGTCCCAATCATTCCCGGCTGGAGAGGTTAGGGTGTATTTATTGAACTTTGAGCGACTGGTTTCCAATTCTGGGTTCCCAACTCTGGCCGGACGCATTCCTGGAGGTTTTGTCACACGACACCGCCCCCCCCCCAACCCCGGGACTGCTTCACAGTCACACAAGATCATCTTGTACGAGGGATGGGTCCCGCATAGCACCATCAGGGACTGGGAGGTCCCAAGAGCCAGTCTGAATTGGCTAAGCGTGTCGGAAAAGAATTTCCCAGGTTCCCTCTCCCAAATTTTTCTCCCCCCCCACCCCCCCACAACGGATTTGAAACCTGAGAAAGGAAGCCAATTCCCCATACAATTTGCACAGTTATTTTGAGAGGATAAAGGACTGACAGGTTTATGGACAAAACGAAGGGGACCTGCGGCTAAGTAAGGCCGCTCCTTCAAAGAGCTAGTACAGGCAGGGTGGGCTGAGTGGCCTGCTTCTGCGCTACAAGTTTCTATGGCTCTGTGAAATTGGTCGGGGGTTTTGAATCTGTTTTCTGTTAGGCCTCTCCCAGAGCAACACGTGGTTTTGGGTGGGTCCATATGTTGTGGTGCACAAGGCGTTGTGTCTGCATGGGCGAGGGAGCCTTTTCCTGTTTATCTGCCAACTGACATTTGCAACATCTGTGTACCATTCACACAGACCAGATGCCGAGCAGTGTTCTCTCCTTCTTGCATTTGCATTCATCTCCTGTGTCAACTCCTCTGCCTGGCCTTTCGCATTTTCCCCGCTCAACGGGGCTCTGGTATGGATAGGGGCCCCAGGGCGCACCACCACAATGCGCCCGACAGCGGCCACCAACTGCGCACCTACCTCTTGCATGAGGTCTGCTTGCTCGATGGCCTTCAACACATTCTTCTTCGACGTATCTTGGATCTCGCCCCCCATAATAAACTCGTCCAGGATGAAATAGGCCTTCTCAAAGTTGAAGATTATATCCAGTTCACATACCTGCAAACAGAGAGGAATCAGGAACACCGAGACATTTGTGAGTGGTGGGGGAGGAGGGTGTGGGGGTTTGTGTAGGTGCCCCCTCCCCTCCCCCCCAGCAAGGTTTGTCCAACCAGTTTTGGGTTTTTTTCCCCAATTAGTCCCAAGCCCAATGATAGCTCCCCAAATGGGTCAATGCTTCAAAGCATAGTTCAGTGTAGTACTGAGCCACACGGACCCAGAGGGCCCCTACAGGTACTCCAAATTTTGGTTTAGTTACCATAATTTTCTGAATAGTTATTTGGTAGTACAAAACTTTAGTACTGCTGAAAGAAAAAAGAGACAACCAATCAAAGCTTTTTGTCTTGCACTCATCAGGATAGCTTGCAAGAAATTACCAATATTAACAGGAGAACAACAATTTACACTACATGGGAAGAGAGTGCTGACTGGTTGGCAAGTGGACTCTGATTGGTGGAGGCATTGCCATGGAGAATGCAGCATGGGGCAGTTAACTGCCCAGCTTTATTTAAATTCAAACTGGGCAGGTCGAATCTGATTGGTCAAGGCATTGCCCTGGGGAATGAACCATGGAATGGCTGTTCCCTAACATTTCGTTTAGATGAAAAAGGTGCAAAGAGTGGGCATGTTCCTTCTGTCTGCAAATGACAGGGCCCTGTGTGTGAATATATGTGGCTCCTGGCATACGTAAGTGAGCCACACTGTTAGCCTGGCTGACAAGCTTAAGGTTGGTTTTCAACACAATCAGGATTGTTTAGCAGGTGTTGTCCAAACGTGGAATCACGTCTAATGTTAGCTACTATATTTCGAGTTTTGCAAGCACAGGCTGGCTGGGTACGGTCAGTGCTTTGCCTGTTGTGGAGAGCTGATTGATACGATCTGTCAATCAGAGTCCACTTGCCAACAATCAGCGATCTCTTCTCATTCGGTATAAATTGTTGTTCCCCGGTTACTGTTGATAATTTCTTGTAAGCTACCCTGTCGAGCGCCAGATGAAAAGCTTTGATAGCACATTCCTTTTTTTCAGCAACTTTCTGGAAAGTTAACTCATAACATTAGCGCCAAGAATCCCACCTTGTTTGCCCTGGGGAACCTGTCTGCCAGTCGCATACTACACCAATTCATCAATTAAACATGGTCAGCCTCACTCGATCTTATTGAGTATTGCGTATTTCGTGTAGGCATGGCCTCTCAGGGTATGAAAGGACCTTTGAGCTTAGTTGGGTTTGCTCTTTACTTTTGTCAAAATGGATCACTTTGACCTCAGTGTTGTAATAGTCGAGATGTGTACTATGCATGGACTCTTTGTTCATGAAAATTGAAGGTAGCTTCTTATATCAAAATTACAGCACAGAAACAGGCCGTTTGGTCCAACTAATGCATAATGGAGATTTTCCTTTACATGACCAACAGTCCCGAACCCAACTGCCAGCTCTATTCCCATATCCCGTACCTTGTCCTTAAATTGGTTCCTAATGTTAACAAGATCCAAACTGGTTGGTGAAGCAGAAACCAAGACACAGAACTTTTCTCTTTGAGAGGGTTTATTGACTTGTTCAGTCTCACAGGTGGTCTCCCACACAACCCAGTGTCCCACCTATCCCCTATTTGTGCTCAAAGACAATTAATGCCCATCACCTATTTCTCTTAACCGTAACAATATAATCGACAGTTACAAATCTTAATGTAATTGTCAGGAAGAGATATTAATGTGTATAATGTTATTGGAATTTTTTAAAAATAGAGGTTTAGTCTGTGTGTGTGTTAATTTGATTAAAATCAGCTCGTCTGGGTACTTTGATATTTACATCTCAAAACTACTACACAGAGGTAGAGGGTACATTTACGTTTTGTTGAATAGAACATTCAAGAGTGGGAGTGAAATCTTGCACCGAACTAGGAGACACCAAGCAATGTTTATATTACTAATAAAATTAGTACTGTGAAAGGGGTTCAAAGGACCCGGTGATACAATGAAAATTTACATTCAAAGAGAAAGGCTGGGTATAACAGAAAGCAGTTGTGTATGTATAGGCCAGAGGCGTGTAAAATCAAAGCAGCTGTAAGCCTACAACTGTCCGCAAAGGAACCAAATTGAAAGGAACCTCATTTTGAATTCATAAGGTGAAAATGCTTTGCCTGGTGTCTGGTTAAAGTCTATGGGTTGTTGTTGCCTTAGTGGAGGTTAATTTCGGGAATTTGTTAAAAGTTATGATAGTAGTAATGTGTAGCCATTTGTATGTGTTTAATTTGTTGTAAAATAATAAATGTCTCATTTAGTTTGATATAAAAACCTCTCGAGAACTGGTGGTCTTATTCCTGAATTTAGAGCTGCAACTCAAAACATACCAATTGAAAATATAGGTTATAACGGTTGTTTAAAGTTTCCCTCTGGGATTTTAAATAACTCAGCCTTATCAATTACTGTTATGACACAGCAGTTTGCAGGGGCGTTGACACCTAACATCACACTGGCGTCACTGAAATCGGGAATCATGACCTGGGTAATGACAGACACGCCGTTAGGAAAGGTTGTGCCCGACTGGCTGCAAAAAAAACCCAACAATTTGTTTTCATGTATCCTCAGGATCGAGGGTGACTTGCTTCCATTCTGGTTTGATGGATTCAGAAGTTCCTGATAAGTCCAATGCGCAATCTGCAGACTCTGCCGCGTGCAGGGCAGGCGGTGATAAGAGGGTAGGTGAGTTGTTTGGAGGTTTGTGCGCTCCCTCTGATGCCTCAACTTCACCTCTGCACATACCAGGCGAAGCCTCTCGAATGAACCTTCTCCATTTTGGTGGGTCAGAAGCCAGGGGCTTCCATGAGTCGGCGAGGATGTTTCACCGCTTCAGGGATGCTTGGGGGGCATCCCCAACGGGGTCCCGCTATCCTCCTGGGGGGGTCTCCTGCAGCTGCCGAGTGCAGTAGTTACTTCGGGAGTCTGGTGTCAGGCATATGACATGTCCCGCCCAAAGGAGCTGGTTCTGAGTGGTTAGCATCTCGATTCTGAGCAATTTGGCCTGGGAGACGACACTGCTCTTGGAGCTTCTTTCTCGGAGGATCTTGCAAAGTTACCGCTGGGGGTATTGCTCCAGAGCTTTGGCGTACTGCTGTTAGTTGTCCAATTCTCCGATGTGCACAGGAGTGCGGGGATCACTGCTGCCTGGTGAACCATGGCCTCAGTCATCGACCATGCCTAATTTAGAGAGAACTTTTTTTGGGGGGAGAAAAAAAGTGTACACTTCTGGGCGTCACACTATAGAAAGGATGTGGATGCACTGGAGAGAATGCAGAAGAGGTTTACAAGAATGGTCCCAGGGATGAGGCACTTCAGTTATGAGGAAAGGCTGGAGAAGTTGGAACTGCTTCCCTCGGAGAGGAGAAGGCTGAGAGGAGACTTGATAGAAGTTTTCAAAATCATAAGGGGCCTGGACAGAGTAGATAAGGGAGAAACTGTTCCCGTTCGTAAACGGATCGAGAACCAGAGGGCACAGTTTTAAAGTGTTTTGCAAAAGAAGCAAACGCGAGGTGAGAAAAATACTTTTTCACACAGCGAGTGGTTAGGGTTTGGAATGCGCTGCCTGGAAGTGTGGTGGAGGCAGGTTCGATTGAGGCATCCAAGAGGGCATTGGACGATTATTTAAATAGAAGCAATGTGCTGGGTTACGGGGAAAAGGCAAGAGGTTGGCACTAACTTAAAATGCTCAGAGAGCCAGTGCAGACACGATGGGCCGAATGGCCTCCCTCTACACCGTAACGATTCTGTGAAGTGCATTATATTCAGAAAGTTATGGTAACGGAACACAGTTTTGCTGGGACTGTAGGAATCCAAGTCAGTATGGCTCGGTATTACACCGGGCACCAGCGCTCTGAAGAAAGGTCACTGAACTGGAATGTTCCTACTCTGCTCCACTCCCCACAGGTGCTGCCTGTATTTCCAGCATTTTCTGCCTTTACTGCCCCCTATTTAATCCCTCCCTGGCCTCACCCTGCTCTCCCTTTGCGATCTCCGCCATTATACTGCAACTCGGTACACGGAGATTTGCCTTTTAAGTATGCGGCTGTACAGCTAACCCGGCTAGAAAGGATCGCTCTGTTCAGTCGTAGGCGCAAGATCACTTACACTTCCAAAGTATTTGTCCAGCAACTCCACATAACGATGGATGAGCTCCAGAGTCAGCAGCTCGTTGTCTTGGTCCTCAATTGCACAACAGAAATATAGGCTGGCGTACCTGTCAGGGGGAGTCAAGGGCAACTTTTAGCTTCCAATATTGACAAAGCATTTATGAAATATGTTTTTTTTGACTATGCATGTACTCGCAAACATCCATGTATACATGTAACACACACAAATACAACACACACAGTAATTTTCCCAAATATAACGCATGCCCAATTCATGTACACATTCTCCCTTTTGTCATGACCTTTAGCACACTTTCCCCCCCAATCACAGGTTGACGATTGGCTCAAAGCTCCATAGGGAAAAATTTGGCCCCTCGAGCCTGCTCTGCCGTTCAAGAAGGCCATGGCTAATCTGGCTGTGGCCTCAGTTTCATTTTCCTGCCTGTCCCTGATAACCCTTGACTCCCTTGTCAATGCCTTGAATATATTCATTGAATGACCCGGCCTCCACTTCTCTCTGTGGAAGAGAATTCCAAAGGCTAATGACTCTCCGAGACAAGGAATTCTTCCTCACCTCCGTCTTAAATGGGAGACCCTTATCTTTAAACTGTGCCCCCAAATTCCAGATCCCCCCATGAGGGGAAACGTCCTCTCAGCATCCACCCTGTCAAGCCCCCCTCAGAATCTCATAGGTTTCAATAAGATCACCTCTCATTCGTCTAACCTCCAACGAGTACAGGCCCAACCTGCTCAACCTTTCCTCGTATACAATCCCTTCAATCCAGGAATCACCCTAGTGAACCTTCCCTGAAGTGCTTCCAATGCAAGATGTACCCCTCCTTAAGAATGGAGGCCAAAGCGGTACACGGTACTCCAGGTATGGTCTCACCAATCCCCTTTACAGTTGCGGCAAGGCTTCCCTACTTTTATACTCCATCCCCCTTGCAATAAAGGCCACATTCCATTTGCCTTCCTATTTACTTGCTGTACCTGCATGTTTAGAAGAACGAAGGGTGATCTTACTGAAGCGTACAAGATCCTGAGGGGGTAGATGTTGAGAAGGTGTTTCCACTAGGTGGGGGAATCTCGAACTAGGGCACATAGTTACAGAATAAGGGGTCACTCACTTAAAACTGAGATGCGAAGGAATTTCTTTTCTCAGCAGGTAGTGAATGTCTGGAATTCTCTACCCCAGAGAAGTGCGGAGGCTAGGTCACTGAAAGGATTTAAAGGGGAGGTGGGTAGATTTTTGAAATATTGGGGAGTTGAGGGCTATGAGGAGCTGAGGCCTGGGGCAGATCAGCCACGATCTTACTGAATGGCGGGGCAGGCTTGAGGGGCCGAATGGCCTACTCCTGCTCCTATTGCCTATGTTCTTATGTTAGCTTGCTGCAATCCAAACTATAAAAAAGGTAGGGAATGTGGCCAACCAAAAAGGGAGGGAAAATGCCAATGGGAAGTAACAACCAATGCTGACTGGCCAGTCGGAAGATTCAACCAGTTTGACAATGAGACACTCAGGAATAGCGACCGCGACGAAATAATACAGGAGGCCAACGCCTATAGACACCCCGCACCTACCTCACGAAGGAGGCAAGAAGCTTCAGGAGGTGAGAAAGAGGAGTTGCATTTCTATAGTGCCGCTGACCACCCCTTGAGACGCCCCAAAGCGATTTTAGAGCACATTTTTGAAGAGTAGTTGCTGTTGCAATATGGGAAACAAGGCAGCCGAATCACGCACAGCAAGTTCCCAAAAGCAGGAACGCCGATATTTACCAGGTAATCTGCTCTTTTAGGATAAAATATTGCCCAAGAGACTAGGGAGAATTTTCCTCCTTCTTTTGAAATGGGATCATTTTTCATGGGATGTGGGCGTTGCTGGCTTGGCCAGCATTTATTGTCCTTCCCCAGAGGGCATGTAAGAGCCAACCACTGTGGGTCTGGAGTCACATGTAGGCCAGACCAGGTAAGAACAGCAGATTTCCTTCTCCGAAGGGCACTAGTGAACCAGATGGGCTTTTATGACAATGGTCATCATTAGACTTTTAATTCCAGATATTTATTGAATTCAAATTCCATCATCTGCCGTGGTGGGATTTGAACCCAGGCCCACAGAACATTACACTGGGTCTCTGGATTACCAGTCCAGTGACAATACCACCACGCCACCACCTCCCCATCCAAGATGGCAGGTGATTTAACGCTTCACCCAAAGGATGGCACCCCTGACGGTGTAGCGCTCCCATTGTAAGCACTGGGAATGTCAGCCTGGGTAACACGCTCGAGTCTCTGGAGTGGACGTTGGAACTCACAACCTTCTGAATCGAAGCAGGTAAATAATATCAGGGAGGAAAAAAGCCCACACGGAGCGAGGCAAGATGGGCAGGGATGGGGTGCGTCCGTGGACCACACCAAGTGTGCCAACCTGGATGAGCAAGCACAGCCCTATCGCGGCCGGAAATGAAACAGCGAGTGAAGTTATGCAGAGATCAATGAGCGCGGAGCAATTAAGAGACTCTTCCCGGCTCTGCTGAGCATTTCCAGTTCTCTTCAAATCCCCGGCTGGGACTTGAAGTGCCGTACACAGAGAGACAGATTGCAATCTGAACGTTAATCGCTGGAAAGATGTGGTAATAGTTTCCTAATTGCTCCACAGCCAGTAAAACCACTTAAGGGCTTCTTTCCTTGCAACGGTCCTGGTTTAGTTCCAGAACAAGACTGAGTTCGCGCTATGATGTTGTTTCCTCTGGCGTTGGGGAGGGGGGTGTGCGGGGGGGTCTAGAACAAGGGGTCGCAATCTCAGGATGCGGGGTAGGTCATTTACGGTTGAGATGAGGAGAAAGTGCTTCACTCAGAAGGTGGTGAGCCTGTGGAATTCTCTACCACAGAGGGCTGTAGAGGCCAAGTCACTGAATATATTTAAGAAGGAAATAGATAGATTTCTAGACTCTAAAGACGTGGGAGTGTGGCAGGCGCTGAGATAGAGGATCAGTCATGATCATATTGAATGGCGGAGCAGGCTCGAAGGGCCGAATGACCTACTCCTGCTCCTATTTTTTGATGTTTCTTAGCACGGTGACATTTTAAATAAAAATTCTAGTAGCTCACGCAGGAGAAGGTCTATGATACCAATGGAATTAAATCTACTGTAAACAGTCGGAAAGTTGTGAAGGGCGTAAGAAATAACAGTGAGAAGGCAGGGGGCCAGGATAAATGGTCGACAACGAGAACAGGTGTCACCATTTAAGTGCCTGGCATCTCAAAGCACTGGGGAAAGTACCACCAGCGGCGCCTTCGCAAGATCCTCCATATCCGGTGGCAAGAGAGGCGGTCCAACAACATCGAGGTGTTAATCGCTAAAAACCAGCTCTGCTGGGCGAGACATGTCACCAGGCTCCCGAAGTAACAGTTCTACTTGGAACTCGCATGCAGCAGGAGACTCCCAGGAGGACAACAGAAACGCTTTAGGGATGCCCTCAAAGCATAGTGAGGTTGAGGCGGTGGCATAGTGGTAATGTCACTGGACTAGCATTCCAGAGACCCAGCCTAATGCTGTGGGGACCCAGGTTCGAATCCCACCACGGCAGATGGTGAAATTTGAATTCGATATATAAAAACAAGTCTGGAATTAAAAGTTTGGTGATGACCATCGCCGAGTGTAAATCTTGATGCCCTGCATACGGCTGGTGGACCGATAGACTGATACGGAGAGCAGCAAAAAAATAGACTCAATGAAGTCCCAGCAGAAGTGCGAATATTTCTCACTTCTGGGAAACAGAAGACACAAGAACTAGCAGCTCTTTGTTCATCCGATTAAACCCCTTACTCATCTTCTGACATGTGGAATGTCAAAGTAAGGCCACCAATTTGAACCAACATCTTTGCAAAGGTTTTTCCTAAGAAAGGAAACCTGTTGCCTATACATGGTCTAGGCCCAGAATGTGACTTCAGTCCTGACTAGGGTTGCCAAGCCACCAGGATTGGCCTGGAGTCTCCAGGAATTGAAGATCAACTCCCAGGGCACTGCTGTGTTGCAACCCTGGGGAAAATTCATTAAACATTAAAAGGACGTTAAAAAAGATCTTTTTTTGTCATTTTCTTTGAACACTTCTCTTTACCAGGGTTGAAAATGAGTAGGGAAAAAAAGGCTGTTTGACTGACAGTCAAGTGTCATCCAATTGGGTGATGAGTCTTTTTGCTTTCCAATTGGTGTAGGAAGGCAGTACATCACGAGGATGGATGCGTTGGCTGACTAATGGCTGGAGCGTGGGCCGGCTAATAGCTGGAGTGTTGGGGGGGTCAGGGGTGTGTGGTGGGGGTGGGGGCAAGTCATGTGATAAAACCTCTGGGGATACATTTAATCACAGTTGGCAACCTTAGTCCTCAGTGACGTAACTGGCTCTCACCTGATCTTTGAAGTGTCCTAGCAAGCCCCCCTCAGTTGTATCAAAGAAGATGATGGGCAATAAATGTCAGTCTCTCCAGCAATACCCACATCCCAAGAATGCATGCAAAAACTCTGATTAGAACATTAGAAATATTCGGAGCAGGAGTAGGCCCTTTGAGCCTGCTCTGCCATTCAATAAGATTTAAAAAAAAAAATATTCATTCATGAGATGTGGGCATTACTGGCTAGGCCAGCATTTATTGCCCATCCCTAATTGCCCTTGAGGTGGTGATTTTTAAGAATCAACCACATTGCTATGGATCTGCAGTCACGTTTAGGCCAGTTCAGATGGGTTATTATGACAATTGACTATGGTTTCATGGTCATCATTAGGCTTTTAATTCCAGATTTTTTTGAAAATTCTGTCATGAAGCTATTAACGTATATAATATTTTGGAAAATATTTTTCTTTTAAAATAGAGGTTTAGTCTGCGGGTGTGTCTTAATTGGGTTAAAGCCAGCTAGTCTGGGTGCTTTGATGGGTACTAGTTTTGATATGTGAGAGATAGCGTGCATTTGCAATTTTTTGAATAGAGCATTCAAGTAGTGGGGTGAAAACTGACACCTATCTAGCAGCTACCAAGCCATATGTTTATATTGCTAATAAAATTGGTACAACAAAATGTTTAGTTCAGAAGTTGTTGATACAATAAGAATTAACATTCAATGGGAGCGGTAGGTATAACAAGGCAACTATTCTGGGTGTGCAGAGCAGAGGTAATGTGAGATCAAAAGGCAGCTGTAAGCCTCCAACTGGCTAAACAGGAACCAAAGTGAAAAGAACCTCATTTCGAATTCGTAAGGTGAAAATGCTTTGCCTGGTGTCTGGTTAAGTCTATGGGTTGCTGTTGCCTTAATGGAGATTAGTTTGGGAATTTGTTAAAAGTTGTGATAGTGGTAATTTGTAGCCATGTAAATGTATATTTTTAACCTGTGTAAATTAATAAAACGTTTCATTTAGTTTGATGTAAAGCCTCGAGAACTGATGGTCTGATTCCTGAATTTAGAATCGCATCTCAAACATAACACTTAAAATTATAGGTTATGACAGTTGTTTAAAGTTTCCCCCTGGGATTTTTAAATAACTCCACTTTACCAACTGCGTCGGTCATAACAATTCAAATTCCACCATCTGCCACGGTGGGATTTGAACTCAGCATTACTGTGGGATTACTAGTCCAGTGACAATGCCACTATCTCTCCTTTCATCAACTCCACTTTCCCACCCTATTCCATAGTGCCAGAGAAAAGCTATAGGTCTCAAACTTGAACACACTCAATGACTGAGCATCTACAATTCTCTGGGATACAGAATTCCAAAAGATTCAGAACCCTCCTCGTGAAGAAATTGCTCCTCATCTCGGTTTAAAATGGTCGACCCCTAATTTATTTTTTTTATTCATTCACGGGGATGTGGGCGTCGCTGGCTAGGCCAGCATTGATTGCCCATCCCTAATTACCCCTTGAGAAGGCGGTGGTGGGTGAGCTGCCTTCTTGAATTGCTGCAGTCCATGTGCTGTAGGTGCACCCACAGTGCTGTAAGGGAGGGAGTGCCAGGATTTTGACCCAGCAACAGTGAGGGAACGGTGATACAGTTCCAAGTCAGGATGGTGAGTCAGGATGGTGGACTCTCCAGCCAGAAGTAAACAGCCTCTCAGCACTTCCTCTGTAAAAGTCCTCTCAGAATCTTAATATGTTCCAATGAGGTAACCTCTCATTATCCTAAATGCCAGAGAACATTGTCTTATGGTTTCAGCCACTGCGAGACAATTCTCGCTTAGAGGTTGGGTTTCCAGTGTTTGAGGAAGGCATGCACAACGGTCTAAGTTTAACAATTGCGTGGTTGATAGTAATGAATAATCCAGGGCCGGGAATCATAAACCACTTACTTCATCACTTTGTGCTCTTCTGCACATTATAAAAACAAAGAATTACAGAAAAGATCGGTAGGAATGACTGCCAGGCAAGTTCGTAAGTCATAATCCATTTACCGGCTGCATTCAAGACAGGACAGAACTTCCTTCCATCTGCTAATGCACACGCTTAGCAAGGCAGAAAGCTTTACATCCAAGGTTAATGCTGTGCTCAGTGCAAGGGAAGCGAGGGCAAGTTGTGTCACCTTATCACAGGGTGGATGCGGAGAGGACGTTTCCCCTCGTGGGGCAGATTAGAACTAAGGGACCCAGTTTTAAAATGAGGGTTCTCCCATTTAAGATGGAGGCGAGAAGAAATTTTTCTCCCTCAAGAGGGTCATGAATCTTTGGAACTCTCTTACCCAGAGCGCGGTGGAGGCAGGAGGCCAATGAATACTTTTAAGGCCGAGGCGGATAGAGTCTTGACTAACGAGGGAGTCAAAGGGAATGGGGGGGGGGGGGGGGGGGCGGGTGGGGTAGTGGGCAGAATGTAGGCTTGAGGCCACAACCAGATCAGCCGTGATCTTACTGAACAGTGCAGCAGGCACAAGGGGCTGAATGGCCTATCCTGCTCCAGATGCAAATGTCCTACGTATGTATATCGACTCCCAAGAGGTGAAAACCCACGATAGTTGCACATCTCTGACAATTCAATCTATAGACAGGGCACTGGGGTGGGGGGGAGAGGAAGAAGAAAAGACCGGGAGGGCGATTAGTGCAGAAAGACAGAGAGAAAGGAGGACGATGGGGTGGGGTGGCAGGGAGGAGGAGGGGAGGTAAAGAAGTGGGCCTGAAGGACACGAGGGCACATGAGGGAGAGGATAAGGTTAGTGGAGGAGAAAGAAAGAGTTCACACAAGACAGGGCACGTTCATTGGAGACAAATGTACGTGCGGAATGTGAGAGAGTATATGCACGTGAGAGACAGAGAGGAAACAAGTGCAAGTGCGAGCGGGCCCTAGAGGAATGTGCGTGGGACAAAATGATAACCTCACGCTCGAGAGCGTAAGTGCAAAAGAGCGGGAATCAGGGAGCTCACGCGAGCAGTGATGGCTCTGGTATCTACAGCACCCAGTGATACAGCGTTGAGAGAATGCCAATGTTCAGGCGATCCATGGGAGGGTTCAGCACCAGGCACACACAGCAATGGAGAGGGTCAGGGGTGGGAGGTGGGTCAGAAAAAGGGAAAACTGAGCGTGTGCAAAATGAGGCCAGGCATGATTGGAAAGAAAGCATGCAAGTCTCTCGGCATCGTCGACTGTCCCTCGATTCGAGGGTGACGGCCACTCAGGGTCTACCATGGGTCTTCGTGTGACTGAACAGGCCAATTCTCAACCCACAGATTATTTTGGGCACGGGGGGCAGGACGTCCCACGAGGTAGTGGGACCCAGAGCGCAGGGTTTTCTCCCCATTGAGACGTTGTGACTCGAGGTGCGATCCAGCTCGATGGACAAATTGTCACCGATTTGGACGATTGGTCGTGGGTTCCTCCCGGTCATTAATGTCAGGGCTGCTGCGCATCAAGGGGAGCTTCCGAGTGCCTTTGAAATGTTTTCTTTGTCCTCCCTTGGAGCTCTGGCCATTTGAGAGTTGAGGAAATAGGACCTGGTGGGGTGGTGGGGAGGGGAGTCATTTTTCTGCCAACTGGACACGGTGTCCGGTCCCTCATGGTTGATTTTATCAGCCAAGATTGAATGACGGAGCAGACTCGATGGGCCGAATGGCCTATTTTCTGCTCCTATGTCTTATGGATTTTGCAGTTGTCGTCCAAATGCTGTGGAACTGGCTTCAAGAAGGACACCAGCATTTGTTTGATAGTCCTCCCATTGAATCTGGAAGGAACTTCTCTAGCGCACTGATGTGTCGCTGCTACACAATCCAGATCCTGCTGCAGTACAGGAGTGTGGTTGACTTGTGGAGGTCTTTGTTGCCAAGCACTTGCTGCCTTAGTTTGTAGAAGGCTGAGCTGGTGCTGGATCTCCTCGTTGATGGTGGCCTTTTGAGAGGGGTATGGGGAAGTGCTCAGCATATTCCAGAGTGTCTCCTTCAACATAGACGGGTGGAGGGGGGGGGTGGTCAGTTTAGTTTTGGCACGAGGGCGGCTGAAGTTAAAGAGTTTTCCATCTACTTAATACTGACACCGGGTGGGGTGGGGGGGTGCAGTTGATCTTTGATGAGGTGAATAGCCACTGTCAGGCAGATTGTAAATAATATGGGGGCGTAACACTACCCATCTCCCCCACCCCCCAAACTCAAGGGGAATGGCAACATGAGGCATTTTGGGATGTTCCCTGGGGTTTGATTTAATGGGTCTCAATCGAAGATTGGAGACCAAGAGACTCTATCCCCTTCCCCGCCTCCACTGAATTTTTATTCCACCAGAGACCGCAATAGATTGAAGGACAGGGCAACAACTCCACATCACAATTCCCATTGTCGCATTTGTCTCAAATCCCATTCTAATCACAACCCGCTTCCCCTATAATAAGGACGCATATCCACATGCTTAGAAAAAGGACATAGAGGAATTGGAGAAGATGCAACAACAACAAAGATTTCCGAGGATGATATCAGAAGTGATAAGGATGCCCCCTGGTAGGTTTACGCTGGAGCTGTACCGGGCACGGCCCACTGGGCAGAGACCTCACGACCGACCCACGACATGGGGGGGATTACAGCTCTCGGCTGGCCTGGGAATCCCCCAGGGGGAGCTGGAATCTGTGGCTGAGGAAAGGGAAGTCTGACCGGCCCGGCTCAGCTTACCGTCACCACGACCCTCACCAGGAGAAGCGGTGTGAAAATGGACGGACCGACCGATATCAGATCTGAGTGGTTATACCCACCAGCAAAGATTAAACATGCTGGGTCTTTTTCTCCTGAAATGAGAAGGCTGAGGGGTGACCGGATAGAGATCGGCAAGATTATGAAATGGTTTGATAGGGTAGGTGTACAAAAGAATTTTCCACTTGTGGAGTGACCATAACTGAGGGCCATCAATGTAAGATGGTTACTAATAAATCCAACAGGGAATTCAGGAGAAACTTCTTTACCCAGCAAGAGGTGAGAATGTGAAACTCGCTACCACAAGGAGTGGTCGAAGAAAATAGTACAGATGCATTTAATGTGAAGTTAGATAAGTGCTTGAGGGAGAAAGAAATGGAGTATCATACTGATAACGTTAGCTGAGGACACTTTGTGTGTAGAAGCCTTTCCTAATTTTTAGGCTGTGCCCCCATGTCCGAGACTCCCCAACCTATCTCAAGTTGCTCCTTAACCTTCTAAATTCCAGGGAATACAACCAGAGCTTGTGCAATCCCTCCTCGTAATCTCACCCTTGGAGCCCAGGTATCATTCCGGTAAATCTACGCTGCACTCCATCCGAAGGTCAGTACATCCTTCCTAATGTGTGGTGCTCGAGGGCTGCTTGATAAACCGGAGAGAAAAAGGGAGGGAAGGGGTGTGCTGGGTGGGGTGACAGGAAACAGGCTGGGAGGAGTTTCGCGCGGAGCATAAACGCAGCATGGACCAGTTGGGCTGTGAATACTTTGCAACGCTTTGTAGGAAGGCGACGCACCTCTTGTACACTATCTTCAGGTCTTTCCACTCCAAGAAGCTGCACATCTTGGGCTTGCGCCCCAGGACGATTTGCATCAGTTCCCGCCCCAGTTTCTTCTTCTCCTTCTCCGAGATGGCTATGTACCATTTCTGCAGCCTCAGCTTCCCTTGACGGCTGAACAGCAGCATGAAGCGCATCTGTGGACCCAGAGCAGACCAAGGTGAGCCAACGATAAACTCTACCGTCTAATATCTGGGGGAACCCCACCCCCTACACACCCCCGCCCACCACCACCACCACCACCACCTCCCCTCCTTGGGGTCCTGGGAGGTGGGGAGGCATTATTTATCCCCAATCACTTAAAAAAAAAAAATCTGGTTATTTATCACATTGTTGTTTGCGGGATCTTGCCGTGCGCAAACTGGCAAACATTACAACCCCGATGACAATTCAAAAAGTACTTCAAACATGTTGAGATATCAGAGGTCATGAAGGACACTATGAAAGCGCACTCGCTTTTTTTCTTTGCTTTTAATCTTTTTCAGCAAATGTTGCTGAAAACCATGAAACCGTCGATTTCCAGGGAGAATCCAGTGGACGAGTAGCATTGAAACTAAGTAAAGTTAAAAAAAAACACAGCTTCACCAACCTACTGGTGCTGCTGTCCTCCTAACAGGCAATGGAGACACTCAGGCTGGGAGCTCTCAGCTGTGTTTTTAAACAAAACAGTGCTGTGTAGATTCACACACTGGACTAAATCTAGGTGACTGCACATCCCGAGTAGGAAGTTTTGTTTTCTCATCCTTGGTCATGACGTATTTTATTCATCTTCTAAGTTGAACCCGTGCTGTACCTGTCCTGGGAGTGTTTGATGGGGACAGTGTAGAGGGAGCTTTACTCTGTATCTAACCCCGTGCTGTACCTGTCCTGGGAGTGTTTGATGGGGACAGTGTAGAGGGAGCTTTACTCTGTATCTAACCCCGTGCTGTACCTGTCCTGGGAGTGTTTGATGGGGACAGTGTAGAGGGAGCTTTACTCTGTATCTAACCCCGTGCTGTACCTGTCCTGGGAGTGTTTGATGGGGACAGTGTAGAGGGAGCTTTACTCTGTATCTAACCCCGTGCTGTACCTGTCCTGGGAGTGTTTGATGGGGACAGTGTAGTGTTTTACTGACCTTGAATAACAAATTCAAAACAATTATTTAACAATAGCAACATAATGAAGGGTTTGCTATGTTGTTGAGACCTTTCTGAAAGTGTTTTGCAGAGCTGACTTTAATTCGACAACAACAATCTGTGTGGGCAAACACAATTATTTTTACTAGCTCCAACTGACAGCAATAAGTCAAGCACCCAGTTAATCTGCGTTTAACAATACTGCACAAATTGGTTACTGCCTGTGCTACCACATTCCAACAGTTGCCGCCTACCAAAAGTGCTTTATTGGCTGTGAAGTGCTTTGGGTCTCCCAGAGGTCATGAAAGGCACTACAGAAGCGTGAGTAATTCTTGATTGGTTGAGGGAATTAATTTCAACAATAGCCGAAAAGCAAGATCGCTCCCTTGCTACCTGCATCGAAAGGAAACAGTTCAGCCGCCATCAGAACACAGCAGGGACACGCCTGGCTGATCGACAAAGCACAAGGGCCTTGAGCCTTTCACAAGCAACGCTATATGCAGGAGAAATATTAACCTGCGGTATACGTATTTACCGAGGTTGGCCATTCATTCTGCTGCGAAGGGATGAACGCTCGCGTGGATCCTCAGGGACAGGATGTCTTATTTTCGCGATTCTTCAATAAATGCAAAGCAGTCAAGCTCCTAAGGGCTGCGCTCCCAGAACTACATAGAATTTACAGGCCATTTGACAGGACTGGTCCCAGCCGGTGTTTATGCACCACACAAACCTCCTTCCACCCTATTTCACCTCAGCCCATCAGCATATCCTCCTATTCCTTTCTCCCTCATGCGTTTATCCAGCTTCCCCCCCCACCCCCCCCTCAAGTGAATCTATACTTTCCACCTCAACCACTTTCCCAGGTGGTGAGTTTCCACATTCTCACCACTCTCTGGGTAAAGGGGTTTCTTCTGAATTCCTTATTGGATTCCTCGGCGACTCTCTCTTATATTGATGACCTCTAGTTCCGCTCTTCCCCACAAGAGGAAACATTCTCTCTGTATCCGCCCTATCAAAACCTTTCATAATTTTAATGATCTCTATTAGGTCAAGTCGTTTGGTAGTACAGAACTTCAATATTGCTGAGAAAAATAAATGTCAAAGCTTTTCATCTTGCACTCTTCAGGGCACTTCATAAGGATACCAATGTAGGGGAAAGACCACAATTTATACTGTATGTGAAGAGAGTACTGATTGGTTGGCAAGTGGACTCTGATGGGTCGAGGCCTTGCCATGCAGAATGCAACAGTGATAGTGACTGACAGTTAACTGCCAAGCATTGTTTGAAATTTAAACCAGGCAGCTTGACCTTGAATGTTCAAGGCACTGCCCTGAGGAATGAGTCAGCGAATGTCTGTCACTTATTTTGTTTAGCTGAAACAGGCGCAATGTGTCTACATGCTCTTTCTGTCTGCAAAGAACAGGGCCCTGTGCAGTAATATATGTAGCTTCCTGAACACTTGGCAACCAACCCGCACTCTCTTCACATGCACTATAAATTGTTGTCTTCCCCCTATATTGGTATTCTTGTGAAGTGTCCTGAAGAGTGCAAGATGAAAAGCTTCAACATGTCTTTTTTTTCCAGCAATACTTTCTTGACATGCATACCCACACATTTCTGGCACCATCCTTGTAAACCTTCTCTGCACTCTCCCCAGACCTTCTGTATCCTTTTATAATATGACGACCACATGGATAAAACCATCTGGTTCACGGATGTCGGTTGGGGAAGGGAACCTGCCATCTTTACCCAGCCTGGGCCAACAAGTGACTCCAGTCCCACAGCAATGTGGTTGATGACTAATGCTGTCTTGGGAAGGGCATTAAACGCTGCCTTGCCAATGTCACCCACATTACAAGAAAAAGATGATTCCCAAAAACACTCCCAAGTCCCCATCCATCGGTTTGGCTAAACATTAAAGATGAAATGGCACAACATGAAGGGGACCAATTCTGTCGTCCCAACCAAAGTTTGTCCCTCTACCACCGCCACCCGAACTGTTTATTTGTGCACACATGTAATTTTCTACATCAGTGATTATACTGCAAAGGTAATTCATCAGTTGTGAAGCACTTTAAGTAAAAGCCTGTTTTTCAAATCCCTATGTGGCTTAACCCCCACTTCCCATCTCCGTAACCTTCTCCAGCCCCGCAACCCTCCGAGATCTCCGCGCTCCTCCAATTCCGGCCTCTTCCGCGTCCCCTGTTTTAATCACTACTCCATTGACAACCATGCCTACAGCAGCTGCCAAGACCCAAAACTCGAATCCGCTCCTTAAATCTCGCCACCTCTCCCTTTAAGATGCTCAGTAACACCTACTGCTTCAACCAAATGCACATTTAGGCAACACCTTGAATGTAGTACGATGCCCCTTTATTTCCTTAAGCAGCCTGGCGTCCAATTGCACTCTCCTGTGAAGCGCCTTGGGGCATCGTACTACGTTCGAGGTGATACGTAAATGCAAGTTGTTGTTGAATGCAACATGTTCCTTTACGGCACCCACTCTGCACTAAGCAGATTTCATCCACAGCAACAGGTACAAAATGCTAAGGGCACTGTAAACCTTCATGACAATTTTTTTTTTACACGGGATTAGAGACTTGCGATTAATCAGTAACATTTAGTCACCTATTAGTGGCAGAGTCCACTAAATTTAGCACGATCAGGTTTCTGTGTAATGCAAGATGGAATGCAGTCAACGGTGAATAAGCATGTTTGTCCCTCTCTTCTGTTAACCTTCCCCGACTCGAATGGAAAGCAGCCAGGGACATTCTTCCCCTGTAGCCAGAAAGGGAAACTTCAGTCACAGGCATAGCCGCGGTCAAGGGCACTGGTTTGAACAAGCGGAACTGTGGGTTCTCCTGAAACACTGACAATCCCGAGTAAATTAAAAACAGAGTCTTACTGACTTGGACAGCCCGCAGCCACTGTTTCTCCTTGGAATTCTGCACTGAGGTTCGGGGCACCTGTCTCCCAGTCGCTGCACGGCGCAGAGAAGAACACTTGAAACCGAGAGGTGGACATTCTACCCCCTTCCCCCAAAGCTTTGTTTTTCCACTTCTTTTTTTTTCAAAACCACCTCTTAAAAGTTTAAAAAAAAAATAAAGCAAAAGGCATCTGTTGAAGTACACGGCTTGGGCTAGACTTTTTAAACTTCCGCATTTAGCCACTCAGACTCCGGCTTCCTCATCGGATCGGAGAAATTCCCAGCATGGAAGGAGGCCATTTGGCCCATCATGCACAAGATGGCTGACAACGATCCATCCTGCCTAATCCTACTTTCCATCTCTTGGTTTGCAGCCCTGTAGGTTAGAGCACTTTAAAAAAAAAGTTCTTGGATATGCATTTGAAGCATATGAGGGTTTCTGCCTCTGCCACCCTTTCAGGCAGTGAGTTCCAAGATCCCCACCAACCTTGGTGAAAAGATTCCCACCCCTCCAATCCCCTTTAAACCTTCCACCTCTTATCCTAAATCTATACCCCTCAAGCTAGGGGAATAGGGCCTCCCAATCCACTCAATTTTACACACTTCAGTTAGATTCCCCCCTCCGACTCCTCTGTTCCAAAGGAAACCTAGGCTATCCAATCTTTCCTTATAACTAAAGTTCGCCCAGCCCAGGTAACAGCCTCAAATCTCTTCTGTGTCCTTGAGGGTGATCACATCCTTCCCGCAGTGCTTCAACACGACAACTTGCATTCACATATCACCATTAGTTAATCTGCTATGAGGAGAGATCGAGGAGACAGGGCCTGTGTTCTCTCAAGTTTAGAGGAATGAGAGGTAATCTCATGGAAACAGTCAAAATCCTTATAGGGCTCGAGAGGGTAGATGCAGGGAGGGCGTTTCCCTTGACTTTGTGAGGGGGTGGGTGGGGGAGGTCTAGATTCAGGGGACACAGTCTCAGGAAAAAGGGTAGGCTACTTAGAACGGAGTTGGAGGAGGAATTTTTTCCACACAGAGGGTGGTGAATCTTTGGAATTCTATACCCCACAGGGCTGTGAAGCCTCAGTTGTTGGAGTATGTTGAAGACAAAGATCGATAGGTTTCTAGATATTAAAAACATCAAGGGATATGGGCGGTAGCGCAGGAAAATGGTATTGAGGTAGAAGATCAGCCATGGTCTAGTTGAATGATGTAGTAGGCTCGACGGGCCAAATAGCCTACTCCTGCTCCACGTTAATGGAGAAAAAGCATCCCAAGGCTCTTCACAGAGGCAGAATGGAAGATGAGCCGGAGGAGAGACACATTGGAGAGTGGTGAAAGGTTTAGGTGGGGAATTCTAGAGTTTATCTTTCAACCATCATCACTAAAAACAGATGATCTAGTTATCATATTGCTGCTTGTGGGAGCTTGCTGTGCGCAAGTTGGCTGTCAAGTTTCCCACATGGGCCACATCGCAAAACAAGTGTTTTATTGGCTGTAAAATACTGAGGTCATGAAAGATGCTATAAAAATACATGTCCCTCCTTTATCAAACCCGCTACATCTTCACACATTCTCTCAAACGCAAATCATACCAGCACACAAGAACATAACATGTTGCACACAGCAAGACCTGGACAACATTCGGCCCTGGGCTGATAAGTGGCAAGTTACTTCCGCAACACAGAACTGCCAGGCACACAAGGCCACCTCCAACAAGAAAGAATCAAACTATCTCCGTTTGACGTTCAACAGCATCATCATCTCTGAATCCCCTACCTGCAAACACCCTCGAGTTTTCCATTGACCAGAAACTGAACTGGACTAGCCATATAAATACTGTAGCTACGAGATCAGGTCAGAGACTGGGAATTCTGCAAAGAGTAACTCACCTCCTGACCCCTCATAGCCTGTGTACCATACGAAAGGCACAAGTCAGGAGTGTGATGGAATGTTCTCCAATTGCCTGGATGAGTGCAGCTCCAACAACGCTCAGGAGTCACAATAACATCCAAGACAAAGCAGCCTTCTTGATAGACACCCCATCTACCATCTTAAACATTCACTCCCTCCACCAGTGACACACAGTGGCAGCAATATGTACAATATGGACTGCAGCAACTCCCCAAGCCTCCTTCAACAGCATCTTCCAAACCCATGACCTCTGCCACATAGAAGGACAAGGGCAGCAGGAGCATGGGAACACCACCTGCAAGTTCCCCGCCAAACCACACACCATCCTGACTTGGAAGTATATTGCCGTTCCTTCACTGTCACTGGGTCAAAAGCCTAGAACACTCTCTGTAACAGCACTGTGGGTAACCACACCACATGGATTGCAACAGTTCAAGAAGGTGGCACACCACCACCTTTGTAAGGGCAATTAGGGATGGCCCTGACAACGACACCTACATCCCATGGAAGAATAAAAAATGTTTGCTTAAAGCCCACCCCTCTGCTATTTTGGGTGAAACACTGTTTGATTCAAATGGGTTAACCTGTCCAGTAAAACAGAAGCAAAAGAGAACCTTGTGCATGCGCACACCAGTCTCTGTGTTGTAACCTCTTGTACACTAGGTTCCAATGGATCTCCCGCCCATACATAGCAAAGAATGGAATTACGTAGAACTTACATCACAGAAATTGGCCATTCGGCCCAACTGGTCCATAACAGCATTTACCTTCCTCCCAACCTACTTCATCTCACCCGATCAGCATTACCTCCTACTCCTTTCTCCCTCATTTGGTTATCCTGCTTCACATATATGCATCTGTGCTATCCAACAGATGGTAGCGTTCTCACCACTCTCTGAACAAAGCAGTTTCTCTCGAAATCCCGACTGGATTTATTAAATGACCATCAGAAGGCTGTGGAGGCCAGGTCATTGAGTGTATTTAAGACCGAGATAGATAGGTTCTTGATTGGTAAGGGGATCAAAGGGTTGCAGGGAGAAGGCGGGGAGAATGGGGTTGAGAAACTTATCAGCCATGATTGAATGGCGGAGCAGACTCGATGGGCCGAATGGCCTAATTTCTGCTCCTACGTCTTATGGTCTTTTATTGATGTCTCGGTTTTGGAAGCCGCACAAGTCAGCCTCCATTTAGCTATATTTATATTTCTGTAGTTGAGTAGTTTTTCTCTCCTCGTGCACCCTGAATATCCCCCAGTCTCTATTCCGTCCCTGGTTGGAACTGAGCTGCCTGAGGAAAATTGCACCAGTTCCACAACCCCTCCTCCATCTTGTTTTAAAGAAATCGGTTTCCCTACAGGGAATTACGGCAATTAAAATTTACCACAATTAGCACACACTCATCTCCTAATGTTCCGATGACATGGAATTAGCTTCACTTTCCCCCTCTAGTGCCAGTCACCAGTACAGGTTCCCAGTTCTTCATTTCTTACTGTGGCCGATGGCTCTGACCTTGCAGCCTGCTGGTCAGCTCGCTATGGCCCCGGGTCGGATTTGTGTACACCATCCAAGACTAACCCTTCAGCACAGTACAGTACAGACAGCCGTGGCTCAATGGGTAGTACTCACTCCTCTAAGTCAGAAGGGTGTTGTTCCAACTCCCATTTCAGGGGCTTAAGCACACAGAGGGGGGAAAAAAAACCAGGCTGACACTCTAGTGCAGTACAGAGGGAACACAGCACTGTTGGAAGTGCTGTCTTTTGGATGTGGCGTTAAACTGAGGCCCCCATCTGCCCTCTCAGGCGGGCATAAGAGATCCCATGGCCCTATTCTGAAGAACCGCAGGGGAGTCCTGCCTAGTTCCCTGGGAAATAGTTATCCCCCAATCAACGTCACGAAAAATAGGTTATCTGGTCATTATTACATTGCTGTTTGCAGGAGCCTGCTGTGCGTAAAAAGACTAGCTGCCGTGACTACACTTCCAATACTTTATTGGCTGTTAAACATTCTGGGATGTCACAAGCTCCGATTGTTAAGCGTTCTGGGATGTCACAGGCTTGTGAAAGTCGCTATGTAAGCGAAAGATTTTCTTTCCACTTAATACGTTGGGCTGTAGCCTCTGAGCTCCAGGGCCGTGTATCTCGGGGGTGGGGTTACCTCAAAGACACCCCCACTCCTCCGCCACCCCCGGATGTTCCCGGGTAAGGATTGCACAGCATTTACCCAGGAAGTTCAAACCTCCGATCGCCCTGCACTGGGGAACCATCCAAAAATGTGACTCGAATCTGAAACTTTGGATGGTTCCGATTGTCTTACGTCAATAGTTATGCAGAAAAAGTTAGAAGAATTAAACCCACTTCTAGCTTCTGGGCAACTATTGGACAGACAAACCACCCCCCCAACAACCCAACACCACCCCCCCCCCCATGGGATTCTCCCCCCCAACCACCAACTGCACCTCACTCCAGGACTCCCCCCAACCCACACCTCTGAGTCTCCCCACCACACCTCCCAAATGGGGCTCCCCCAATCACACCCGAGACTCCCCCCCAACAGGACTCCCCACCCCAAGCCCCAGGACTCCCCCAACCCCTGGCCAGCACCTCCTAGGCCCAACTCGTCTCTTCCCCTCCCCCACTACGCTTCCTCCAAATTCTAACCACTTACCTGACAAACCTACCTTCTCCCTGGCTTGAAAGTGGCTGGACCTTTAAACCTACCTGATTTACGACAGCCAGTGCCGTAAAAAGAGGGGGCATGGCCTGCACATGTCTAACTCTGCAGCCCTCGAACAGAAGGCCCTGAGGACACGCTGCCCTGCACAGTTCTCGCCCGGCCTGAGTTGGAGGGTCAGACGAGAAAGGATCAGAAGAACTTGATGGTATGAAAGTAGGAGTGGAGTGGCAATCTGACCCCGATTGCCACCCCGCGCAAGTTCAGACCCATTGATATTCAATGGCATTACCATCGCTGAATCCCCAGTTTCAACATCCTGGGGGTTACCCTTGACCAGAAACTGAACTCGACTGGCCATCTGAATACTGTGGCTGAGAGAGCAGGTCAGAGGCTGGGAATTCTGCACCTTCTGACTCCCTAACACCTACAGTGTAGAAGTCAGGAGTGTGATGGAATACTCTACTTGCCTGGATGAGTGCAGCTCCAACAACACTCAAGGAGCTTGGCACCATCCATGACAAAGCAGCCCCGCTTGATTGGCACCCCATCCACAAACATTCACTCCCTCCACCACCGACGCACAGTGGTGGCAGTGTGTACCATCTACAAGATACACTGCAGCAATTCATCAAGGTTCCCTCGACATAACATCCAAACCTGTGATTTCTACCACCTAGAAAGGGAAGGGCAGCAGATGCACATGAACAGCGCCACTTGTAAGCTCCCCTCCAAGCCACACACCATCCTGACACGGAACTATATCGGCTGTTCCTTTACTGTCACTGGTTCAAAATCCTAGAACCCCCTTCCTAAAAGTGCTGTGGGTGTACGTACACCTCATGGGCTGCAGTGGTTCAAGGTGGCTCACCTCCATTTTACATATAAACTAGGAGCAGGAGTAGGCCACTCAGCCTTCTGACAATAAGGTCATGGCTGACCTGGCTGTAGCCTCCCTCCTACCCCCGGTAAGCCTTCACTCCCTTGCTTATCGAAGAACCTATCTACCTCTGCCTTGAAAATATTCAAAGCCTCTGCTTCCACTGTGTAGTTCGGCAAGGACAAATGCGACGGACGAACAGGACTCAGTACGAGCTGGAGTGCGCGTAGCAAGCAGAGCTCTGGATGAGCTCAAATTTATGGAGAGAGGAAGAGAGTTCCAAAGACTCGCTACCCTCAGAGAAAAAAATATCTTCTCAAATGGGCGGACCCTTTATTTTTAAGCAGTGACCCCTAGTTCTAGATTCTCCCAGGAGAGGAAACATCCTCTCCACATCCACCCTGTCAAGACCCCTCAGGATCTTATACGGTTCCTTCAAGTTGCCTCTCACTCTTCTAACAGGCAATTAGGGACGGGCAATAAATGCTGGCCTTGTCAGTGACCACCCACATCCCATGAAAAAAACACTGCCCATTAAGGCATAACAAGAAAACGTTTTACTCTCTGAATGGAAATCTCACGTCTCAACAACCTGCATTCATATAGCACCTTTAACATGGAAAGGCCTGCCAAGGCGCTTCTACGGGACGGAACCGGGCTGCGTCACCGGGCACTCATCCTCCTAAATTTCTTTCAAGTTGTTTTAAGGCAGTAGGTGAAACTGGTAAACATCCCACTCTTAGTTCGGTCTCCAGTGCAAGAGGACACTGGGAAGCTGAAATAAAAACAGAAAAAGCTAGAAATACCCAGCAGGTCAGGCAGCATCTGAGGAGAGAGAGAGAGAGAAAAACAGAGTTAACCCGTAATCATTGGCCAGAAATGTTAACTCTGCTTCTCTCTGAGATCTGCCTCGGATTTTGGACTCAGAAGGCTTCCCGCGTCCAGAGGCAAGACAAAGTGTATGTTTACATCCATTCTCCGCAGCTTGCTTCCCTGGGAACAGGTCGCTTGTTTGAAACCGGAGGCTATAGCTTGAGGGCCGCCAACATGCATGGCCGACCACCAGCTCTTACCACCTGCCTTAGGCGTATTGATAATCAACTTGTGGTGATGTTATGAATGCACCATCCTTGGCCTGGAGTGAGACTTGAACCTGGAACCTCTGGCTCAGAGGCAGGGACTCTACCCACTGTGCCACAAGATCTTTCTCCACTTCTGATCATTCCCCCTTTAATCTGTTTGGTCATCCCCACTACCCATTTCAAATTTCACACATTTTTAGGCCTAATTTTTATAAGCACTCCCCCTCACCCGTTCTTCAAATATTTTTCCCAAACCCACCATTTGTCCTACTCATCAGACATAGGTTGGACCAAAATGTCCCACTCAATTTGATTGCTCAGCACCAGAAATATCCATTCAAAGTAGGGGGCTAGAATCATAAAAAAACAGGAGCTTCCTAGGGGGCTTAGATGCTGAGAGGTTGTTTCCCCTTGTGGGAGAGTCTAAGACCAGGGGACATAATCTCAAAGTGAGGGGGCACCCACTTAAAACAGAGATGAGGAGGAATTTCTTCTCTCAGAGGGTAGTCAACCTGTGGAATTCTTTACCGCAGAGGGCTGTAGAGGCTGGGTTGTTAAGTATATTCAAGGCTGAGGTAGGCAGGTTCTTAACCTTTAAGGGAATCAAGGGTTTATGGGGAAAAGGCAGGAAATTGGAGTTGAGGATTATCAGATCAGCCATGATCTTGTTGAATGGCAGAGCAGACTCGATGGGCCAAATGGCCTACTTCTGCTCCTACATCTTAAGGTCTTAGGAGCGGGAGTAGGCCATGTGGTCTTTCGAGGCATGGCTGCCAATGGATACGCTAGAGATCAGAATAGGAGGATCCCAGAGCTCTCCAGTGGGTTGTAGGGCTGGTGGAGGTTACAGGGATAGGGAGGGGGAATAAGGCCACGGGGAGATTTGAAAACAAGGATGAGAATTTTAAAACAGAGGCGTTGGCAGGTCGGAAGTCAACGTGGGTTGGCAAGCACAAATGTGATGGGTGAACAGGGCTCAGTACGAGCTGCAGTGCGCGAAGCAAGCAGAGCTCTGGATGAGCTCAAATTTATGGAGAGTGGGAGATGGGAAGCCAGCCAGAAGAGCATTGAAATAGTCAAGCCCAGAAAACAACTTTAAAATTGTTGTTTGGTAGTCCAGAGCTTCAATGTTTCCAAAGTTTCTCATCTAGCACCCTTCAGGACAAGTGCAAGAATGCCAAATTTCAAACAATCACAATTTATACCACAGGAAAAAAAAGGGTACTGATGGGTCAACTCTGATTGGCTGAGGCGTTGTCACGGAGACAGCAATGGGCTCCCCAAGCTCCCAGGTAATTCAGAAAAGGCGCGAGGTTTGAACAAATTCCTTTTGTTTGCAGAGAACTGATCCCTGTATATTACTTCTAGCAAGCATAAAATATGAGCCACATTACGAGCTCAACTGATCGTCTTAAATTGGTTGCTTGTTTTTGCACACTCAGGATTAGTCAACAAGTGCTGCCCAATCTCAGAATCACATCAAACAGTTGACATTTTGTTTCGGGTTTTGCAAGCGCCGGGCTGCTTGAAGTATGGTCTGTACTCTGCCTATCACGGAGAACCAAAGGAGCATCACTGTTCAGTTCGATTGGCCAATCGCTGGGCCATACGGCCTACCGTACAACTTGAAAATTGAGGTGTTGCCAGACATGGAGATTCAGATGCAAAGTGGGGCAGGAATAGAGCAGAACCAGCTTCCCTTCCTCGACGGTGAACTCACATGTCTAAACATTTATTGCCTGACCCCATTGCAAATGCCTCAAGGAACGAGCACTATCTAAGTAGGGCAAAGATACTATTTCTGGTGCCGGTCTTACTGGCTCTAGTGCACTTTGATTTATTGCTACCTTCAGCTTTAACTTCCCAACGGAGTCTTTTGCTTCGTCAAGCTGGGATCCAATGTCCCTCTTGACCCAGAAGATAAACAGTGCTCTGCGTGTTACAAAGTTGAACAAACCAGGGCAAATAGAAGCCCCAAGCTGTAGGTCTGGATCTTTATGGGAGTTCGCTTGCTCTCCTGTGTGGATTCAGAGGAGAATTATTCGCCAGCAGAGTCCTGAACTGACTGGCAGCACTGTCTCTGTATTTGTTTAGCTCTCCCAGTCGATGGGGGTGGGGTGAGGTGGGGAAGAAACGTTTCATCCATTGGGTTGGTCAGGGTCAAGCACGTGCGTGTCAGAAGGCTTTTTTTTATGGTCCCATTTGAGTGATATCTCCTAAGTACACAGGCCCACACCAAAGCCAAGTACAGACTACATTCGAGCGTTCTAGCACAGAAAGAGACCATAAGATCATAGGAGCAGAAATTAGTCCATTCAGCCCATCGAATCTGCTCCGCCATTCAATCATGGCTGATAATTTTCTCAACCCCATTCTCCCGCCTTCTCCCCGTAACCTTTGATCCCCATACCAATCAAGAACCTATCTATCTCGGTCTTAAATACACTCAATGACCTGGCCTCCACAGCCTTCTGTGGCAATGAATTCTATAGATTCACCGCGCTCTGGCTAAAGAAGTTTCTCCTCATCTCTGTTCTAAAAGGTCTTCCCTTTACTCTGAGGCTATGCCCTCGGGTCCTAGTCTCTCCTACTAATGGAAACATCTTCTCCACGTCCACTCTATCCAGGCCTTTCAGTATTCTGTAAGTTTCAATCAGATCCCCCCTCATCCTTCTAAACTCCATCGAGTATAGACCCAGAGTCCTCAAACGTTCCTCATATGTTAAGCCTTTCATTCCTGGGATCATTCTCGTGAACCTCCTCTGGACACTCTCCAGGGCCAGCACATCCTTCCTGAGATACGGGGCCCAAAATTGCTCACAATATTCTAAATGTGGTCTGACCAGAGCCTTATAAAGCCTCAGCAGCACTTCCCTGCTTTTATATTCTAGTCCTCTTGAAATAAATGCCAACATTGCATTTGCCTTCCTAACTACCGACTCAACCTGCAAGTTAACCTTAAGAGAATCCTGGACTAGGACTCCCAAGTCCCTTTGCAATCCAGATTTCTGAATGCTCTCCCCATTTAGAAAATAGTCCATGCCTCTATTCTTCCTACCAAAGTGCATGACCTCACACTTCCCCACGTTGTATTCCATCTGCCACTTCTTTGCCCATTCTCCTAACCTGTCCAAATCCTTCTGCAGCCTCCCCGCCTCCTCAATACTACCTGTCCCTCCACGTATCTTTGTATCATCTGCAAACTTAGCCAGGATGCCCTCAGTTTCTTCATCTAGATCATTAATGTATAAAGTGAAAAGTTGTGGTCCCAACACTGACCCCTGCGGTACTCCACTAGTCACCGGCCGCCATCCTGAGAAGGACCCCCTTATCCACACTCTTTGCCTCCTGCCAGACAGCCAATCTTCTATCCATGTCAGTACCTTACCTCAAACACCATGGGCTCTTATCTTACTGAGCAGCCTCCTGTGCGGCACCTTGTCAAAGTTATCTACTTGGAAGTCCAAGCAGATAACATCCATTGGCTCTCCTTTGTCTAACCTACTCATTACCTCCTCAAAGAATTCTAACAGATTTGTCAGGCATGACCTCCCCTTGATGAAACCATGCTGACTTTGTCCGATTTTACCATGCAATTCCAAGTATTCTGAAATCTCATCCTTAATGATGGACTCTAAAATTTTACCAACGACCGACGTCAGGCTAATCGGCCTGTAATTTCCCGTCTTTTGCCTCACTCCCTTCTTAAACAGGGGGGTTACGTTAGTGATTTTCCAGTCCTCTGGGACCCTCCCTGACTCCAGTGATTCCTGAAAGATCACCACTAATGCCTCCACTATCTCTTCAGCTATCTCCTTCAGAACTCTGGGGTGTAATCCATCTGGCCCAGGTGATTTATCCACCTTCAGACCTTTCAGTTTTCCTAGCACCTTCTCCTTGGTAATGGGCACCATACTCACCTCTGCCCCCCGACTCTCTTGAACTTTGGGGATGTCACTCGTGTCTTCCACTGTGAAGACTGACGCAAAGTACCTATTCAGTTCCTCCGTTATTTCTTTGTTCCCTACTACTACTTCTCCAGCATCATTTTCCAGCGGCCCAATGTCCACTTTTGCCTCTCTCTTACCCTTTATATATCTAAAAAAACTCTTGCAATCTTCTTTTATATTACTGGCTAGTTTACCCTCATATTTACTCTTCTCCCTCCTTATTTCTTTTTTAGTTGTCCTCTGTTGGTCTTTGTAGGCTTCCCAATCCCCTGGTTTCCCACTGCTCTTCGCTGCATTGTATGCTTTCTCTTTAGCTTTTATGCTGTCCCTGACTTCCCTTGTCAGCCATGGTTGCCTCATCCTCCCTTTAGTATGCTTCTTCTTCCTAGGGATGAATTTTTGCAGTGTCTCCCATATTGCTCCCAGAAACTCCTGCCATTGCTGTTCCACTGTCTTTCCTGCTAGGCTCATCTCCCAGTCAATTCTGGCCAGCTCCTCCCTCATGCCTCTGTAGTTGCCTTTATTCAACTGTAATACCGTTACATCTGATTCCAGCTTTTTCCTCTCAAAATGCAGGGTAAATTCTATCATATTATGGTCACTTCCTCCTAAGGGTTCCTTCACCTTAAGCACCCTTATCAAATCTGCCTCATTACACATCACTAAATCTAGAATTGCCTGTTCCCTAGTGGGCTCCACCACAAGCTGCTCCAAAAAGCCATCTCGTAGACATTCCACAAATTCCTTTTCTTAGGATCCACTACCAACCTGATTTTCCCAGTCTACCTGCATATTGAAATCCCCCATGATCACTGTAACCTTGCCTTTCTTACACACCTTTTCCATCTCCTGGTGTATCTTGTGCCCCACATCCTGACTACTGTTCGGAGGCCTGTACATAACTCCCATTACGGTTTTTTTTACCTTTGCGGTTCCTTAACTTTACCCACACAGATTCTACATCATCTGACCCTACATCATTTCTTGCTATCAATTTAATTTCATTTCTTACTAACAAAGCAACCCCACCCCCTCTGCCAACCTGCCTATCTTTTCGATAGGATGTATATCCTTGGATATTTAGCTCCCAGTCCTGATCCCCTTGCAGCCATGTCTCCGTAATGCCCACCACATCATACCTGCCAATTTCAATCTGCGCCACAAGCTCATTTACCTTATTTCATATACTGCGTGCATTCAGATACAACACCTTCAGTCCTGTATTTCCCGTCCCCTTTCTCATTGTCGTCCCTTTATCTAATATGCTTGAAGTTAGATTCCTAGCCCTTTCCAAACACTCTGTGCTATTTTGTGTTCTGGAGACTTTAATAGCCTCTCCTGGGCTCTCCTTTCTTTTCAGTTTTTTCATAATTTTCCATGAAGTTGAATCCACCACCCCCACACGCTAACCTGCTGCTTTGTTTACCATTAGTCATACTTCTTGGAGTTTTACCCTTCCCTCCCTCCCCACTTTCTAGTTTAAAGTCCTCTCTGTTTAAAGAAAGAGGTCATTTTACCCTTCGGGTCACAGGGATAAGAAACAGGGACAGGAGTAGGTCCCTCGAGGCTGCTCCGCCAGTCAATAAGATCGTGGCTGCTCAGATTGTGGGTTTAATTTCATCTTCCTCCCTTTCCCCCTTAACTCCCTTGTCAATCAAAACTTCCTCTAAATCAGCCTTGAATATATTCAATGACCCAGCCTCCACTGCTCGGTGGGGGAGAGAAGACCAAAGTTGAATGACCCTCAGAAGAAATTCGTCATCTCCGTCTTAAGTGAGTGACCCCTTACTTGAAACTGTGCCCCCTGGTTCTAGACTCCCCTGCGAGGGGAAAAATTGGCTCGGTATCTCCTCGTCACGCCCCCTCAGAATCTCTCATGTTTCAATAAGATCACCTCTCATTCTTCGAAGCACAAATGAGTACAGGCCCAACTTGCTCAACCTTCCCCCATAAGACAAACCCCTTCAACCCAGGAATCAGTGTGCTTCATGCCTGCTCTCCAAAAGGTGTCTCTACGCTGCTCCCCACCCCACCAAATAACAAGGGCTCAAGGTCAATCTTGATGACTGGCACACACAGACACATTCTAGTTCACTAATGACGCTCAGGGAAGGATCAGGGTCAATGCGGAGAGGGTGTTTCCTCTTGTGGGAGAATCTAGAACTAGGGGTCACTGTTTAAGAATAAGCGGCCGCCCATTTAAAACAGAAATGAGGCAAAATTTTTTCCACTCAGAGGGTCGTGAGTCTTTGGAACCCTCCTCCTGAAAAGGTGGCGGAAGTAGAGTTTTTGAATATTTTTAAGGCAGAGGTGGATAGATTCTTGGTAAGCAAGGGGGCGATAGGTTAATGGGAGTAGGTGGGATGCAGATTTCAGGTTACTATCAGATCAGCCGTGATCTTATTAAATGGCAGAGTAGACTTGAGGGGCTGAATGGCCTACTCCTGCTCCTTGATCGTATGTTCGTATCTGCTGTCCTTACCCGGTCTGGCCTACGTGCGACTCTCGACCCACAGCAGTGTGGTTGACTTTTTGCGGCCCTCTGGAAAGGCCTAGCAAGCCACTCAGTTGTATCAAACCAGTAATCAGTGGCTTCAAGAAGATGACCGGGTGCCATCAAGGCGTAACACAGGAGCTTTGTAAAACAGAGTCTGACACCGAGCCACATAAGGAGAGATGAGGTCAGGTGGCTAAAAGCTTGGTGAATGAGATAGGTTTTAAAGAGCAAGGTTCAAGGGGTAAAGCAAGGTAGAGAGGCGGGGAGTTGTAGGGATGGTATTCCAGAACATAAGGTTTTACTTATTTACATCTTTAAAAAACAAAATTGACACTCAACTCGCCCTGAGAATATGAGGAGGGGATTACTAGGAACTTAGATGCAATCACTCACTGTGTACTTAAACACAGTCACTTGTGAATGAACCCAATAAAAAAAGGGTAGGTAGGTTCAATTTTGTCCTTGTTCCTTGCCCAGAAGGTATGGGTGGTCACAGGTTGGGGCCGGCAGCTCATCCCCTGAAGTCTTCCGCTTCAACCGAGGGTTGGGAAAAGAGAGACTCAGCGACGGCAGCTGCAGTGACATGCGGTCAACAGGATATAGCTCACTCTGAGCAGGGTGAGGTGCCAGGCACAGCACCAGCTGGAGACAGTGAATCTGACCAGAAGGCATGGAAACCAAGATTGGCGACTCACCAGGCTGTCAGAATTCTGCAGCAAAAAACAAAAATTGCTGGAAAAACTCTGCAGGTCTGACAGCATCTGCGGAGAGGAAGACAGAGTCAACGTTTCGAGTCCGTGCGGCTCTTCATCAGAACATCTGATGGTCAGAATTCTGCAGTCCCTGCCCCCACCCTCGATTTTCTCCTCTGGATGCTGAGTTTTTCCTAGGGTTACAATTCCCCGATTCCTCAAACATTTAAGAGCATAGGAAATAGGAGCAGGAGTAGGCCTTTCAGCATCTCAAGCCTGCCCCGCCAGTCAATAAGATCGTGGCTGATCACACGTGATATTAACTCCAATCTCTTGCCTGCTCCCCATAACCCTCGAATCCCTGGTCAATCAAAAGTCCGGCTAACTCAGACTCGAATATATTCAATGACCCGGCCTCCATGACTTACTGGAGGAAAGGGAACTCCAAACACCAACAACGTTCAGAGAAGTAATTCCTCCTCATCTCCGTCTTAAATGGGACACAAATATCCCAGGAGAGCTTTTAAATATGGAGGCAATGACAACAAAGACCGATTATTTTCCTTTTATTCATTCTTGGGATGTGGGTGTCATCAGCAAGGCCAGCATTTACTGCCCGTCCTTAACTGCTCCCGAGAAGGTGGTGGTGAACCACCTTCTTGAACCGCTACAGTCCGTGTAGTTAAGGTGTCCCTACAGTGCCGTGACTGAGAGTGTTCCAGGGTTCAGACGCGGTGATGATAAAAGTCTGGACAAGGTATTGCCAAGTCAGGATGGTGTGTGACTCGGAGGGGAACCTGGAGGTGATGAGGCTCCCGTGCACCCGCTGCCCTTGTTCATCCAAGTGGTAAAAGTTTGGAAGGTGCTGTCGAAAGAGCCTTGACAAGTGGCCAGTGGATTTTGTAGGCAGTACATACTGCAGCCAGGGTAGTTGAGAGAGTGAATATTTAAATGAGTTGGATTAATAATTTTAAACCTGAGCTTGGTAGGTTTTTGCTAGACAAGACCATAAAAGGATATGAAGCCAACATGGGTGGATGGAGTTAAGAGAAGGCCAGCCATGTTCTAATTGAATGACACGGAACAGGCTCGAGTGGCTGAATGGCCTCTTATGTTGTGTCTTACATCACTCAAGGAGGCCATACCACCTGTTGTGTCCATGCTGGAATACTTAGCATGATCTAAGCGGCAAGGTGATGGAATCAAGGTGCAGTTGGTTGGGCGAGTTGAAATGAGAGGGTTAAGTTTGATGGGATGAATGGCCATTTCAGGTCCTTGACGTATTTTTTTAATATGCTAATATCCTTAATTTCGTGCAGGGCACAAATGAGTCAATTAAGCAAGGCACAATTTTTTCCCTTTATTCTTTCATGGGATGTGGGCGTCGCTGGCAAGGCCAGCATTTGCTGCCCATCCCTAATCGCCCTTGAGCTGAATGGCTTGCACGACCATTTCAGAGGGGCAGCCAAGAGTCAACCACATTTGCTGTGGGTCTGGAGTCACATTTAGGCCAGACCGGGTAAGGACGGCAGATTTCCTTCCCTAAATTATTTCAATTATAATCGCTTGGGGTACTCTTTTGACACTTCTAGCATTTAAACTTTCTGTTGGCTATGGAAAAAATGATTTGGGGTGGGGTAGGGGATCCCCAATGCCTCCAAAATGGACAACAGCAAATCGGAAGATCACCACAAGTCCTGTGGCAGGAGAGGCTTGGAATTTGCATATAAAATAATTGGATAGATTAAATTAAGTAGACAAATGAAATGGTTGACGGAGGAAAGAATGGAATAAAAGAGCAGAAAACTTCAACAGAGGAGAGTAAACAAGAGAGGAAGAAGAGAATAGAAGGATGTGCTGATGGGATGGGGCGAAAAGGATGAGGAGGTGGCAGTTTGTGTGGAGTATAAATGCCAACATACACACTTCACACTTAGGCCCAATGGCCTGTTCCTGTGCTGTAGACTCAATGTGACACAAGAGGAGCTCATGCTTAATTCAATTATCCCTTAATTATTTTAATTTATTCAGGGTAATTACTATAATAAAACCACTGCTGACATTTGGGCTGCTGCAGCTGCATTAACTCTCGCTTTGCAGCGCATGGGCAGAAAATGAGCCAACCCAGGGAGATGGCAGTAAGGAGGCAAGAAATAGGAACAGGAATGGGCCATATAGCCTCTCGAGCCTGCTCCGCCATTCAATATGATCATTGATGATCTTCTACCCTAGTTCCATCTTCCCGCACTGTCCCCACAATTATCTATCGACCTCCGTCTTAAGTATACTCAATGACTGAGCTTTCACAGCTCTCTGGGGTAGGATGGTAGGGTGGGGGGGGGATAGTGGTAAGGTGGTAATGTCACCGAACTAGTAATTTTGGGGACACGGGTTCGAATCCCATCACAGCAGCTGGTGGAATTTAAGTTCAATTAATAAAATCTGGAATTGCAAGCTAGTCTCAGTAATGGTGGCTGGGACAACTATCATCGATTGTCGTAAAAAAACCCATCTGGGTTCACGAACGGCTTTTAGGGAAGGTAATCGGCCATGCTTAACCCAGTCTGGCCTACACGTTTCCAGATCCACAGCAAAGTGGTTGACTCTTAACTGCCCTCTGAAATGGCTTAACAAACTACTCGCGTCAAGGGCAATGAGGGACGGGCAACAAATGCTGACCTTGCCAGCGACGCCCACATCCCATGAATCAATAAAGAAAAATAATAAGTCCCACCCCCCTTTCCATGTAGTTCTGCCAGGGGTTTTGGGGTTCAGGTTCCGATCTGGTTCCCTTTTGAAAGGCACCATTGCACCCGCCTCCTCCATACACTCAGGCAGTGAATTTCAATTAAAAAAAAACATTCGTTCATGGGATACGAGTGTCGTTGCCTAGGCCAGCACTCATTGCTCATCCATTGAGGTGGTGGTGAGCTGCCTTCTCGAACCACTGCAGTCCGCCTGGATGTATGTCTACCCGTAATGCTGTTAGGGAGGGAGTTCCAGGTTCTTGATCCAGCGACAGTGAAGGAACGACCATGAGAGGTTTTTTTGAAGTTGCAGAGAGGTGGGGAAAAGTCAACAGAGACAATTTTTCTTCCCAGTGATCAAGGGTCTACATCATGGGGGTGGGGCATGGATACAAGATAAAACGCAAGAGGTGTAACGATGCAGAGAATACACGGAATGTGGGGTCTTGCCGTGCATCGCTTCCTATATCACAGCAGCACTGTTCAAGTACTTTGGCTTAGAGTGAGGGGATGTAAACAAGTTCCAACGCATGAGATTTAGGATAGCTAGCTGGAGAAACATGTTTGGACACAGCGTTGGGAATTTGTGGAATGCACACCGCTGAGGGACCTCATCAACACTTAAGAACAGGTTAGATATGTGGTTGAAAATGGTTATGGGATGGTAAAGGGATACGGGCGTAAGGCATGATTAGGTTACTGCTCAAATACAGGTAAACACTAACAGACACAAGCAACTCAGCTGAGCCGTGTGACCTGTTTCTGTACTGTATATGAATTCTCCCATAAAAATGCTTTATATTAATGCCAAACTGCCTGCTTATTCCTTTCATGGGGTGTGGGCGTCACTGGCCAGGCCGGCATTTGTTGCTCATCCCTAACTGCCCTCGAACCGAGTGGCCTGCTTGGCCATTTCAGAGGGGCAGTTAAGAGGCAACCATATTGCTGTGGGTCTGGAGTCACATGTAAACCAGGCCAGGTGGCAGACTTTTCCTTCCCTAAAAGACGATAGTAAACCAGATGGATTTTTATAACAATCGATGATAGTTGCTATGGTCACCATTACTGAGACGAGCTTTCAATTTCAGATTTATTAATTGAATTTAAATTTCACCAGCTGCCATGTCCCCAGAGCATTAGCCTGGGCCTATGGATTACTAGTCCAGTGACATTACCACTACACCACTTGGATCAGAAGCGTGGATTGTATTCCAGCCTGACACATAACCTATAACAGCTGGCTGACTATAGGGCTGAGAGTGGTAGGGTGGGGAGTTGTTGGGGGGTGGTGGTGAAGACAGGACAGAGCTGATCCAGATTTAGTCCTGACCCGACATTCACACATGCAACCTGGGAGGAAAGACTCAGTATCAATATCGTCTGCCAGCGAAATGCTCCAACCAGAATGGTCCATTGTTGTCTGATAATTAGAGGTTGGGGTTCGGGCCAAGAAAGAAACTGACTACGTTCTTGACAAGTTTGCAGGAAAGATATCTGGCCTGAGGGAGCAGGCGAATTTGATTCCGCTGCTATTGATGAAATGTGATCCAATGAAAGGCAAGAGCCTCTCATTTCCCTATTACAGAGGGTGATGAGCAATCCCAAGAGAATTCAGAAGCAACTGTTGCACAATAGGGAGCACAGCACTAGTTCCTTACAACACACCAACCCAACCCTTCCCAAGAATGGAATTATTCAGTCCTGCAGCACAGAAGGAAGCCATGTGGCCCGTCATGCCTGCGCCAACCTCTCCAATTTGTCCCCACTATTCCAACCCTACCCTTTCCTCGTCAACTTGCAAATTTTCATTTTCAAGTATTTATCCAATTTCCTTTTGAAAGTCGCTCTTCAATCTGCTTCCAGCACCTTTCAGGCAGCGTGCTCCAGATTATAAAAACCTACAGTGTAATAAGAAAAATTCTCATTCCCCCTACCTCCAGTTCTTTGGCTAATTCTCTTGTATCTGTGTCCCTCTGGATACTGACCCTCCTGCCACTGGAAACAGTTTCGCCTTATTTACTCTTATCATAATTTTGAACTGCTCCGCTAAATTTTCCCTTAACGTTCTCCGCTCTAAGAACAACCCCGGCTTCACCAGACTCCCCCCGTAACTGAGATTCCCCCATCCCAATTAAACAAAAAGCTCAAAACGAAGCGAGTGTTGAATTGGAGCGTCTCTGGCCACTAATGCTCCACAGATTTCCACGTTACAGAAGAAAACCAAATTGTGGCAAGAAGAGGAAAAAAGGAAACCCTTAACTCATTTAACAAAGGACCTGGATCTGCACCTGAAGTGCTGTAAACTGCAAGGCTATGGGTTGGGCGCTGGGAGTTATGGTTGGAACGGGTGGCTAGTTTAGTGTTTTATCATTTTTGGCTGGCGCAGACACGATGGGCTGAATGGCCTCTTTCCATGCCGTAGCTTTTCTATGATTCTATTTTTAAAAAAAATACGTTGTCTGCTCATTATCTAACTGCTGTTTATGAGAGAGTTTGCTGCGCTCAAATTGGTTGCTGTGTTTCCTACATTACATTGGTGACTACATCATGTACAAGGAGCAGACTCGATGGGCCGAATGGCCTAATTTCTGCTCCTATGTCTTATGGACTACACTTCAAAAGTATTTCATTGACTATGAAGTGCTTTTGGATGACCTGAGGTTGGGAAAGAGCATAAGAAATAGGAGCAGGAGTAGGGCCATTCGGCCCCCCTGAGCCTGCTCTACCATTCAATAAGATCATGGCTGATCTGATTGAGGCCTTAGCTCCACTTTCCTGCCTGCTTCCCCCCCGCCTGCCCCCCCCCATAACACTTGACTCCCTTGTCAATCAAAACTCTGTTTAACTGAGCCTTGAATATATTCAATGACACAGCCTCCACTGCTCACTGGGGGACAGAGTTCCAAACACTAACGACCCTCTGAGAGAGGAAATTCCTCATCTCCATCTTAAATGGGAGACCCCTTACTTTGAAACTGTGCCCACTAGTTCTAGACTCCCCCACGAGGGGAAACATCCTCTCAGCATCTACCCTGTCAAGACCCCTCAGAATCTTAAGCTAAAAGCAAAATACTGTGGATGCTGGAAATCTGAAACAAAAACAGAAAATGCTAGAAAGACTCCGACGAAAAGCCCTGCTGAGTTTTTCCAGCATTTTCTGTTTTGGTTTGCCTCAGGATCTTATATGTTTCACTAAGATCACCTCTCATTCTTCTAAACTCCAATGAGTACAGGCCCAAACCGCTCAACCCTTCCTCATAAGACAAACTCTCATCGCAGGAATCAGACTAGTGAACCTTCTCTGAAATGCTTCCAATGCAAGTATTTCCCTCCTTAAGTAAGGTCATAAGTAAACATGGCACTCCAGATGCAGTCTCACCAATGTCCTGCACAGTTGTAGCAAGACTTCTCTACTTTCATACCCTATCCCCCATGCAATTAAGGCCAACATTCCATTTGCCTTCCCAATTACTTGTTGTACCTCCATGATGACTTTTTTGTAATTTGTGTACAAGGACACCCAGGTCCCGCTGTACTGCGCTATGTGAATGAAGGTCCTTTTTCTGGCAGACTCCCTCCCTTTCTAAGAAATCGGAAAGCCCGACTTATGCATCAGGAGCACGAGAATCTCACGCCTGAAGTAAAAATGAAGGTCACAGAAAACTGTTTCGCAACAGTCGGAGTTACAAAGCAAAACGTATTTACTGATCGCTACAAAGCAAAGGGGGGAAATTAGAGCAAAGAAACACATGGCCTCTGTTTCTGTGTAGCTCGGAGACAATGAGGCCAACAGCAGCTAACTCAACACAGCCCAAGGTTCAAACTTCAAGGGGCCCGGTGCCAAGGAACATAACTAGTTATTCACTGAGCCATTATAGGAATCATTCTAGTAGAAAAAACTTGCTCCTTTCGCACCCTCACGACATCCCAAAGCATTTTCCTGACCCCGAAGTGCTTTTTTCTTTGAAATGCAGTCACTTTGAAATGTTTGGGAAATGCAGCAGCCCATTTGCTCAGTGAGCGCGCACAAACAGCAAGGAGCTCATGATCAGATGATCTGTCATTAAGTGGTGGGGTAAATATTAGTCAGGACGTGATGGAGAACAGCCCTGTTCTTTTTCAAACAGTGCCTTGGTGTGGCTTACATGCACAGATGGTTTTACACCTCATCTTTTTTTATTCGTTGATGGGATGTGGGCGTCGCTGGCTAGGCCAGCATTTATTGCCCATCCCTAATTGCCCTTGAGAAGGTGGTGGTGAGCTGTCTTCTTGAGCCGCTGCAGTCCCTATGGTGTAGGTACACCCACTGTGCTGTTAGGGAGTTCCAGGATTTTGACCCAGCAACAGTGAAGGAACGGCGAAATATTTCCAAGTCAGGTGGTGTTCCCATGTGTCTGCTGCCCTTGTCTTTCTAGATGGTAGCGGTCATGGGTTTGGAAGGTGCTGTCTAAGGAGCCTTTATTTCTAAACTGTGTCCTCTGGTTCTCGTCTCTCCCAAACATCCTTTCAGCAGCCACCTTGTTAAGTCGCCTCAAGTCCTCCCTTCTCTCAGGAAAACATCCCAAGTTTCTCCAAACCATCCAGGATGGTGGGTGACTTGGAGGGGAACTTGCATGTGGTGTAGGTACATCCACAGTGCTGTTAGGGAGGGCGTTCCAGGATTTTGACCCAGTGATAGTGAAGGAACAGCGATGTAGTTCCAAGTCAGCTGCTGTTCCCATGTGTCTGCTGCCCTTGTCCTTCTAGATGGTGGAGGTCGTGGGTTTGGGAGGTGCTGTCTAAGGAGCCTTGGCGAGTTTGTTCAGTGCATTTGGTAGATAGTACACACTGCTGCCACTGTGCATTGGTGCTGGAGGGAATGAATGTTTGTGGATGGGATGCCAATGAAGCCAAAGAAATTCGGGTATAGTAGTAAATAAGTTACGTTCCAGGTTTAGCAATCCTGAGGCTTGGACTAATGACCCCGGAGACAGAGCTCAAATGCCACCACAGCAACTGCCGATTTTAAACTTCATGAACTAAACCCGAAATTAAAAAGCTACTTTCAGTAATGGCACCGTGAAGCTGCCAGCTTGTTATAAAAACCCATCCGGTTCACTGACATCCTTCTGGGAGGGAAATCTGCTGTCCTTACCCAGTCTGGCCAGTACAAGACTCCAGACCCACAGCAATGGGGTTGACTCTTGACCGCCCCCTCTGAAATGGCTGAGCAAGCCACTCGGTCAGATTGCAGAAGGTGGCTCACCACCACCTTCTCAAAAGGATTTAGGGGTGGGAAACGAATGCTGGCCTTGCCCGCAGTGCCGACACCCCTTTGACAGTGTGCCATTGCCTCAGTAACTACACTGGGAGTGTTCAATCTGGACCTCATGCTAAGTGCCTGGAGTGGGGCATGAACCCACATCCTTCTATCCCAGTGGCGAGTGCAAGCCGATGACACCAAATAATGAATTGGGATTACCTAACCAGGCCACAGTAGTTTCAGGATCTTCGTTATGTCACCCGTGCTAAGGATGCTGGAACCTGTGCGAACCCCTCTAAACAGTTTTCCAACCCTTCAGAGCAGTGAAATCACACTGGAACATTAACTCTATTTCTTTCTCCACAGATGCTACCTGACCTGCACAGTATTTCAGTGTCCAGAGTGTACTTGTTTTTGTTTTAAGGTATTATCTCTATTTAGATGACGCGCAGGTATACATCTGCCTTCTGTTCTGTATAATTTTAGTTTAAAGGAAAAAAGTCACTTTAAAAAAAATACAGACACCTTAGATAAACGAAAAGGGGGTGGGTTGAACTCGAAAATCTAGGCACGCCTCCTGATGTAGTACTAAGGGATTGCTGCACTGTCAAATGTGTATGAATCAAAGAACAGTTCTAGCACAGGAGGCCATTCAGCCTTTGTATCTGTGCCAGCTCTCTGCAAGAACAACGCAGCTAGTTGAACTGTCCCGCCCTTTCCTCATAGCCCTGCAAATATTTCCCACTTAGGGGCGAGGTGGGGAGAAATGTTTTTACTTGGAGGGCTGTGAATCTTTGGAATTCTCTACCCCAGAGGGCTGTGGAAGCTCAGTCACTGAGTATGTTTAAAGGAGGGATCGGCAGGTTTCTAAATACCAATGACACAAAGCGATATGGGGATAGTGTGGGAAAAAGGCATGATCAGCCATGATCGTACTGAATCGTGCAGAACACCTTCGGTCTGTCCGCAAGCATTACCCAGACCTCCCTGTCACTTGCCATTTCAACACTCCACCCTGCTCTCACGCCCACATGTCCGTCCTTGGCCTTCTGCATTGTTCCAGTGAAGCTCAACGCAAACTGGAGGAACAGCACCTCATCTCCCGACTAGGCACTTTACAGCCTTCCGGACTGAATATTGAGTTCAACAATTTCAGATCATGAACTCTCTCATCCATCCCCACCGCCTTTCCGATCTCCCCCTTTTTTCCCCCCAGTATCCCACCTATTTCCATTATTTTTAAATGTATTTCCATCCATTGTTTTATCTCTGCCTTTTAGCCTATTTTGATTCCTTCACCCCACCCCACCCCCACTAGGGCTATCTGTACCTTGCTTGTCCTGCTTTCTACCCTTAATTAGCATATTCCTTAGATAATATCATCTCTTTCAACACCTCTTTGTCCTTTTGTCTGTGACATCTTTTGGTTATCTCCACCTATCACTGGCCCTCTATCCAGCTCTACCTGTCCCACCCCCCCGCTCCCCCTTAAACCAGCTTATATTTCACCTCTCTTCTACTTTTACTTAGTTCTGTTGAAGAGTCATACGGACTCGAAACGTTAACTGTGTTCCTCTCCGCAGATGCTGCCCGACCTGCTGAGTTTTTCCAGGTATTTTTATTTTTGTTTTGGGATTTCCAGCATCCGCAGTTTTTTTGCTTTTATCGTACTGAACGGTGGAGCAGACGCGATGGGCTGAATGGCCTAGCCCTGTTCCTAAGAATCTGCCTCCACCACGCTCTGGGTGATGATCTCACGGTCACCATGACCGAGGGCAGCTTTCAATTCCAGGTTTAAAAATTAATTCGTTCGTTAATTACAACAAGCGATGATGGTCGTCACTACTGAAAATAGCTTTCCATCACATATTTTTAAAAAAAAAATCAATTAATTACAACAATCGATGATAATTTCATGGTCGTCACTACTGAAAATAGCTTTCCATCACATATTTTTAAAAAGAAAATTAATTAATTACAACAATCGATGATAATTTCATGGTCGTCACTACTGAAAATAGCTTTCCATCACATATTTTTGAAAAAAAATTAATTAATTACAACAATCGATGATAGATTCATGGTTGGTGTTACTGAGGTGACTTCCAATTCCTCATTTTATTGAACTTAAAATTCCACCAGCTGCCATGTTAGGATTTGAATCCTTCTTCCCCCCTTTTTCCCCCTTTCTCCCCTTCCCCTCCCCAGCCTGAGTCTCTGGATGTGCTAGTCCAGTGATATTAACTTCACAACCGCAGTCCACCCGATGAAAACAGGCGACTTCATTGGCTGTTGGAAGTGCTCCAGGGGTTGGGCAAGGGCAGCTAGACAAAGGCAGGCCTGGCCTTCGATTGATCAATGCTCTTGTCTGGCACCTTGGGCTGCAAGCTGAGGTCCCACCCACCGCCCCTCCTGATTGGCCGGGTTGGGTTGCCATTCTCAATGGCCATTGGCTGGCCCGACTGTCAATCAATCAGGGCGGGCGGACCCCTAGAAACTTGCCCCCCCCCCCCCCCAGTATGACAATTAAAATGCCTCCGGCTCCGCTGCCCCATCATCGCTCCAACGTCGCCAGGCGGAATATAAGGTGATGAATCGGCGGGAAGGAGGAGGAACGAGCGCCGAGGAACCGTTTAAAACCAGTAAATGGGCTTACCTGGTGACGTCGCGCGCTCTTACCTGAGGCTCAGGTGAGCACAAGCCGGAAACAAGCTGAGATTATTCCATTTTATTCATTTACATTCCCTCCCCCACCCCCAAAATTTATTTGGACTCTGGCTGCACCTACCATGTCGGCGGTCTGCAATCTGCGAGTTGCAATCTCCCGGCCCCCCCCCACTCCTCCTCCACCTCCACCACACACACCTCCTCCCTCGCCAGGTTGCTGCCCGCGGAAACTTGCCCACCCGCTCGCTCCTGCCGCCGGAGCTGTCACTCAGCCATCGAGCGGAGGGAGGAGGGCTGCGCATGCGCCGCTCTCGTAGCCGTCCCCGCCCCCTTTCCAAGGTTTCGGGTCTTTCCGGCCGCCCTCGGGCGCTTTCCGATCACCCCGGCGGTGTGAAAGGTGCGCATGCGCCACTCTCGCCGTCCCGCCCCGCCCCCTTCCAAGGTTTCGGGTCTTTCCGGCCGCCCTCGGGCGCTTTCCGATCACCCCGGCGGTGTGAAGGTGCGCATGCGCCACTCTCCCCACCACCCCCGCCTGCCCGCCCGCCCCTCCAAGGTTTCTGGTCTTTCCATCCGTCCTCGGCACTTGCCGATCACCGGACTGATTGAAGATGCGCATGCGTCATAAACACAGGCTCGCTTGCTCTCTCTCCTCGCTCTTCCTCCGTCCCGTTCCACAAGGTTTCGGGTCTTTCCGGCCGCCCTCGGCGCTTTCCGATCACCGAACTGATTGAAGATGCGCATGCGTCATAAACACAGGCTCGCTCGCTCTCTCTCCTCGCTCTTCCACCGTCCCGTTCCACAAGGTTTCGGGTCTTTCCGGCCACCCTCGGCACTTTCCGATCGCCCAGGCCCCTCGGCGGAGTACAGCCACGCACGCGCCGACTCCACGCCCTCACCTAGCCTTCGGGTCTTTCCGGCCGCCATCGGCAATTTCCGATCACTGGGACAACGAGTAGGTGGCCGCGCATGCACCCTGCCCACCCCTGACCACGCCTGTCGAGACGGAGCGGTTGCCATGGCAACGGAGGTGTGTAGGCCTCACCAGGTGGGCTGGGGCTGGAGCTGCTTCCCCCAGAGTCAACCCCAATTGTTTTGTCATTTTCTCAATCATTTATTTCCTGTCTTGAAGGCACGGGGCCGTTTCTTCAACACCAGGCTTTGGACCAAAGGTCAGCAGCACACCTCTTAAAGGGATAGCGCAGAGATAACCAAATATTTAAAGGGGAATTCCCCTTTATTGTATTAATTCCTCTTCTCAAGAAAATCTTTGATTGTTGTTTTTCCCCCTCCTCACCTGAAGCCACTGAATCTCATCAAGGTACTGACTTCTCTGGGGTACGGTTCACCTGGCACTGACTCACACTGGGGTACGGTTCACCTGGCACTGACTTGCACTGGGGTATCATTCACCGGGCACTGACTCACACTGGGGAATAATTCACCTGGCACTGACTCACACTGGGGTACGGTTCACCTGGCACTGACTCACACTGGGGTACGGTTCACCTGGCACTGACTCACACTGGGGTACGGTTCACCTGGCACTGACTCACACTGGGGTACGGTTCACCTGGCACTGACTCACACTGGGGTACGGTTCACCTGGCATTGATTATCTCAGAGGTATAATTCAAATGGCACTGACTCTCACTGGGGTATAATTCACCAGGCACTGATTCGCACTAGGGTATCATTCACCTGGCACTGACTTGCACTGGGGTCTGTTCACCTGGCACTGATTCTGGGGTATCATTCACTTGGCACTGACTCTCACCAGGGTACGGTTCACCTGGCATTGATTTTGGGTTATCATTCACTTGGCACTGACTCTCACCGGGGTACGGTTCACCTGGCACTGATTCTGGGGTATCATTCACTTGGCACTGACTTTCACTGGGGTACCGTTCACCAGGCAGTGACTCGCACTGGGGAATAATTCACCTGGCACTGACTTGCACTGGGGTATCATTCACCTGGCACTGATTCTCTCCGGTGTATAAATCATCTGGCACTGACTCGCATGGGGTCTGGGTCATATGGCATAGATTCTGGGGTATCATTTACCTGGCACTGAGTCTCACTGGGGTATGGTTTTGATTCTCTCTGTGGTATCATTCATCTGGCAATGACTCTTTCAGCGGTATCATTCACCTGGTCCTGACTCTCTCTCTGCGGTTCATCTGGCACTGAATCTCATTGGGGTTAGGTTCACCTGGCAATGACCCTAGGGCATTATTCACCTGGCACTGACTCTGGGTATAATTTACCTGGTGCTGTCATCACTGGGGCATTATTTACCTGGCCCTGACCCCCTGCGAAATGTTTCATCTGGCACTGACTGGAATTTTTAAAAATGCTTTCACAGGATGTGGGCATCACTGGCTAGGCCAGCATTTATTACCCACCCATAATTGCCCTTGAGAAGATGGTGGTAAGCAGCCTTCTTGAGCTGCTGCAGTCCGTGTGGTGTAGGTACTGTTAAGGAGGGAGTTCCAGGATTTTGACCCAGCAACAGTGAAGGAACGGTGATATATTTCCAAGTCAGGATGGTGAGTGGCTTGGAGGGGAACTTGCAAGTGGTGGTGTTCCCATGCATCTACTGTCCTTGTCCTTCTAGGTGGTAGCGGTCGTGGGTTTGGCAGGTGTTGTCGCAGGAGCCTTGGTGAGTTGCTGCAGTGCATCTTGTAGATTGTACACACTGCTACCACTGTGCATCAGTGGTGGAGGGAGTGGATATTGAAGGTGATGGATGGGGTGCCAATCAAGAGGGCTGCTTTGTCCTGCATGATGTCGAGCTTCTTGAGTGTTGTTGGAGCTGTAATCATCCAGGCAAGTGGAGAGATTCCATCACATTCCCGACTTGTGGACAGGCTTCGGACAGTTAGGAGGTGAGTTACTCTCCGCAAAATTCCCAATCCCTGACCTGCTCTTGTGGCCACAGTATTTATATGGCTGGTCCAGTTCAGTTTCTGGTCAATGGTAACCCCCAGGATGTTGATAGTGGGGGATTCAGCGGTGGTAATGCCATTTAATGTCAAGAGGGAATGGTTAGATTCTCTCTTGTTGGAGATGGTCATTGCCTGGCACTTGTGTAGCACAAATGTTACTTGCCACTTATCAGCCCATGCCTGAATGTTGTCCAGGTCTTGCTGCATATAGGCATGGACTGCTTCAGCATCTGAGGAGTCACGAATGGTGCTGAACATTATACAATTATCAGTGAACATCCCCACTCCTGAGCTCAGGATGGAGGGGAAGTCATTGATGAAACAGCTGAAGATAGTTGGGCCTAGGACACTACACTGAGGAACTCCTGCAGTGATGCCCTGGATCTGAGATGATTGACCTCCAACCACCACAACCATCTTCTTATGTGCTCGGTGTGACTCCACCCAGAGGACGGTTTCCCCCCGATCCCCATTAATTCCAGTTGTGCTCGAGCTCCTTTATGCCACACTCAGTCAAATGCTGCCTTGATGTCAAAGTTAGTTACTCTCCCCTCACCTCTTGAGTTCAGCTCTTATGTCCATGTTTGGATTAAAGGCTGTAATGAGCATAGGAGCTGAGTAACCCTGGCGGAACCCAAACTGAGTGTCAGTGAGCAGGTTATCGTTGAGTAACTGCCGCTTGATAGCACTGTCGGTGACCCCTTTCATCATGTTGCTGATGATCAAGAGTACGCTGAGGGAGCAACAGTTGGCTGGGTTGGATTTGTCTTGCTTTATGTCTAAGGACCTGGGCAGTTTTCCACATTGCCGGGTAGAGAGTGTCATGACAGCGGATCACATCCCACATTGCTTACAGACATATTGAACATTTTTAAGGAAGATGTGTTTTTGAAAAGACCTGCAAGCAAAAGCTGGCTGAGAATGAAAAGTAACCACTTGCTTGAAAATTCCTATCTGGATTACCCTTAACCGAGTAGTCCAGAGAGAATGGAATGTCGCATCTAGAAAGGTGTCACGACCTCCTTCAGACAGAAACAATTGAAAAGGAGAGATGCAATGCAACAGGCTAAACTTTAATCTCCTGTAGTTGTGGAGACAATGGAGACTGATTACCATTTCCGTAGAAACCATCTCCTGTTGAGTTATATCTCAGAACGTGGACATGATCTGAGTTGAAAGAAAGCAGATTCTGGGCGAAAGACATGGTTGTTTTTCCATTCCAGGGATACACTAGAAAAAGGGTTAAAATGCCAGCTGCAAACCTGATCTGTGTGCTAGTCTGGTGTTCTAGTTCTGCTGTGCTAGTGTGTGTCGTGAAGGTGACAGCAGAGTCAGTGCCAGGTGATTAATTCCCCAGTGAGAGTCAATGCCAGGTGATTCATACCCTCCCAGTGAGAGGCAGTGCAGAGGAACAGCACTTAGGCATCCCTGCAGCTTGAAGATAAAGTTCTCCTCTCTCTGTTGCTGGAGGCAAGTCACAAGTCAGCAAAGCCACAGTCAAAAAGGAAACAGGACAACTCCTTCAGCGAACCTGAAGAACCAAGTGCCTCCAAACCAACTGCTGAACTGCCCCAAAGTCCGCTTGACTGGAATCACCCAACTTCACGGCCACAACGTTTCACCATCTACTCGTCATGGGCAAGCCAAAGACTGGTTTGTATATCTTTTTTTAACTTTTATTTCTGGACTCAACTTCTCATTTCTAATCTGTATGTGTGTTGCATTTTTGTTATTTTTTTTCGGGTTTTAGGAACTAATAAACTTACTCTTTCTTTGACTCAGGAAAGCCTGGTTAAATTGGTGCCTCCTAAAACATAAATCCATTGGGACTGGAAGAAGATATCCACGAGGGAAGGGATCCTTTTCAGATTAACCTTGTTGTGACCAACTGAGGCGGTTGAATGAAGAAGGGGAGCCAGTTCATCCCTCCTCACCCAGGAGCATAACAATTTGGGGTATCTCGTCCAGGATCACAACAAATTGTGGGACCTCACCCGGGGACCAGTTGTAACAACAGGAACATAGGAACTTAGGTGCAGGAGTAGGCCATTTGGCCCTTCGAGCCTGCTCCACCATTCAACAAGATCATGGCTGACCTGGTTGTGGTCTCAGCTCCACTTTCCTGTCCGGCCCCCATAACCCTTGACTTCCTTGCCTAACAAAAATCTGTCTAACTCTGCCTTGAATAAATTCAAAGAACCCAGCCTCCACTACTTTCTGGGGAAGAGAATTCCACACACCAACGACCCTTTTGGAGAAAAAAAGTTTATCCTCATCTCTGCCTTAAAAGGGAGATGCCAGTGTTGTAGCTGTACTGGAACAGCTTGGCTAAGGGCGCAGCTAGTTCTGGAGCACAAGTCCTCAATACCATTGCAGGAATGTTGTCAGTACCCGTAGCTATTGCAGTATCCAGTGCCTTCAGCCATCTCTTGAGATCATGTGAGGTGAATCGAACTGGCTGAAGACTGGAGACCTCAGGAGGAGGCCGAGATGGATCATCCAGTTGGCACTGCTGGCTGAAGATTGTTGCAAATGCCTTGCCTTTTGCACTGATGCACTGGGCTCCCTCATCATTGAGAATGGAGATATTTGTGGAGCCTCCTGCTCCAGTTAGTTGTTCAATTGTCCACCATCATTCATGACAGGATGTGACAGGACTGCAGAGCTTAGATCTGGCCTGTTGGTATTAATCACCTGGCACTGACTCTCACTGGGGTATTAATCACCTGGCACTGACTCCCACTGGGGTATGATTCACTTGGCACTGACTATCACTGTGGTACCATTCACCATTCTCACTGGGGAATCAGTCACCTGGTATCAACTCTGACTGGAATATGATTCACCTGGCACTGACTCTCACTGAAGTATCATTCAGTTGGCACTGATTCTCATTGGGTATTAATCAGCTGGCACTGACTCTCACTGGGGTATTGTTCACCTGACACTAACTCCCACTGGGGTATTAATCACCTGGCACTGACTCTCACTGGATATTAATCACTTGACACTGACTCTCACTGGGGTATTAATCACTTGACACTGACTCTCACTGTGGGGGTTATCATGCATCTGGCACTGACTCTCACTGGGATATCATTCACCGGGCTGTGGTTGTCACTGGGGTATCATTCACCGGGCTGTGGTTGTCACTGGGATATCATTCACCGGGCTGTGGTTGTCACTGGGATGCCATTCACTGGGCAGTGGTTCTCACTGGAATATCATGCACCGGGCAGTGGTTCTCACTGGGGTGTAATTCAGCTGCCACTGAACCTTGTGGAGGTGCAGTGGCCACTGTCTCAACAGCTTTCCCAAACGGCGATGTCAAGGAAGAGGCCATGAGGTTAGTGGAGGGTATCAGAGTATGTGTTACTGAATACCAAGCAGCAGCTAGAACGCATGCCTGCCAAATTTCCATCTCGCGAGCCCCAAGTGTGCTGTGACCAACTCTAAGGCATCACTTGCTTCCATGCCTGAGATCTGCACAGGTTTTGGTAGAGTAAATAGGGAGAAACTGTTTGCTGTGACAGGAATGACACAGAGTTAAGGTAATTGACAGAAGAACCAGAGGGGAAGATGAGGAGAATTTTTTTTTTCACACGGCGAGCTGTTGTGATCTGGAACGCGCTACCTGAAAGGGTGGTGGAAGCAAATTCAATAGTACCTCCCAAAAGAGAAATTGGATAAGTACTTGAAAAGGCAAAAAAAAGTGCAGGGTATGGGGAAGGGGCAGGGAGAGTGCGACGAATTGCGTAGCTCCTTCAAAGAGCTGGCACAGGCACAGCGGGCTGAATGGCCTCCTTCTGTGCTATATCAATTCTATAACCCATTGACAGAAGCTGGAACCTATTAGACCAATGTGGCACAGCCCACCACTGTGTTAAGCTGCCAAGCCAATGAGAGAACATTCCAAATTTAAACGAAAGATTTGGAAAAACACAACATGTCAGCCAACATCTGCTAAGATTTTAATGTTTTGGGTGCATATTTTTCATCAGAGCAATTAGTAGGAACCCTCGCCTTGGTGCAAGATCTCTCAAAATAAATTGATTTATGACATTACAGGCTGCGTAGACATTTGGAAGGCTGCAGTTTCTATTTAAATGGGTTTGCGTTTTCTCTCACTGTTTCTGATGCATCTCACACATTCCCTTGACAACGGTGTTGTAGAGGAAAATAACTCTGAATGCATAAATCCTATCGCGAAGCTGTTCTTGTAAACAGGATGCGCTCGCAGAGGATGGTGTAAGCGGGAGACAGATTTAACAGCCTCGTGTGATAGCAATGTAAGGCACAAGAGATCATACTGCAGTCTACACAAAACATCATTTCTGCCTATACCCCCCCACCCCCACCCCACCCCATCTATTCCAGTGTCATCTCTTAACACTCAGTTGCAAAATTGTTTTAGTATTGCTGAAAAAAGAGACATGTTGAAGCTTTCCATCTTGCACTCATCAGGACATCTCGCAATAATACCAATATAAGGGGAAAACAACAATTTATACTGTATGTGAAGAGAGTTTATAAGAAATAGGAACAGGATTAGACCATTTGGCCCCTCGAGCCTGCTCCACCATTCAATAAGATCATGGCTGATCTTCTTGTGTTTTAGTTTCCACATTCCCATCTAACCCCGATAATTTTTGATTCCTTTGCCTAACAAGAATCTAACTACTCCCAAGCTTTGTATCATCCGCAAACTTTGAAATTGTCCCCTGCACACTAAGATCTAGATCATTAATATTGATGTAGATCGTAAAAAGTTGAGGCCCCAGTACATACCTCTGTGGGACTCCATTTGTCACACCCTGCCAATCGGAAAAAGACCCATTTATGCATACTCTCTGCTTCCTGCCAGCCAGCCAATCTTCTATCCATGCTAATATGTTAACCACTACACTATGCACTTTTATTTTCCATAATAATCTTTGATGTGGCACCTTATCAAATACCTTCTGGAAATCCAAGTACACTATGTCTACAGGCTCCCCTTTATCCACTGCGTATGTTATTCCTTCAAAGAAACTCCAGTAAATTGGTTAAACATGATTTTTCCTTTCACAAAACCATGCTGACTCTTCCCGATTGCCTTGAGGTCTTCTAAGTGCCCAGCTATAACCTCCTTAATGATCGATTCCAATAACTTCCCCATGACAGACGTCAAGCTAACTGGCCTATAGTTTCCTGTTTCCTGCCTCCCTCCCTTCTTGAATCGAGGGATTATATTTACTACTTTGATGATTGTGCTGATTGGTTGGCAAGTGGACTCTGATTGGTGGAGTTAACTGCCAAGCAGTGTTTGGAATTTAAACCAGGCAGTTTGACCCTGATTGGTCAAGGCATTGCCCTGAGGCATGAGCTAGCGAATTGCTGGCACTTATTTTGTTTAGCAGAAACAGGCTACATGTGTGTACATGTTCTTTCTGCCTGCAAAGAACAGGGCTCTGTGTAGTAATATATGTAGTTTCTAGTACACGCAAATGTACCACAGGGCGAGCCCGACTGACAATCTTAAATTGGTTGTCAGCGTAACTCTTAGCACATTGAGGATTACCTAGCAAATGTTGTCCGATCGCGGAATCACATCTAATGTTGGACACTGTGTTTTGAGTTTTTGCAAGCATGGGCTGGTTGGATACGGTCTGTATCTTGCCTGTTGTGAACAGCGGCTGGGACATGCTGTTTGATACGATCGGCCTACATACCTAGCATCACACTGGCATTGAAACTGTTTTAGCAATCTTGGTGGTGGAGTTTTGGAAGTCTCATCTGCAAATGGCAACCGATTGTACGTTTGAAATCTGAGCTTGCTAGAATTTATTAACCGGAGATATTAAGGGATATGGGACAAAGGTATGGAATTGGGTTGCAGATCAACACGATCTCATTGAATGGCAGGACAGGCTCGAGGGGCTAAATGCTCCCTCCCATTCCTATGTACATATGAAGTCTGAACCCAATTTGCTCTCTCAAGTCAACGTAAAAGCCTCTGAGGCACCTTTTGAAGAAGAGCAGGGGCTCTCCCCAGCATCCTGGCCAGCATTTATCCCTCAGACAAATTCAATAAAAGATATTATCTGATCATTATCTTAATTGTTGGTGGTGGGATCTTGCTGTGCACAATTTGGCTTCCTCCGGCAGAATGATGACTGCGCTAAAACAACAACTTGTGTTTACGCCGTGTCTTTAGCATAGTAAAATGTCCCAAGGTAATTCCCCGAGAATGTCATCGGACAGAATTTGGCATCAAACCATGTAGGGATGCAGGGCCAGGTGATCAAAAGCTTGATCCAACAGGTAGGTTTTAATGAGCGATTTAAAAGAGAAAAGAGGCAGAGAGATTCAAGGAGGGAATTCCTGATATTTGAGCCTAGCTATCTGTAGGCATGGCCACGATTGATAAAGTGATTAAAAGCGGAGATAGGAATGTAGGAACACAGGATAAGGAAGCAGGAGTGGGTCAGGTCAGCCCGGGAGACTGCTCTGCCATTCTATTAGATCATGGCTGATCATCTACCTCAACGTTACTATCATACACAGGAGGCCAGAATTAGAGGAACTCAGAGACCTCGGAGGGCTGTGGGGCTGGAGGAGGTCACTAGTTGGGGGCAGGGGTGAAGCTATGTCGCCTTTCCCCCTTCTAATTTCTGTTAAAATGACCCATGACTGTCAGCCATGCCTGGGAACAAAGAGACCTAAAATCCCAGACTTTGTGGGATCTGGAATTTTTTTGCATATTTCCGCAAGGGATCTTTTACCTTTTCAGAGACAGCCTAAAGACCTACCACTTTGAACAAGCTTGTCATGAACCCTAACATCACCTTAAGTGGCAGAGTGTTGAATCTTTACAACACTCCCGAGAATGAAATACCTTGGGACGTGTTAATTACGTGAAAGGCATTGTATAAATGCATGTTGTCTTATGGTTTCATGCATTGGTTTCTGGCTTTGTTGGAAAGCCTGGAGCGGTAGGGAAAGCTAGAATGGGAGTTGGAATGTTATTCAGCCAAATCTTGTCTCGCGTGTGAATGTTTTGAACCTAACCCAACTCCTAACATCGCCACAATAGGCTGGCAGGGCCTGGCAGACAGACTGCAGGGGTGGGGGGGCTGTATGGATTTAGTTTGGAGGATGTGTTTAATTTCTCAGTTCACCGAGCGTTTGGTCTCAGGGCGGGAGCAGTGTTTTAATTTTAGGTTCGGCACATGATAATTTTAGGGCAGGGAAAAGCAATGTTTGTTTCTAAGCGGTGGGATGATTTAATTTCCCAGAAACATTAATTCGCCGTGGAAACATAACTATGCAGTTTCTGTTGTGGCGATTCGTAATTTCGATGGTTTAACCCCTGCAATGAACCACAAAAATATTTACGTCTCATCGTGCATAGGCATCAATAGCAACTCTGGTCAGATCTTCAGTGATGGGGCCTTTTTTTATCCTTTCATGGGATGTGGGCATCGCTGGCAATGTCAGAATTTGTTGCCGTTGAGAAAGTGGTGGTGAGCCGCCTTGTTGAACCGCTGCGGCCCATCTGGTTTGACTTTACTTCGGCGGTTTGGTACAACTGAATGCATGGCTTGCTAGGTTGTTTTAGTTAAAAGTCAACCACATAGCTGTGGATCTGGGGTCACATGTAGGCCAGACCAGGTACGGACAGCAGATTTCCGTCCCTAAAGGAGATTAGTGAACCAGATGGGTTATTTTTTTAAGGATAGTTTCACGGTCACCATTACTGAGACCAGTTTTCAATTCCAGATTTGTTAATTCATTCAATTTTTAATTAATTATTGCTGAAAAGAGTTGCCGAAGCTTTTCGTCTTGCACCCACCAGGACAAAGCCAATCAGAGTCGACCAATCAACCAATCAGCACCCTTTTCTCCTATACTATAAATGTTTGTGATTGTTTGAAATTTGGCATTCTTGCATTTGTCCAGATGAGCGCGAGACTAAAAGCTTCAGCAACATGTCTCCCTTTTCAGCAAGATTCAAGTTCCGTACTACCAAGCAACTGTTTTTATTGATTAATTGAATTTAAATTCACCAGCTGCTGCTGGATTTAAACCGATGTTCCCAAAGCATTAGCTAAGGCCCCTGGATCACTGGCCTAATCATGTTCCCACTATGCCACCATGTCCTCATCTCAATTCATTCTTATTGGACTGGTGCCTACAGTGCCCTTAATTACTGAGAGACTGGTGTGAATAAAGACAGAGACAGTTAAGGATGGAGCTCTTAATTAATTGGCAATATCACTGAAAGAGACCACAGGGGGCAGATGTGGGAATTGAGAAAATGTCACTCTCATAGAGTGAAGCGTTCTTCTAAGGTTAGGGTTGAGACAGAACAGAGGCAGCTTTACTCTGCATTGACACCAATTCCACACCTTGAATAAAAACAAAAAGTCCTGTAAAAGTTCAGCAGGTGGAGCGAGAAACAGAGTTAACATTTCAAGTCCATGTGACTCTTCTTTGGGACTCTTCCTATCCCACCTTGGACTGGCCAAGTTAAAGACACCTATTCCCCTGGACTGAAATGCCTCACCTTGATGAACATGAGACAGACGGAAAAACTATTTGTAATGGTGATCCCTTATCATTCCTTCTGCTGTATATTGCCGGGAATTTTCCTGCACTCCTGGTTTCCCTCTCTACACACATGAACTTTGTTACTTTATCACTGACTCCATCCCTCTCCCAAGTCACTCGCTGTGGTTGAAATCAGCCTCGGGAAACAGTGGCGGTCTGTTCAATCCACAACTGGGCCTCAAGCACCACACCCATTCTGTCACTGAGCCTGTAAGACTCTCCGCGTTTTCTCACCATTGCCAGAAACCACATCAGCTCTGAACTCCATGGCTGCTCTCTCGCTTTCTAGCCCACTCGGCCAAAACTTTACTGCCATACCCTGTTGCCCACTAAGCCTTGTTTGCTTATTGCTCCCACCCCTCTCTGGCAGACACTGGCCGACTATCCACAAACACTTTGACTTTAACATTCATGCCCTGATCTTCAGATCCGGCCCCCTCCCAAAACTCATCACCCCGCTTTGCGTCCAACCCTCTCCAGTCTTTACTCGTTCCATTATCACCTCCTTTTGCCTCGCTCTGTCATCCCTTCGGCCAGCAGGGGCTCAGCCAGTAATACGTTCACCTCTTGAGCGGGGAAAGTTTTGGGTTTTAAATCCCCTCCAGACTTCAGAATCATTAGCACAGAAGGAGGCCAGTCAACCCATCGTGTCCTGAGAAAGAGTTATCCAGCCTCACCTCACTTTGTCGCTCTTGATTTGTAGCCTTGTAGGACGCTGCACTTTGGCGGTGGGGGGGGAACGTGAAGGCTTTTTAGAGAGGGCGCTGACAAGATTCACAAGGATGGCTCCAGGGACGGGGTTGTCCGGAGAGATCGGAGAAGCTGAGATAAAAGCAAAATACTGCGGATGCTGGAAATCTGAAACAAAAACAGAAAATGCTGGAAAAACTCAGCAGGTCTGACAGCATCTGCGGAGAGAGAAACAGAGTTAACGTTTCGAGTCCGTATGGGACCCAGACTCGACTGGGGCCTTATGTCCTAGCTCTGAAGAAGAGCCATAAGGACTCGAAACGTTAACTTTTTTTCTCCACAGATGCTGTTAGACCTGCTGATGAATTTTTCCAGCATTTTCTGTTTTTGTTGGAGAAGCTGGGGTTGTCCTCCTTAGAGAAGAGAAGGCAGAGAGTCGATGATTTCGTCACCTCACGGGGATGCATGCGGGATCTTGAATGCGCTGCCCGAAAGGGTGGTGGAGGCAGATTCCATGGTGGTTTTCACAAAGGATTTGGATAAGAGGACAAATATTGCAGGTGCCATGGGGAATGGGCAGGAGATTGAGATTTGCTGGATTGTTCCTGCAGAGAGCCAGAATGGGCTGGGCCACTCTGGTTTTTCATGCTTATGCTTGATACACTGGCATCTCTCCTCTGCGATTGGTTCAAACTATCCCTGCTTCAGCCTGGTTGTTACATCGGCTGCAGTGACTTCTCTCCTTCTGTCCACATGGTCAACCGCATTGTATTCAGAGTTCCAGACTTAGAGTCAGAGGGTTATAGGGCAGAAACAGGCCCTTCGGCCCATTGGGCCCATGCCGGCCATCAAGCACCTATCTATTCTAATCCCACTTTCCAGCACTTGGCCCGTAGCCCTTAATTGTCTCTCTCTTCATTCACTCCAGTCTCTCTGTAATATAGTAACAGGAGGAGGCTATTCAGTCCCTTGAGGCTGTCCTGCCAGTCAGTTGAATCATGCTGATCTTTGGCATAATTGAAGCGTATATAACTATGAGGGGCCTGTATAGGGTGTATAGGAAAGACCTATTTCCCTTAGGGCAGAGTCCCAGATTTGTCCTAAGCACGGTAGCGGTCATGAGAAAATGTCGTTTCACCTGCCGGCTGCAATGGCAGGTTTTCACACCGTATCCTGGCATGTCCCGCCTCATTAATAATGCATTCATGGGAAACACTCTGGATCGCTGGTGGGTGGGCTCAGACTTGCCCGCTGGACAGCGGCCTCAGCGCTTCCTCGCTCCAGGCGCCATATCTAAAGCGCCCCAGAGCACAGTCTACTTCATGTCTTCGGACCAGGACTGCTCCAGGCAAGAGATGGCCCCGAAAGCTGGGGCGCCTGTTGGACACAGTGGAAAGCCGTGGCAATGTCCTCTACCCCCATTCAGGCCGCAGGAGGTCCACCGGAGTCACCAATCCACCAATGGGAGGCGGTAGAAGCAGCGGTCAGTGCCACCGTAGCACATAGGAGGTCAGCTATCCAGTGCAGGAAGAAGATGAGTGCCCTCATCCATCTGCCAGGGTAGGTCAACCACCTCATTACTCTCAACTCACACACTCACTAACCCATCACACGACCACAAGGATCTCATGCCTCAATGTATGGCACTGCTAACTCTCAGGCTCATATCCTCTGGAACTCGCATCCTTATCTCGTCCATAGCTCTGCTCACCACACAAACATTCCACGCAGTGCCATGCGTCCTGCTCCCACTCTCTCCATCTGTTTTCATGCTGTAGAAGCTGGCTCACAACAGCAGGAAGAGGTCCCAGACCAGGGATGGAGTGGCCCACAATTGACCCCCTCACTCATCTTGAGGAGCATACCATCACGCTGACTGGTGAGGACGTGGACCCTGCCTGCGGTGACGGTGAGGTCGGCGGCCAACACCCTCGTGAGGATCCTGCACTACATCGCCCCTCCCTCAACGCAACTGTGAGTGCCTCTCCTGCTTTTGACTCTGCTGCCATGCACCAATTATCTCTACTTTGGTTCACAGGGAGCTCTGCCAAGCGGTCGATTCCCTCAGCCAACCAGTCCCTCAGCCCCATCCAGGACCTCACCTCCAGCGAAGAGGATACCTCCTCCATTGAAGAGCTGGAAATAAGCAGCCTGGAAGACCCGTCACTGCGCTTACCCACACCCTCCACCAGCTCAGAGACACGCACCTCGTTGGGGCCTAGATCTAGAGCAGGCTCGGGTTCACAATCTGGTGGTCACCGCACGGACACGTGTCCGCAGCAGGAGGAGGCAGGGTCAGCCGAGCTCCCTGGCACTCAGAGGGCAGCTGGGGAAGAGGCATCTGTGAGGTTTGAGTCAGGTAACGAGCCTCTGGATTCAACCTTCCAACTCTTCCTGGAGAGTCAGCAGAAGGTGGGGGAAACATCACGCAGAGCTGTCGACAGAGTCGGAGGAGTGCGTCTGCCTGCTCTCTGATGAAGTGGCACTCACATGTGAGCACATGGAGGTCTCCATAGGAAGGCAGACGCCATGGGGACCCTGGTCCAGCAGAATATGGAGATGTGTGCAGACCTGCACTCCATTACAGTAGCCATGGGTGAGTTCCTTCAGTGGCAACGCGAGAAGGAAATGGGGCACCTCGACGTTCCTCCAGGTGCTCCTTCACCTCAAGGAGTCAGGCCGGGGCCTTCGGGCACCTAAAGGGAGGGGGAGCGGCAGCTGGACACCCCCAGGTCATCCACTCAGGAACCTCAGAGGCCGTCCTCTCCCACTGAGCCCCCTTTGCCTGTGAGCTCCCTCCGTCCGGGCTGACAGCTTCGTACCCCCCTCCATCCCCCCTTTTATACCTTCCTCTCCCACTCACGGCTAGACTTTTCCTCTCCACCCACCTCGCCGATCATCCTTGGCAGCCCATGGGCAAGACCATAATGTTCCGGAGCAGACCCGGAGCATCAACGGAGACCTCCCTTCTCCCACGAGCTGCTTTGCGGCACAGCCGTGTCTGTGAGAACCCACCCGGCAAGCGATGTGCGTGTTCCTCCAGGGTCCCGTCGCTGTAGGGCTCCAACATCTTCTCCTCGGATATCCACAAGACCCTAAAGGTAAGTCCCAACTTCTGCACGTCCTGCTTGTCCAGCCGTATCCTGGGCCGGCGTGTCTTCCTGCCGAGGGGCGTGGAAGGGCCGATCGTGGCCGGGCCTTACTTTGCATCCCACTAGCGGGATTCCAATCAGGTTCCAATGCTGGCCTCCGGCGGGATTCGCGTTCTGCCATGGCGGACGCCATCGGATGATCCCGATGTGCTTTCACGCCGGTGTGAAACCAATTTCTGGCCCTTACGCTGAGTTGTACCCCTCACCTCCGACACCCACCATGACGCCAAACGCCAATGGGGTCAAAGATTTCGCGCCTTAGTAGAGAGTTCAATAACCTGGGGCATAGACGTAAAGTAGGTAGAAGGATCAAAGGGGAGTTCAGTGGAAAATTTTCACCGAGAGGGTAGTAGGGATCTGGAAATTGCTGCCTGAAATTTTGGTAGAGGCAAAAACACTCATTGCATTTATAAAAATACTTGGATGTGCACTTGAGGTGGCGTAACCTACTGCGACTACTGACCAAGAGCTAGAAAGTGGGATTGGGCTGGTGTCATATCTGGTAAAGGTATGTCCTGTTCATGACTCTTAAAACATGAACTTTACTAATCTTTTGAAACCGACTTTTCTTTTAAAAATGGACAATATGAGCTGAAAAACATGGAAACTGAAGGTCCTCTGACCTGATCTGTGAATTCAAAAACTACCACCCTCTCTCACAAAAAGATACATTCCAGACTAAGAAATGCAAACCACCCACATCCTGAGACTATCCAAAAGACATTCCCGAATTGAATGGGTCTTTCTTACCAAGGATGGTGATTGCCTCAACCCATCTCACCTCAGAATGAATGTCTTTAAACAAAAAAATACCAGGTTGTGACTGGTCAACCTAAGACCAACACCATATTTGGGAAAGACAACTGTGTGAAGTCACGCCGTTTAATCTTTAAGAGCTGCCTACCAAAGGCGCAACAACATCGGAAAGGGCCTTAAGAACCAGAGGCTGTGACATCTTAAGGTCTTCAAGCCTGTCCCTTTTCAGGCCCATCAATACAGCAAACTGACCTCCTGGTACTGAGAGTACAAGCAACTAATTTTGTGACCTGCAGAAAGCCCACCTCTTTGAGAGAACCTTGAAAACCACCTCAGCACATGGCTCTGGCTGTTGAACTTACCAAAACTGCGCTTCAGGAGTGAAGACGTCTTTTCTATCTGGCCTGCAACGTGTGTTTCCCTGAACAGGACACGCTTGCGAATTACGAACTATTCCTTTTGTTTATAACTTGAGAAAGTGCGTTATTCTCTTCAACTGTACTTTCCTTGAGAGTATGTGTGTGTGATTGAGCGCCAGGGCGTTAGACTTCAGGGTGAGCGCGTGAATAAACAATTCACTTTATTTAAACCCACCAACAGCTTGCTGCTGGTTACTCAAATTGTCCACACCCTCAGGGGTTAAGAAACACGCACATCTTTCTTTCAAAAGCAGGGGAGGGAACCGGGATTTCAGTCGTTCTCTCCCACCCCGTCCGTAGCGCGGGATAGGTCTTATGCAGCTGGTACAGACACAATGGGTCGAAAGATAGAAAAGGAATTGAAATGCTTCTGAAATCGTTTGCCCATTGCGTATGGATTTCCATTGGAACTGTCGTCGCTGTTGAATAAAGGTCAAGATGTGATTGATGAGGTACTGCAACTCTGGCACTGAACTACTGGCGCTCCTCAGGAAAGACTTTCCAAGAATTTAGTGAAGCATCTGGTTTATTCACCTCTTATTCCAAAAGCTTTACAACCAGAGCCAGAGAGAGAGAGAGACTGTGCACAAGCAGAAATCTTAATTGAAAGAAAGACAGACTTGCATTTTTTACAGCATCTTTCATGACCCCCGGGTTGTCCTAATGTGCTGTGTACCCAATGAAATACTTTTAGAAGTGCAGTCACTGTTGTAATGTCACGCAAACAGCAATGTGATAAATACCCGATAATGTTTTTTTGTGATGTTGATTGAGGGATAAATATTGGCCAGGACAGTGGTTAGAATTCCTGTGCTCTTTTTCAAAATGGTACCATGAGATCTTTTACATCTGCCAGAGAGGATGGACTAGGTTTAATGTCTCATCCAAAAGACAGCACCTCTGATACCACAGCATCCCCCCAGCACTGTAATGAAGCTTAGATTATTGCACTCAAATCTCTGGAGTAGGCCTTGAACCCTCAATCTTCTGACCTGTAGGCAAGAGGAAAACCTGCTGAGCCATGGCTAACCTAAAAGTGATGCGTACTAATGGAATATGTCATAGCTCCATCATTTAGTCTCTCTCTGTCTCTCCTTCCCTCTCTCTATCTCGCTGCATCTCTTCCTCCATCTCTCTCTCTCCCTCGTTCTTTCCCTCTCTCTCGCTCTCCCTCTCTCTCTCCCTCTTTCTTTCCCCCCCTCTTTCTCTCTCTCCCTCTCCCACTCTGTCACCCTCCCATCCCCCCTCTCTCTCTCTCTCAGTCTGGCTGTCTCTCTCCCCCTCACTCCCTCTCTATCCCCTCTCTCTCTTTCTCTCCCTCCCTCCCCCTCTCTCTCCCTTTATCCCTCTCGCTCCCTCACTCTCCCTCCCTCTCTCTCTCTGTTTCTCCCTCTCTCTCCCCTCCCTCCCTCTCTCTCTCCCTCTCTTTTTCTCTCTCTCTGTCTCCCTCACTCACACCCCCCCTCTCTCTCTCTGTCTCTCTCTCTCCCCATGTCTCTCTCTTTCTCTCCCCCCCTCACTCCCTTTCTCTCTCCCTCCCCTCTCCCTCTCTCCTCCCTCTGTCTCCCTCCCTCACTCACCCCTCTCTCTCTCTGTCTGTCTCTCTCTCCCCCTAACTCCCTCTCTCTCTCCCCCTGTCTCCCTCCCTCACTCACCCCTCTCTCTCCTGTCTCTCTCTCCCCCTGTCTCCCTCCCTCACTCACCCCTCTCTCTCCTGTCTCTCTCTCCCCCTAACTCCCTCTCTCTCTCTCCCCCTGTCTCCCTCCCTCACCCCTCTCTTTCTCTCTCCATCACTCTCTCTCTCTCCCCACCCCTGTGTCTCCCTCTCTCTGTCTCTCTGTCTCTCTCTCCCCTCTCTCTCTCCCATCCCTCTCTCTCTCTCTACCTCCCTCTGTCCCCCTCCTACTGTCCCCCCCTCTCTCTCTCCCTCCCACTCTCTCTCTCTCTCTCTCTCTCTCTATGGGGACAGCTAAGACCAGAAACTTCTGCAGGCTGGTACTTCCATGGGCACATGCAAGTAATGCAGCTGCACAGCCTGATTCAGTATCAACCTGTGTGAACAAGAATGGCCCTGGTTGGAATCCTGATTTTTTTTATCTTATTCGCTTGCAAGTTGTTGGCATTGCTGGTAAGGTTGACATTCATGGCCCATCCCTAATTGCCTTGAAAAGCTGGTGATCAACCTTCTGGAACCACTTAATCTTTTTTTGGTTGCTGTTGTGGTTTGATGCAACAAGAGCGTCTTGCTAGGTCACCTCAGAGGGAAGTTGAGTCAACTATGTTGGTTTGGGATTGGAGTCACGTATAGGCCAGGCTCGGTAAGAATGGCTGGTTTGCATGGCACGTTGATGAACCTGTTGTGCTTTCACGATGGTCCTACAGCTTCACGGCCACTTCTACTGAGACCGGCTTTAACTTAATGCGATGAGTTTCTCAGTGGATGGTTTGGAGATCTGTGAGCATATGGAGGTGGTGGAACTGGTCACCTAAATGCTGCCAAAAATATAGAAATATTAAGTATAACACATTGTTTCTCACAGTATCTATGAAAACTCCTTCAAAAAAAATCCCTCCAGTTTCTATAAAATATGCATCAGGTTGGCTGAATCAATTATATTCTCACCCCTAGGCCAGAAGATTATTGCTTTGAAGAGAAGCAGAAAGTTCTCACGTTGTCCTGGCCACATTCCTCCCTCAATATATAATATTCAAAAAAAAAGAGTTACTGTTGTTATGGCCTATGCAATTGGTAAAGTGGAGTTATTTAAAAATCCCAGAGGGAAACTTTAAACAACTGTCATAACCTATAATTTTGAGTGTTATGTTTGAGATGCGACTCTAAACTCAGGAATCAGGCCACCAGTTCTCGAGGTTTTACATTAATTAAATGAAACATTTTATTAATTTACACAGGTTAAAATATATGTACACATGGCTACAAATTACTACTATCATAGCTTTTAACAAACTCCCAAACTAATCTCCATTAAGGCAACAGCAACCCATAGACTTAACCAAAACACCAGGCAAAGCATTTTCACCTTACGAATTCAAAATCAGATTCCTTTCATTGTGGAGCCAATTGGAGGCTCACAGCTGCCTTTTCATCTTACATTGCCTCTGCCTGCACACCCGAAAACTACTGAAGTTATACCTACCAGCCCCATTGAATGTTAATTCTCATTGTATCACCAGTCTCTTTGAACTTTAACTTTTAACACTGAAACCCCTTTCATAGAACCAATTTTATTACTAATATAAACATATGGCTTGGTATCTGTTAGAAAAGCGTCAAGTTTTCACCCCACTTGAATGCTCTATTCAAAAAATGCAAATGCACGCTATCTCTCTGTTTACATCTCAGACTAATACATCAGAGCACACAGACTAGCTGTCTTTAATCCAATTAAGACTTACTCACAAACCAAAGCTCTATTTTAAAAGAAAAATATCTTCCAAAATATTAAATACATTAATAGCTTCATGACACTGCTCATTCATCTCGTCGATGTTCATGGGATGTTGCTGCTGGCTACCTAATGGCACCCTAAGGCCCTTGCATTGTGAAACTCCCTTGAAATGGCACCAAAGGTCTAACTGCCCGAACAGGGTTGGCATATGACCTGGATTGCACAGCATGAATGTGCAACGGAAGATGAATCAATCGTAGCTTTTCAAAAGGGAATTGGAAATATACTTAAGGAAAGGTTTGCAGGGCTCTGGGTGAGTAAAGACTGGTAGACTGGGCCTAATTACTAATGTCTAATACAGGCAGGAATTATACAGTAAATGGCAGAACCCTTAAGTGCATTGACGGGCAGAGGGATCTGGGTGTACAGGTCCACAGGTCACTGAAAGTGGCAACGCAGGTGGATAAGGTAGTCAGGCAGGCATATGGCATGCTTGCCTTCATCGGCAGGGGTATTGAGTATAAAAGCTGGGAAGTCATGCTGCAGCTGTATAGAACCTTGGTTAGGCCACACTTGGAATATTGTGTGCAATTCTGGTCGCCACATTACCAGAAGGATATGGAGGCATTGGAGAGGGTGCAGAGGAGGTTTACCAGGATGCTGCCTGGTCTGGAGGTTATTAGCTATGAGGAGAGGTTGGAGAAACTCGGATTGTTCTCACTAGAGCGACGGAGATTGAGGGGCAACTTGATAGAAGTTTACAAAATTATGAGTAGCATGGCAGAGTAGATAGAAGCTTTTTCCCAGGGTGGAAGAGTCAATTACTAGGGGACATAGATTTAAGGTGAGAGGAGAAAACTATAGAGGAGTTGTGCGGGGCAAGTTTTTTACGCAGAGGGTAGTGAGTGTCTGGAATTCGCTGCCAGAGGAGGTGGTGGAAGCAGGTATGATAGTGGTGTTTAAGAGGCAGCTTGACAAATACATGAATAGGTTGGGAATAGAGCGATACGGACCCCGGAAGTGCAAAATGTTTTAGTTGACGGGCAATATGATCGGCACAGGCTTGGAGGGCCGAAGGGCCTGTTCCTGTGCTGTACTTTCCTTTGTACTTTGTTCTCATTGTTAGCTTTTTTTATGGAGCAGGCAAAGGTACGAATGGCTTCTGCACTGCATGGCTCTGGGGTGACATGGCTGTGCCAGTAGGAAGTTTCTAGTCATGATGTGCCAGCCGCCATAAGTGTGTGGTGGGCTTCGCAGACTAGGCTTGCCTTTTCCTGCCTACAATTTTCTTATTTTTGTATGTTTGTCAGTTTGAGGTTATAGGGAAGGTTAGCTCAGTTGGCTGGCATCTGCTTCAGATTAATGTCAACAGTGTGGGTTTGATTCCCATTCTGGCTGAGGTAGACGCGGGAACCTGCCTCCTCGAATGCAAAGCAATGGCAAACCTTGTCTGTCGCTCGCCCTCATTCTGAGGATTGGCCACACTGCGAGCAATCGATAAATGCTGGCCTAGCCAGCGGTACCCACGTCCCACAATGAATTAAAATAAAAACGTGCTAATGACTAAACATGGATGCTCGCTCAGCATGTAAGGCGTGGAGGGAATTTGCATTTTTAGATAGGTGAAGGGAGATTTGGATTTCAATGGGATTTTAGCCTGTATACAACTAACCAGATAAGCAGATATTGTCTGGGGATATGGGCTTTGCTGGCTGGGCCAGCATTTATCGCCCACCCCTAGTTGAACTTGAATGGTGAGCCGCCTTCTTAAGCCGCTGCGGCCCATATGGTGTAGGTACTCCCACAGTGCTGTTAGGAAGGGCGTTACTGACAATATATAGTGACCAAATGAAAGTTTTTATATTGTGAGGAAGATAACAACGACATGTGAAACAAGAGAATTTACATATTAAAGAGAGAAACATTTGTAAAAGACAATGAGGCTACATGTCAGGAGAAGACATTGTGAGATCTAACAGAAGTGTGTGAAATAGCCTCAATGAGGCCTCTAGCATTTGTGCATAAGTCTGCTGTCTACCGAAACTGAAGCTGGAGAAAGCCATTTGGAATTCCACTGTCCAGGGTATTGTGTTAATTTGCTAGATCTGTTTAAGATCTAAAATCTATTTTTGGACCATTTCCTTAAAGGGGGGGTAACTGGGAGTTAGGTTAATTAGCAATTTTAGGAGTTATTATAGTAGTAATTTGTAGTCTTATGTATGTGCTTGAAATCTTTCCTTTTGTTAACAAATATTTTAATTTAGTTTTTTAAAAATTTCTAAAAGTCTTGGTGGACTTATTACTTCTGAATTCAGTGCACACATCTGGAAATAAATACAAATTGCAAAACCGTTGTGATAGCGCGATCAAATTTCTCTTGTCGATTCGGTCCACCCAGCACACATCATCGGCCGCATCATAACACTTTTAACACCAGCTTTTTTGAGCACCCACTCGTTTGTCCACTTGATCGTCCATGACACATGTAATATCTGTCTAAGTCCTTTAATTTCGAATGCTCTTATTCGAGCCTCGTCACTCTTCTTGGTGGACCAGTTTCGCAGCCACACATTGCCACGGACCACACAAGGCCTTTCTGAAGCAGAATTTTCATTGTAATCAAGATGCTGTGGCTACTCCATACTCTTTTAAGTGAGTTTGCAATGCCATGACCCTTGTTAAGTCTCCACTGAATTTCTTAGGAAGATTTTGATCTGTGATGAATGACCCAAGATAGTGGAAGGTACCAACCTGTTGAAGCTGAATAGCAAACTACCACTTGTAAAACTGCCAAGAAAAATGGCTTAGGATGAAGTATAGCAGATAACAAGCCAAATCAATAAATGCTGGCCTAGCCAGCGGTGCCCATGTCCCACAATGAATTTTTAAAAAAAATGCTAATGAGTAAACATGGATGCTGGCTTAGCATGTAAGGTGTGGAGGGAATTTGCATCTTTAGATAGGTGAGGGGAGATTTGGATTTCATTTATGCCTTTGGGCAGAGCGCTAATGCAATGGAAGATTAAGGTCAAAGGGATCGGTTGCAGATGCACTGCGGGAATTCACCTGGGCTCCTTAGACAGCGCCTTCTAAACCCAGGACCCCTATTATCTAGAAGGACAAGGGCAACAGATAGACGGGAATGCCATGACCTGCAGATTCCCCTCCAAGTCACTCACCATCCTGACTTGGAAATATATCGCCGTTCCTTCACTGTCGCTAGGTCAAAACCCTGGAACTCCCTAACAGCACTGTGGGTGTACCTACACCACATCGACTGCAGAGGCTCAAGAAAGCAGCTCACCACTACCTCCTCAAGGGCAACTAGGGATGGGCAATAAATGCTGGCCCAGCCAGCGAAGCCCACATCCCCTGAATGAATAGAAAAAAAAAAGAAATGGGGGTTTCTTTGATCCTAGCACCAGCAGTGGTGATCCCGTGATTACAGAGAAAACTTCAGATTTATAACAGCACTTTTTATGACCTCAGGCTACTCCAAAGCACTTTACAGCCAACAAAGTATTTTTTGACATTGGTTATGTGTTTTTTTATTCATTCACAGGATGTGGGCATTGCTGGCAAGATGGGGACTGAGGCAAGACCCAACTGAATGGCTTGCCAAGGGCAATTAAGAGTCAACCACATTGCTGTGGGTCTGGAATCACACGCAGGCCAAATCAGGTAGGAACGGCAGACTTCCTTCCCAAAAGGACATTAATGAACCAGATGGGTTTTTATAGTCACCATTACTGAGACTAGCTTTTTAATTCCAGATTTATTTAATTGAAATTGCCCCGCTACCATGGTGGGATTTGAACTCACGTCTCTGGATCCAGATAACGAGGCCAGTGACATAACCACTATGCTACTGTTCCCAAGTTGTAGTGTAGGAAACACAGTAGCCAAAGAGCAGTAAGATGAAAGACAAGATAATTTGGTGGCATTGGTTGACAGATAAATATTGGCCATGGACACCAGGAAGGACTACCTTGCTCCTCTTTGAAGACTGTGGGATCTTTTCTATCCACCTGAGAGGGCAGACAGGGGCCTCAGTTTATTGTCTCATCAGAAAGACGGTATGTCTGACAGTGCAGCAGTCCCTCGGTGCTGCACGGGGAATACTTGGATTACGTGATCCAGTCTCTGGTCTGGGACTTGAGGTGAAACCCTCTGACCCGGTGTGCCCCTGTTGACACCATAAATGTTGCCCCCCACCACGCCCACCCCACCTGCCATCCCCATTGGGGTTTTCCTGATTGTTGGCAGCCTCCTGCTCCCCAGATATTGGTTGTTGCCAGAATGGTCCTTTGTTCCTGCCTTTCTGAATCACTATCCTCCTCCTCCTCAGTCATGACAGCCGTGTTTTGATCCTGAGAGTAAGAGTGGGCAGGAACAGTGAATGAGTGTTCTGTGTCGATGTGAGCAACTGATTGTAAACAGATGACTTCAGATCAAGCGTTTTCTCAGGGGACACTTTATTTTAAAACTGCAGCATTATTCACAGCCTAAACTTTTGCATACACAACCTCTGGAATGCAAACAGACGTGAATAGAACATTCTATGTGTGTTGTGGGCCGCCTTCTTCTTCTTAGCTTTTTTTTCTCCGTTAGTTGAGCAATGGAATGTGGCCTTGTGCCAATATCAAATTCAGGAACAGCATCCTATTTCCCTTGGGTGTTCTCCCAGTTAGCTAGCTCGTTCCAAGAGCCAGCACAGACACAATGAGCTGAATGGCCTCCTCCACTGCCGCAATATTCTATGATTCTCCCTCTTCGTCATTGTAACCAAACTTAGTGCTAGTGAAATTCCATGTGTGTTAAATGGCGGAATGGAGGCACTGCTCAGTAATCTGCAAATTCCCAATTTAGTTGCCATTGCCAGGCCTTGTCCTGCAACAGCTTTGAGTTAACATTTGAGAAGCTGTCATCAGTTAATCCCTTCCACTCTGATATCATCCAGCACCTAATGGGTGGTCGGAGAGAAAGACGCCTTCTATCAAGAGCAGATCCTGGTGGAATAGGTGGGGAACGAGGACTGGATTGGTACAGTGGTTTTGGAGCACCATTATTGGTCTGGGACCCTGGTTCGAATCTACCCCAGGCAAGTGAGAGAGTGATAGGCCTTGCTCTCCCCCAGCCGTGGCGACCCGCCGTGCAATGACTTTGGGAGGTGCTCAATCAGGCCCTGAGTCCTCAACAGCCCACTGCCCAAAATGGGTGTTAATATAATCACAGCATTGTTCAGGAGGACTGCGGAGATGTGGTGAGTGGACATGACGCATTGGTGCAGTAGAGCTGTATTTTCAGTTTAAGGCAAACAGTTATTTGCACATAACCCGTGATTACAAAGTTATACAGCACAGGCCATTTGGCCCATCCTGCCTCTGCTGTCTCTTTGAAGGAGCTCTCCAATTTTTCTCGCCCCTCGCCTCACCTCGATTAGTCTCACTCCCCCTGCTCTTTCCCCAAAGGCCTGAAATGTTTACCTTTTTAAATATTTAGCCAATTGCCCTGTGAAAGTTCCTGTTGAATCTGCTTCCACTGCCATTTTAGGCAGCTTGTTCCAGATTATGCCAACCGGCTGCGTTAAAAAGATTTATCTTCCTCCCCACCACCCCCCCGACTTCTAGTTCTACACTTATCTTAAGTATATCCTTTCTCCTGACAGTGAGAATATTTTGACCCTATTTGCCCTGTCAAAGCCCCTCATAATTTTGAACATCTCTATTAAATTGCCCCCTGAACTCCCTCTGCTCTAAGAAGTGTACCAGTGAACTAACTATACAACTTCTAAGCTTCGGTGGCTAATTACAAAATATGATTAAGCAAAGCGTGCGTGCAGTGAATCCATTGCTGTATACAAGGACTTTCAGCCCTAAATAGGACCAACGTCCTCAAGTTGTACAAACTAACGGAGTCATTAGACTCAACAAGTATGGTGTATAAATACCAGCATAGAGTAGTTGGGCAGACTGGCCTGTTTCTGTGCTGCAAATTCTATGTAACACTGAGCCATTTCACATTAGAGGTCTTGAAGAACGCCAACATCTATCCCTCGTTCACTAAAGGCCACTCTTTCAGCCACCTTCATTTCCAACTTCTGGAATCCCTTCCCTAAATCTCTTTGCCTTACCTCTTCCTCTCTGCTTCCAAGAACTTTGTCAAACGTCTCCCATCGCCTGTCCTTTTGGACTTCATCAATGGAGCAGCCAAGTAAATCAAGACGCCCACCTAATTAATCCATAAGAAATTTTTTTGCCTTATGAGACGTGAGTGATTCCTTTATTCATCTCTACTCGGCTCCTCTTCTTTAACAGTGAACTCAGCCTTGAGTCCAAATTCCACAACTCCTGATCCTGTAAACCAGGAATTCTCTCAGAGCTGAGACCAGGATCGGCCTGGAATGTGCAACCCTCACAGACTTGGCAAGACGGTTCAGCCCCAACCACAGCTAGTCTGGAAAGGGATCAGGCTGACCTTCCTGTAGTTGCATAAGCCAACCACATTCCCACCCAACACCAAGTTAGAAACCAGTCATGTTGTACATGCCAGAGCGTGTCGGTGAATTCTCTAAGCGGTCGATTGAAAGGAGAAGATGGCTGCTGTTGGAAATATGTTCAGAACCCCATCGCATCTCACACAGCTCACTTGCTTACATGGATGTACGCTGCTTAGTTTCTATATTAGAGTTAAAGGGCTTGTGTTGCTCTTTAGGTCAGTAATCGCATGTCAGTTAATCCCTATCCTAAAGCAATTGGGTAGCAGTGATCCCTGTCTCAGGATTGTGGTTAACCTGTCCCTCAGGTTTGGTTTGTTGGGTAGTCTCTGTCCCAGGATTGATTCGTTGGGTATTGTCTGCTCCAGGATCGGTAAATTTGCTCATGTGAGTCCCACACCCCATCCCTGAGACAGAGACTGGCAAACTAATTCTACATCCCGATTCTGAGATAGGGACTAGACCAATTCTGGGAGAACAACCAACTGTGCCATTGTAACTGGACTTTACTGAAGGGTGTAGGGGCAGAAAATGAAACAAAGGAAGAAATAACCATGAAAATCTAGTGCTCAGTAAGAGAGATATTTATTTTAAATCTTATTGCAAAACACAGAGACAGAGAAAATACAAATGGCCCTATTTTTTCCCCACTCTTACAATAAATTGAGAAATACAGTTGCACAAACAGTATAAAAATATTCTCAAGCACAGGTAGGCTTTAAACATTCATACAATACAAAGAGATGAAACCAATGCTTGTGGTTTAGTGAGCTCCAAGCGTGGGAGGACTGCCCAGGTTTGTTCCTCCTGGTCTATCCTCTGGTTGTTGTTGGCTTGGCCAGATAATTTGAAACATTACCCTAACGAAAAGACCTGGAATAGGCAACCAGTGTAGTGTACACTGAAGGACAGTGACCGAGGCATCAAACCGCCGACACCACACTATGTTCTGGGCGTTGGATCCTAGCTGAAGGATCAAGGGGGTAGGTAGACTTTTTCCTGACAGGCCTGACAGTTTTCGCCAAGTGCCTAAAACAGGACGGGGGGTGGGAATCCAGGCTTGATGCTTCCTTATTGCTGGTGAAAGTGCAGAGAGGGCGTTAATTACCTCGCTAACAGCTCCTTACGAGCAGTCACTTGGGGCCTTGACGGCAGGTTTTGAAATATTCCCCCTCCACCAGCTGAAGCACGAGCTCTCTGGTCAAAGAGTGGGAACAGAACTTAAACACTCCCCTCTCTTGCCCGGCGTTTTGATAAGCGTGCGATATTGTGCACAGATAGCCTGATAGGAGCAGAGTGTGGGTCTGATCTAAAGATGGTGAAAGAATTTGAAAGGGTTGACTGTGAGAAACCATTTCCTCTGGCAGGGGGTGGGGAGCCCAGAACAAAGGGGCAGAGCCTTGAATTGAGAGCCAGGCCGTTCAGGGGTGATGTCAGGAAGCACTTCTTCACACAAAGGGGAGTGGAAATCTGGGACTCTCTTCCCCACCCCAAAAGCTGGGGCAGTCAATTGAAAATTTGAAAACAGTGATAGGTTTTAGTTAGGCAAGGGGATTAAGGGATAGGTTACAATGGGCGGGTGATTGGAGTTAACCATGATCTAGTTGAATGGCGGAACAGGCTCGAGGGGCCGAATGGCCTCATCCTGTTCCTAGAATGCACTCCCTGTGTACACTGGACTGGTTGGAATTCCACTGAACATCAATTATTCCTCAACGCTCACATTCCACGTATCAATATAGCTTTCGTTTTTTTCTTAAATACCAAACTTCTAACGTCAAAAGAAATAAATTACATAAATCCCAAAAATATATTACAAACTAGACTATGAGGTTTCATATTTTCAATAGTAAAGCATTTCTATAATGCAACAGTGCAAGTCCTATACATGTAAAATAAGAATGTAACTCGAATTTCTACTCATACACAGTGGGTGAGCAGATAGCTGGTCCCAAGCATTCATCTCGAATTGCAGCCTCTCCACACTTTCGGGAAATTAATATAGGGTCAGCTCTGGGCGGTCACAAACAGTGTGGGAACTGACAGTGGGAAAAATCAGAAATTTATACAAAAATAAAAACCACGGGGAAATAAACTGAGTTCAAGGAGAGCAATGTCACAGTTTGTTAATGGTTCCCATCCAATGTGCTACGGAATGTGGTGACATACAAGTAAACACCTGTATTTCCTCATACTCCATGTTTCACGAGGTGTGATCTGCAGCACACCATCACCCACCACCTCCACCCACACCACCCCCCCCCTCCCAAACCCCTTCGAGCAGCCCGTGGCTGCATTGCTTACAGTCATTGTAGCACGTCCAGTCAATAAGTGCTCCCTCCAGTCGGAAAATACTAGAGGATAAAGTTGTGGGAGGTTTTCCCGGAATATGATAATGATGTTCATCACAACATCTCCCCTGGTGACCCGGAAGTGCAAGTGGACCATGTGTTGCATAGCCAAATTCATCCAAAAGGTTTGATCCCTGGTCCGTGGGGGATTACTGAACTTGGATTCGCTGAACTCAGGCCCCAGAAATGATAGGTTCGGTAGAAGGGGTGTCCCAGTCAATATTTATCCCTCAACCAAGTCACTAAAATAGGCGATCTGGTCATTATCACACAGTGGGAGCTTCCTGTGCACAAATTGGCTGCTGTGTTCCCTACAGTACAACAGTGGCTCCACTTTGAAAGTACTTCACTGACTGTAAGCGCTCTGAGCTGTCTTGAGGTTGTGTGTAAACGCAAGTTCTTTGGCTACAACAATTGGCCCAAGTGCCTCAGAGCTTAGCGAAGGGGAGAAGACAGCTGGGTGTCTTCCATCAGAATGCGCGCTGGGGTTCAGAACTCAATAGCAATGAGCTCTGGGGTGGGGCAGACAGAGCAGGAGGGTGGGTTACCTTCGTACAGCAATACACAAACACTTTGGGAATACATATTGAACTCAGACAGCATCGAAATATTTCGCTAGGACGAGTGGGCGTAGTTGGTCCAGGTGCGAGACTTTGCAAGTAGGGTGTCTAATATCAGGGAAGGACGTATGAAATGAATCAGATCACTCATTCCGTGACCATGTTTATCAATGAAGGCTGGAGTTCAGAAGTCACTGCTGGTTATATATGAGCGAGTTTCAGGCAGGGAAATGATGATCATCTCTGGAGCTAAAATCCCAAATCTTCCTTTATACATTTTTCTGCCAGTTAATTCCAGTACTGTATCTTCCTTGTGGGTTTCTACAGATATGATACCTGAGTATTGTCTTTTCAGAATAATTGCCACTTTCTATGGCTCCATAACTTGTCCCATGAAGAGAATGGTGCCTATGAAACAAGAGAGAGTAACATCATCAAACTAAAGCCCAACTTTATTTCAGTCATGCCTTTGCAACACGTTTGGCTTCCCTCATTCCTTGCCCTCTGACCTTTCTCAAGTGTCCATTGCAGTGGAGATGGACCAGACACTGAGGCGTCCCTCTCCCCCACCCCACACCAACTAAGTCCAGGTGAATGGCCGTGTAGGATGGGTGTGCTTGAGTGTCATGAAGCTATTAATGTATATAATATTATTGGAAAATATTTTTCACTTAAAATAGAGGTTTAGTCTGTGGGTGTGTCTTAATTGGATTAACACTCCTGGGTGCTTGGATATGTACTAGTCTTGAGATGTAAACAGAGAGGTAGAGTGCATTTGCATTTTTTGAATAGAGCATTCAAGAAGTGGTGTGAAAACTGATGCCCATCTAGCAGACACCAAGCAATATGTTTATATTACTAATAAAATTGGCACTATGAAAGGGGTTTTATGGTTAGAGAGGTTTAGTTCAGAGGTTGGTGATACAATGAGAATTTACATTCAACGGGGGTGGTAGGTATAACTTCAGCAGTTTTCGGGTGTGCAGGGCAGAGGCAACGTGAGACCAAAAGGCAGCTGTAAGCCTCCAACTGGCTCCACAGGAACCAAAGTGAAAAGAACCTCATTTTGAATTCATAAGGTGAAAATGCTTTGCCTGGTGTTTTGGTTAAGTCTATGGGTTGCTGTTGCCTTAATGGAGATTAGTTTGGGGATTTGTCAAAAGTTATGATAGTGGTAATTTGTAGCCATGTGTATATATATTTTAACCTGTGTAAATTAATAAAGTATTTCCTTTAGTTTAATGTAAAACTTCGAGAACTGATGGTCTGATTCCTGAGTTTGGAGTCGCATCTCAAACATAACGCTTAAAATTATAGGTTATGACAGTTGTTTAAAGTTTCCCTCTGGGATTTTTAAATAATTCAGCTTTACCAACTGCGTCAGTCATAACACTGAGCCTTTTATTGCAATGGATTGTTCATGTTCAGGGAGCCATATATAGTTCAAACATTGAGCAGTGTGGGGTTAGCAGTATTGAATTAGTCATTCAGGGAATGTAAATTTAAATTCCATCGCATTTAAAAGAGAAAAAAATATTGGCATCGGTAAAAATGGTCATGAATCTGTCAAAGTATCGTTAAAACCTCAACTGGGTCATCATGAATGGAAACTTGCCTTCCTTATCTGGTCTGGTTCTATAAATGACTAATGTTCCACAATAGTAAAGTTGATTCTTAGCTACTCACTGGAGTAGCCCAGCAGAGCAACTTATTGCAACTAGAAACGGGCAGAGTGTAAAAATATTAACTTAAAGACATCTCAAGCTGCTGATAGTAAAGCACCTTAGAGTGTTCTACTTAAAGATCTGCTGGTGATTTAAACGGTGCTCTGGGCTTTCAGAACCAGATCGTCACCGCTAGGTGGGTGGGCGTTGTGCGTAGTTTGGACATCTCCCTTGTAGGGCCAAGTTTCTAAAGGACAAAAGACTAGGAGCAGGACAACAACTCGCAGTGTTTCTGCAGATTAAAGGCTGCGAGCCCAAGATCGATCCCAGATGCCAGCTGTGACGGGCAGGGTCCACAGGGCTGGAGTGTCAAGATCCGACAGCCAGGGTGATCTCTCGGGTTAGCCAACAGCGCCACTCCCTGCCCCCCCGTACCCCTTCATCCCGGGCAGGTCCACTAGGCCAATATTAATCAAGACTTAACATTAGATTTCAGGCTGCCCATGTTAGTCATCCACAGGAACATAGGACTTAAGATCATGAGTAGGCCATTTGCTCCGCCAATCAATAAGATCATGGCTGACCTGCTTGGGGTCTCAACTCCACTTTCCTCTCTGCTCACCCCATAACCCTTGACCCCCTTATCTATCAAACCTGTCTAACTCAGTCTTGAACATATTCAGTGACTCCACTGCTCACTGGGGAGAATTCCACTGACCAATGAGCCTCTGAGAGAAAAAAAATTCTCCTCATCTCCATCTTAAAAGGGAGATCTCTTATTCTTAAACCGTGTCCCCTTGTTCTAGTCTTCCCTACAAATGGAAACATCCTCCTCTAGGATCTTATATGTTTCAATAAGATCACTTCTCATTCTTCTAAACTCTAATGGGTATAGTCCCAATCTGTTCAACCTTTTTTCATAAGATAAGACCTTCATCCCAGGTATAAGTCAAGTGAACCTTCTGAATTGCTTCTATATCTTCTTTTCAAATAAGGAGACCAAAACTGTCCATGTGGCCTCACCAAGCCCTGTCCAGTGCAGTAAAACTTCCCTACTTTTATATTCCATTCCTCTTAAAATAAATGGCAACATTCCATTTGCCTTCCTAATCTCTTGCTGTACCTACACAATAACTTTTTGTGATTCATGCACCGGGATGCCCAGATCCCTCTGCACCTCAAGAGTTCTGCAATCTAAGATCCAGTTGATGAAGGTGAGGAGTTGGGTGTTGCTTTCTTTAGTCAGTCGTGATTCCACGATGTTTGCTATGCAACTCAGTCAAGAACCGCGGCACCTTGGATGGAGCCTTCATTTTGAGTAGCAAGGAGGAATCAAAACTGAGAAAATGGGATTGCGCTACCGGTCAGCTATGATCTAAATGAATGAAGGAGCAGGTTTAATGAGGCTGACTAGTCCGCTCCTGATCCCAATGTTCCCATGAGGGACCGGACAATCTCGAGCAGCTGAGAAGCCTGCTCTTGCTTCCGTTATGCTAGAGTAGTTGTAGTTTCAAAGGGTCTTTCCCACAAGTGGCTGTCGACCCTCTGCAAAAGTATTGCCTTACCTGTGGGGTTGTGTCGCACCAAGAATAGGAAGGGCCTGTCGATAACCACTTCAAGAGGAGCCATACGTTCATAAAGGATGGCAGCTGTTAAAAAAAAACAAAATGGAAGCCAAAGGTTAGCAGATTATTGACTCAATACAACGCTGTCTACGTGTGTACAGTTCGTTCTATAAGATATTGCACGTCAGTGGTAACAACCTTCGATTGAAGATTGGCAAGGTGAGAGCTGTATGTAAACAGTTGGCTACAACAAGGCAATTGCGTGCTCTGACCACGGGGTGACTCTGTGGCGTGAGTGTACCAAGGGCCGAATTTTACGCCAGCAGGATTTTACGGTCCTGCCGAAGTCAATGGACATCTGAATAATGGTATTGTCACTAGACCAGTAATCCAGAGACCCAGGGCAATGCTCTGGGGACTGGGGTTCGAACCCCGCCACAGCAAATGGTGACATTTGAATTCTATAAAAATCTGGAATGAAAAGTCTAAGGATGACCATGAAACCATTGCCGGTTGTTGTAAGAACCTAACTGGTTCACTAATGTTCTCCAGGGGGTGAAATTTGCCGTCCTTACCTGGTCTGGCCTACAGGTGACTCCAGACCCACAGCAATGTGGTTGACTCTTATAAAAACGCCCTCTGAACAAGGGCAATTAGGGATGGGCAATAAATGCTGGCCTGGCCAGCGATGCCCACGTCCCATGAACGAACTAAAAAAACCAAACCACCTACCATTTATAATTAAAAAAAGGCTCTGAAGATCAAGTGGCAGGGTAAAGATACTGAGGTGCTCATCTAAGCTGGTGGGCCAAGCAGCCACGCCACACTGAGACAGTCACAACTGAGCTGGGCATGTTGCCAGAATGCCCGCCGCTCGCTTACCAAAGCCAATCTTCCATGGGGAGCTCGGGCCTGTGGCACCCGCGCTCTCTCATGGAATTCAAAGGAAGCGACACAAGGACATTCTGAGGGCTTCGCTTAGGATTTTGGATGTCAGCTCCTAGGTCCTGGGAGAAGGTGGCCCAGGATCGCCGCAGCTGGCGCTACCAAACACATTTCAAAAAAAGGGTGCGGCTTCTTTTCAAAAGCAAGCGCGTATCAGAGGCAGAGAGAAAAGGCAAGGAGAGGAAATCCCCAAGCCAGAAACTCCCCCAAAACAACAATCATCAGTGGTACCCTGTCCCAAATGTGCGGAAGAACTTTCTGGGTGGAGATCAGCCTCAGCGGTCACCTATGTGCCCACCGGGACCCTACCAATCGCCCCAGAACTCTTTCGAGTTATCAACAGTCACAGATTGTAACTCTTTCGAGTACATTCACAGTTCTTGGTTTCCGGGAGTGGGACATGAACCCACAACCTTCTGATTCAAAGGCGAGGGTGCTATGAACTGAGCCACAGCTGACACCTCGCCCCAGATGGTGAACATCATCGCCTTGAAGGCCGAACGAGGAAGGATGGAATAAGCAATACCTAAGGTAGCTACTGAGTGACTGGGGGCGCTTTGCGGGCAGCACCTGAGAGAAAGCGGTGCCGCTGCGGTGGTTTTGTTGAGTAAGGGCACATTAAAGCGTGGATACGGACCAGCGCCAATCCTGATTCAGCTGATCTCGGCCAGGCAAAACCCTAATAAACGGCCCCCCGGCACCCCGTGGCTAGGAAGTGGCCGAAGCCAGCCGACGTTCTGCTTCTAAAATAAAAAAAATCGCCGTCAGAAATCGGGCTCAGCTGTGATGCCCTGCACGGCCAAATAGCGCACCCCACCCCTCCACAAACCCGTTTCGAGTGGTGGAGGGAGTTGGGGAGGTACAAGGTACGCAGAAGCGACAGAACCTAGCAAGAAAGATTGGGTAAAGAGGGGGTGCGGCAGGGGAGTGGGGTATGAAATTCACTGTGGCAGGCAGCCCAGTAATGGCAGTGAAGGGATCCATGGTTCTATATTCGCACTTGATTTAAAATTAACCAGGACGTGAATTGGCAGTGTGTGTTCGCCACTGCCCATTGTACACTGAACCTTCAGGGATAACTTGCGACATCAGAGAAGCCAGTGAGGATGACCAGACTCACCAGTGGCTGCAGAGGCCTTGGTCCCGCTCTCGTTGACTTCAATCTTTACTTTCTGCAGAACCTTTGACACAAACAGTGGCTCAGTTTCTACATCGGAGGAAAAGGAGAGGGGGAGGATTAGTCTGCAGTCTGACACTCCATTCACGCACAAACGGAAATCGCACCCCCCCCCCCTTCCAACTCAACTAAGGTTAGATTGGGTCATTCCCACATCAGTGAAATCGGGAAGCACTCTCCCCACGCACAAGCTAGTGGAGATCAGGAATTCCCTCCTCTCCGAAAGGCTGTGGGTCAAGTGCAATTTGAGCTAGACGTCAGTAAATGTTTGTTAGGTAAGGGGTGGGCAAGAAACGCTGGTGATGCCCCAGCCTGAGAACAAACATCCACTCCCTCCAGCACTGGTACACTCTCGACAGCAACTTGACAAGGCTTCATCCACAGCATCTCCCAAACCCACAACCTCTACCACCTGGGAGGGCAAGGGCAGCAGGTGCCCAGGAACGTCATCCTAGTTCTCCTCAAAGTCACACGCCATCCCTGTTGACAGCCGTCCTATGCCGCAACCCTGGAACGCCCTTCCCTAACACCGCAGGGGCTGCAGCGGTTCAAGAAGGCGGCTCACCCACCCACCTTCTCCAGGGCAACGAGGGAGGTGGGCAGTGAATGCCAGTGACGCCCCACCTCCCGAGAAAGAATTTAATAAAAGCTCCGGGAATACCGACACAGATCAATCAACACCAACAAAAAACTCCTCTCCGTTGCCACCGACCCTACTTCACAGACTGTTCGTGGCCTTGCCGTCCTTTCTGACTTCACCCACCCCAACACCCACCCACCGAGGACTGCTCCTCAGAATATTCCACACTCCCTCCAACCGCCCTTCCCTCCCACCTCAACCCCACAGCATCCCCTAGAGCCAATATCATTCCGAGGCTTCTGTGCCCCATGAGTGAGTACTTACTGCTGATCTTAGTAAAGTCCGCTGTTCTCGCATTAAACATGTCTGTCATTCCCATGTTTGTCAGCGGCTTCCTCAGATCTGTCTCACTATCCAGGGAAAACCTGCCAGGAAAAATGTGTAAATATGTCAGGGACATGCCTAGCAAAACCGCCTCGCACCATTTGAAACTGCAGAATTGCTTTTAATTAAACAGAACGTGTCGTGATCACATTATTAACATACTCTGGGGGGTGAACTACCTGACAAGAGAAGACTTAATTAAGTCACATTGAATGTAATTGCATAATTACTAAAACACTCTAATGCTATCCCAGCTCTCGCAGTAACTCCCTCTGCCTAGCACCCTGTGTTATTGACTGCATCTCTATAGTTGCACGGTCACTCAACAGCCCCTCATCCCAGGGCTACTGCTGTATGCAACCTGATGTTAATCCAGTTCCGCCACATGGTTGGGCCCAGTCACCCCTCCCCTGTCAACACTGCCTCCCGACTTAATGACTGCCTTTAGATCACTAATGTCCTTTCGAGAAGGAAATCTGCCAACCTTACCTGGTCTGGCCTACGTGTGACTCCAGACTCACAGTAATGTGGTTGACTCTTAATTGCCCTCTGAAATAAACCACTCAGTTCAAGGGCAATTAGGGATGGGCAACAAATACCGGTCTTGCCAGTGGTGCCCACATCCCAAGAAAGAATATTGCATTGCTCTCCTATTCCTGTGATGAAGAGGTTGTCTTAGGAGGAGAGGTTGAACAGGTTGGGCCTATACTCATTGGAGTTTAGAAGAATGAGAGGTGATTTTTATTGAAACATATAAGATTCTGAGGGGGCTTGACAGGATAAAAGGATGTTTCCCCTCATGGGGGGAATCTAGAACGAGTGGGCACAGTTTCAAATTAAAGGGTCTTCCATTGAAGATGGCGATGAGGAGGAATTTCTTCTCTTAGAGTGTTGTGAATCTTTGGAATTCTCTACCTCGGAGAGCAGTGGAGGCTGGGTCACTGAATATAGTCAAGCTGAGTTAGACAGATTTTCGATCTACAGGGGAGTTAAGGGTTATGGGGACAGGCAGGAATGTGTAGTTGAGACCACAATCAGATCAGCCATGACCTTATTGAATGGCGGAGCAGGCTTCAAGGACCAAATGTCCTATTTCTTATATATACCAGGTAGGCACTCCGCCTGCTACACTAGGTTAGAGTCAGGGTCTAATTCCCACTTCCACCCCCACAACATTAGGATAATCATGAATCCAAAGGCGCCAGTTATTATAAATACTGGCCCCCCTCCCCCTCTATGTCACAACGCGCAGTCACTTACTTGGGCAGGACCAGATAACGTTTCACCGTTTCTAGATTGTCCTTCCACTCGTTGACCAGTGAGACGGTGATGATGTTTGTGAGAGCGGACAGTGGAACCTTCTTCTGATACGGAGCCACGATGTACATGCTGAGGGTCTCCCCATGATACGGCAGCTCAATGACATCGTAGTCCAGGCCGCTGGGGGTCACAAATTCACCTGGAGGAATAAAGCATCAGGATTGGCTCTCTGGCCGACCAGTCAACCACTTTCCCCCCTGCTCACGTGACACCTCCCTCCGTGTTAGGTCAGTTTCATTAGCTTACGCGGTGCAGTAATAGCCACAAGAGCATAGCACAGTGTAAGCTATTGAATCTGACCTAACACGGAGCCTGGGTTCACTGGGTAGCACTCTCCCCTCCAAGCCAGAAGTTCACGTTCAAACCCTATTCACTGCAGAGACTTGAGCACATTGTCTGGGCTGACACTCCGGTACAGTACTCAGGGAATGCCGCACTGTCAGAGGTGCCGTCTTTCAGGTGAGACATTAAATCAAGGGCTCGTCTGTCCTCTCAGGTGGACCTAAAAGATCCCCCAACGTCCGCTCAATTCTCCTCCGTGTCCTGGGCTAACCTTTAACCCTCAACCAATAACACCGAAAACAGATTGTCTGATCACCGAATTGCAGAATGATTACAGCACAGAATGAGGCCATTCAGCCCAGTGTGCCTGTGCTGGCTCTCCAAACAAACAATGCACTTAGTGCCGCTACCCACCCCCCCCCCCCCCCCACCACCCCCCCCCCCCCCGACTACCGTAGCCTACACATTCTTCCTTTTCAGATAATAATCCAACTCCCTCTTGAAAGCCCCCATCGAACCTGCCTCCACCACACTCTCAGGCAGCGCGCTCCAGATCCTAACCGCTGGCCGCGTGAAAAAGGTTTCTCCTCGTGTCGCCATTGCTTCTTTTTGCCAATCACCTTAAACCTGTGCCCCCCCCCTAGCTCGCGATCATTCCACCAATGGGAAAGGGTATCTTTCTACTCCTATCTACTCTGTCCAGTCATTTATCGCACTACTGTTTTTGAGCTTCTGTGCTTATGCCTCTGCAATGGAGCTTGCAACCTTCTGGCTCAGAGAACATATAAAAAAAAACCTTCCATTTATGTAGTGCCTTTTCACGGCCTCAGGACATCTCAGAGCACCTCATAGCCCATTAAGTGTAGCCACTGTTGTAACGTAGGATAGGAGAGTGGGATTAGACTGTGGGGAGGGGGGTGGGTGCTGGTACAGGTTTGACGGGCCGAACTGCTGGTCTGTCCGTCGCTAACTTTCTCAGACATGACCTTCCTCTTTCACTGGTCTTCCAGGATGGTTTCTATTTGGCTGACACTAGCTCTGGGGCGAGTGAGGGCAGCACACGACGTCCTCGTGCGTTAGGTAGGCGCAAGGAGTTGCACCCTGCAGCTGGGAAGTTCGGGCTGGATTAACCACTTTCCCTGAGGCACACATCAAAACGCAGCACAATGTTCATTTGCCCCAAGCTCAGCTGCTGCCTGGGAAACAAAACAAAAACTGAAAGTGACTGCAGATGCTGGAGATTCTGAAATGAAGACAGAAAGGACTGGAAAAAACTCAGCAGGCCTGGCATCAGTATCAGGGGAGAGAGAAAAGCAAAGTTAACGTCTCGAGCCCAACATAGTCATGGTGGACTCAAAACGTTAACTCTCTCCCTGCCGACGCTGCCAGACCTGCTGAGTTTCCCCCCAGCACTTTCCTGCCTGAGAAACAAACTCTCCCCTCCACGGACTCTCTGCTGAGGTGCAGCGTGTGCCCACCCTGTCCTAACGCCTGTTCGGCCTCACCCAGCAGCGGTGTTTGTCCGCAAGACATGGCGAAGGGGTGCTATCAAACAGAGCTTGGCGCTGGCCAAGCGAGGATGGTAGGGGCTTGGTTAAAGAGGTGCATTGTAAGGATGTCCATAAGGGGGAAGAGGGAGGGGGAGAGGTTTAGAGAGGGAATTTCAGAGCTTTGGCCAAGAGGGGAGCAACTGCCAGATACTTCCCTCACCCCACGCCACCCCCCAAACTCCAGCGACCCAGAGGGACATTTTTACTCACTGGCATTCAGCTTGGCGCTCTGCGACATCATAGGCACCAGGATCTTGGTCCCGTCCGCCTTGTAGAACTCGCGCTGATGTGTGCCCTCGGTAGGGAACGGAATCTTCCACAGGCCCTTGAAGTAGACAGCGTTGAGCAGGACCATGCGGGTCAGAGATGGGTCCAGCATGTCCGGGCGGAGAAAGTGAGGGATCATACCTGGACAGAGAGGAGGGTGGGAGGGAGGAGAAAGGAATTCAGTCAGACTGAGGGATCTTCAATACACGGTGCGAAGCTGAAACGAAATACTCATTATAAGGTGGAGTCGGAGCTTGGCACACACAGGAAAAGACATCCCGCACTTTCTTCCCCTCAGATTCTCTTCCTTCTCCCTGCCCCACCCCCACTCCTTCCCACCCCAATTATTTTTTTGGTCTCTTTCAGGAAATATTATTTTTTTCCAATTCAACCTGAGCAATCTCAGCATGGGGAGCACAATTTTACCCAATGCCCATTATTAAACACTCCCAGGACAGGTACAGCACGGGGTTAATTCAGAGTAAATCTCCCTCTACACTGTCCCCATCAAACACTCCCAGGACAGGTACAGCACGGGGATAGATACAGAGTAAAGCTCGCTCTACACTGTCCCCATCAAACACTCCCAGGACAGGTACAGCACGGGGTTAATTCAGAGTAAATCTCCCTCTACACTGTCCCCATCAAACACTCCCAGGACAGGTACAGCACAGGGTTAGATACAGACTAAAGCTCCCTCTACACTGTCCCCATCAAACACTCCCAGGACAGGTACAGCACGGGGTTAGATACAGAGTAAAGCTCCCTCTACACTGTCCCCATCAAACACTCCCAGGACAGGTACAGTACGGGGTTAGATACAGAGTAAATCTCCCTCTACACTGTCCCCATCAAACACTCCCAGGGCAGGTACAGCACGGGGTTAGATACAGAGTAAAGCTCCCTCTACACTGTCCCCATCAAACACTCCAAGGGCAGGTACAGCACGGGGTTAGATAGAGAGTAAAGCTCCCGCTACACTGTCCACATTAAACAAGTAAACACAGGGCCCAGAAGTGAAGTTGGGAGACTACCTACTCATTGGGTGGCTTCAGACAGAAAGACTGAAGAGAGAGGAGGCTGTTTTTGTCAGTCAGGCTGGATTCGATCCCGAGGCTCCGAGGAAAGTGTCTCAAGCCTCACCCCACCCAGATCCCTCAGGGAGTTTATTTACGAAAATTAATGAGTTTATTTATCTAAATGAATGAAAACAGGAGCTGCGGCCTCACCTCTGGTTTGTATTTCGACCCATTTATTGATGATGTAGGTGGCCATCTTGGAGTCCTTGAAGTGCACCTGCTTCGGCCAGCCGTTAAAGGTTTTCCGGTAATTCTTCAGGTAGGCCCTGGGCAGCTGCATGGTCCTCTGGATGAACGCGCTGTTGGCCGCGTAGACAATGTCCCGGTTGCTCTTGGCGGTGAGCTCTTTCTGGAGGCGTTTGAGGGCCAGGGGCACGCCCGTGTCTGCCGGCGAGAAAAGAAATTCCGTTGAGTACCCCAGAGCTCCCTCCTCCCTAAACCTCTCCGCCTCCCGTTTGGCTTTGGCGTCAACCCCTGGCGCCCCCGGGGGAGCGCCTCGTGACATGAAAGGCGCTGTCTAAATGCGAGTTGTTGTCGTGGCGAGGAATGAAAGGCGTGGCAGCTGAATGGGTTCCGAGGGCAGGCCTTGTGCTTGGTCTGACATGTACGGTCTTCCAAAGGGCTGACCGACTCAAAGGGAAAACACAACCCAGGGTCACCGGCTCACGTCGCGGCTGCCTACTCCGGCGACCATGACGACACTTTACTTCCCTGCGTCCGTGCCCAGGGCTTGTAAAAGTGGGCAAAAGGTGGGTTCGAGACTCAGGTCGGAGGGACGCCTCGGGGTGTGAAAGGAGCCGGAGATGGTTGGGGGGGGGGGCGGCGTGAGTGTGGGGAGGAGTGGGGCAGCGTCGGAGGTTTGGTGGGGGTGGTGGGGTGGGTGTGGTGGTGGTGTGGGTGGGGGTGTGGACGTAGAGGGGTTGGGGATGGTGGGGATGGATAGGTGGGGGGGGTTTGGTTGGGAGGGTGGTGGGGTTTGGTGGCAGTCAAGGGGGGGGCGGTGGTGGGGGGAAGCGGGTAAAGGAAGGGGCTGAAGGAAGAGAGGCAGCCGGGAGAGCGGGATCCATTTGGGCAGCGAGGCGATTCTCACATCTGGGACCAGAGGCGAGCGCCATTAGTTTTTAAAAGATAAAATAACCAAGAGATGGCAGCCACAAGCTTGGATCTTGAAAGCTTGTAACGGAAGGAAACATCGGAGCGGGGCTGAGGAATCCCACGATAGAGAGAGCTCGGGTGGTGATAGGGGCTGTGTGAGAGGGACAGGGAAGCCTTCATTCCGGCTTTCCAAGAACATCGGAAAGGGCCATTCGGCTCAACTGCTCTATTCTGGCAATTTTCCTCCAGGCAAACCTCCTCTTATCTTACTTTACCTCACGCTTTCGGTGTCACCTTCTATTCTCCCCCTACCCCTACCCCCTACCCCCTCGTGCTCCTGTCCAGCTTCGTCTCCAGCCCCAGTCGCCTCATCTGCTCAATGTGAAAAATAAAGAATCTGCATTGATATAGCGCCCTTCAGGAAACCCCTTCCCACCCCCACCCACCCCTCCCCCACCACCTCCCGCCGCCAAAACACTCTGCAGCCAACGAAGCCCTTTCGAAGCATCACTGTTGTGATGTGGGACTCGCGGCAGCCACTTTGCGCACAGCAAGATCCCGCAAAACAGCACGTTCCACTCCCTCGCCACTCTCCGCTTGAAGACCTTTCTCCAGAATTCTTTACTAGCGATTAACTTCTAGCCACATGAGAGAAAGGTTTTGCGCGCAGGGTGGGGTTCAGATCTGGAGCACGCTGCCTGAGAGAGAGAGAGGGGGGTGGAGGCAGGTTCGCTCGAGGCACTCGAAAGAGAATTAGGCTGTTATCTGAAAAGGGAGAATGTGCAGGGTTATGGCGAGAAAGCCTGGGGAGGGGGGGGGGTGCGTTCACACTAAGCCAATTGCTCATTCGGAGAGCTGGTGCAGGCACGATGGGCTGAGTGGCCTCTCTCTGCGCGGTGACAATGCTCTGATTCTGTGAGCTCAGTGTGTGTAGCGGTAAGGAGATGAGCTTCGATCACCAGGCCTGGGGCTGGGTTTAAAGTGGCAGTGGGAGGTGTCAGCTGTGGCTCAGTTCATAGCACCCTCGCCTTTGAATCAGAGGGTTGTGGGTTCATGTCCCCACTCCCGGAAACCAAGAACTGTGATTGTACTCGAAAGAGTTGCAATCTGTGACTGTTCATAATTCGAAAGAATTTAAAGTGGCAGTGGTTGACTCTCACCGCCAGGGGCCCTCGGTTAGCTGCGTGGACATTGGCACAAAGCATTTCAACTCCGTCTGTTAACTTCTGCAGGGAATTGGTTTCTCTAATCTGTGTCTCCAATCTCCCCTACGCCCACATAGCAAGGCGTGCAGACTCACCCACACCTGGTCGTGTGCGCCGTCTGACTAAGGGCAGCCTGCCCGAATGCAGAACGTGACTGAGGACTGATTCACACCCCCAAGGTTCATCTCCATCCTGTTGACGCACGGTACACCCCAAGACCCTGGCGTACCCGGCCTCACAGGTCAGGCAGGTGAACCCCCCGGATTAACGTACAGACCCTAACGCAGAGACCCGGCACAGAGCAGAAGGAGGGACACAGCAAGAGAGGGAGAGTGGCAGTTCGAGAGGGAAAGAAAGAGTGACATAAAGCGAGACAGTGCAAGGCAAGGATAGACACAGCAACAGAGAAAGCGCGAATGAGGGACTGACAAGCACAAAGCAAGAGACATAATGAGATACAACATAAGAAATCGACCATTCTGCCCGTCAAACCTGCTCTTTCATTCAATACAATCACGGCTGATCAGCTACCTCAGCTGCTCTTCCCACCCTCTTGCGTGAGAGATCAAAGATCTCTTGATCTCTGTCTTGAATATACTCAATGACTGATCATCCTCAGCTCTCTGGGGTAGAGAACCCCAAAGATTCACAACCCCTCCAAGTGAAGAAATTCCTCCTCGTCTGAGAAACTAAGAAACAGAGCGGGAGGCAGGAAGAGTCACAAGAAGAGGAGAAGAGAGAGAGAGAGAGAGAGACGGTGAGGAGAGAGAGAGACCGAGAGTGAGAAACACAGAGCGGCAAACACAGAATGAGCGAGAGAGAGCAGGTAGAAGAGATACAGCAAATAGCGTGTGTGAGAACTCGAGAGAGAGAGAGAGGGAGAGAGAGGAAGTGCAAGAATGAGACATTGAACAAGAGAGAGACATATACAGAGAGAGGCAGGCAGAGAGAGACATGCACGCACACTCACACATACACTCACATGCACACAGAGAGAGCCACGCAGAGACAAACACTGAGTCGGAGAGAAAGAGACAGAGACACACACTTACACCCAGGGAGAGAGAGAGAGAGAGAGACACACACACACATACACACTGCCAGAAAGAGAGTGAGGCATGCATATATACACTCCCAGAGAGAGAGACACTCGCATATATACACTCCCAGAGAGAGAGAGAGACACTCACATATACACTCCCAGAGAGAGAAATACTCACATATACACTCCCAGAGAGAGAGAGAGACACTCACATATACACTCCCAGAGAGAGAAATACTCACATATACACTCCCAGAGAGAGAGAGACACTCACATATGCACTCCCAGAGAGAGAGAGAGACACTCACATATGCACTCCCAGAGAGAGAAACACTCACATATACCCTCCCAGAGAGAGAAACACTCACATATACACTCCCAGAGAGAGAAACACTCACATATACCCTCCCAGAGAGAGAAACACTCACATATACACTCCCAGAGAGAGAAACACTCACATATACACTCCCAGAGAGAGAAACACTCACATATACCCTCCCAGAGAGAGAAACACTCACATATACACTCCCAGAGAGAGAAACACTCACATATACCCTCCCAGAGAGAGAAACACTCACATATACACTCCCAGAGAGAGAAACACTCACATATACACTCCCAGAGAGAGAAACACTCACATATACACTCCCAGAGAGAGAAACACTCACATATACACTCCCAGAGAGAGAGAGACACTCGCATGTATACACTCCCAGAGAGAGAGAGACACTCACATATACACTCCCAGAGAGAGAAATACTCACATATACACTCCCAGAGAGAGAAATACTCACATATACACTCCCAGAGAGAGAGAGAGACACTCACATATATACTCCCAGAGAGAGAAATACTCACATATACACTCCCAGAGAGAGAGACACTCACATATACACTCCCAGAGAGAGAGACACTCACATATGCACTCCCAGAGAGAGAAATACTCACATATGCACTCCCAGAGAGAGAAACACTCACATATACACTCCCAGAGAGAGAAACACTCACATATGCACTCCCAGAGAGAGAGAGAGAGAGAGAGAGACACACACATATACATTCCCAGAGAGAGAGAGAGACACACACACACACTCACAGAGGGAGAGAGAGTCACACATGCACTCTCACACACACAGGCAGACGCAGTGAGGTTTCATGTATGGATTGCAGGGGCACACTTAAATCCTGAGACCAACATTGCACCGATAAAACATCCCAGCAGACACACGGACCCCGAGCTCACCTTCCAGCCTGTATCCCAGGGCAGCCTGGAGCTGCTCCAGTGTGTTCCCGGCCGCTCCCAGCTGTGCCATTCCCACCAAGGCCGCTGCACCGTAGGGCGAGAACACCACGTTCCGGTCCCCGGCAGACGCGGCAATTTCCCGGAAGACGCGGATCCCGAAGTCGGCGCCCAGCTCAGACACGGGCGCGCCGTTGTTGGCATGGCAGAGGGCTGCCCAGGCAACCAGGAGGATGGCCAGGCACAGGAAGGACTTGCCGCTGCTCTTCATGGTCATTGGGGGGCACCTGAAAGAGGAGAGGAGCGTGAACATTAAAAACCTCGCCCGACATCACGAACGCCAGCTGAGCTGGTCATTGCCGAATTACGGTCTGTGGGAACTTGCTGTGCGCAAATTGGCTCCGACAGTCGGCTGACATAATCTGCACGGACACACAGACTTACACACATGGATTCCCGCACGGGCACACTTTGTTACAGCACAGAAAGAGGCCATTTGGCCCATCCTGTCTGTACTGGCTCTCCCAATGGGCAATTTACCTCATGCTTTTGCCCCCCGTACAATTCTTCCTTTTCAGGGCCAATGCCGCGATTGACAGTTCCTCCAACACGCTGCATTCCCCATCCCGTTGATTCGCTGTGCGACAGAGTGCTTTGGGGTGGGAAGAGGTGGTGCCGGGCGCTACGCAAATGCAAGTCCTCTCTGTCCCCGATTCCGCACCCCAGCAAGAAGAAATTCAGACGAAGCGACTGAGGGAGCGGACGCGTCAGGGCGAGAGGGGCCCCGAGGAAGTGGAAGTCTCAATTAACCTCAGCGGCTCCGGGAATGGCGGGGTGGGCAGGAGGGGGCGTGGTGCCCCCCCGAATTCTATCCAGCTGGCTGGCCGCCCTCGGTTTATTTCAGATAGCCCCCTCCCCCACCCCCGCTGCTGGGGAATAGCACGCGAGCAGGCATCAGGGACAGAAGGTGGACCGCGATGCCTCCGCAGTCGAATAGCCCAGCGCGCCACAAGGCCCGCGTGCAGAGGGGGGCACGAGGTGCCACAGGGCTGCCAGCGTGACCCAAGGGAAGGCAGCACCTTCAGGAGGAGTGGAGTGAAGTGGAGGTAGGGGGGGTGGGTGGCGGGTGGGGATGAGAGGGGGTGTGGTGATGGTGGTGGTTGGCGATTTGAGCAACCTGAAATGAAACCGAGGGCGGCCAGCCCTGTCTGGCAGGGGAAAGGCTGCCGCTGACCTTACACACAGCAAGATCCCACGTGCGGCAACTGGTTCAGAGGACCAGCTCCTTTCCCCTCCAACAGAGACTACATTTTAAGAATTACTTCAATGGCCGTGAAGCACTTTCGGGAGGGCCCTGAGAGATCCTGTATAAATGCAAGTCCATTCTTTTATCTGTTCAGTTTTATCTGTTTCAGTGCTGGAAAATGGAGAAGATGCAGATCACCAGATACAGGGCAGTGCTAAAACCTCTGTTAAGTAGGAAATTAATTATCTAACTGTTTGAACTCACAGCTAAAAGATCAGCAAAGAGGGGGAGATTACTAACATTAGGAGAATTGAACACCAGGACATCGTTTAACCTGTACCTAACCCACTTGAGCAGTGGTCTCTTAACTCAAAACGGCACCTCCAACAGTGCAGCACTCCCTCGGCACTGCACTGGAGTGCCAGACTGGATTACATGCTCCAGGTCTGTGGAGTGGGACTTGAACCCACAACCTTCTGTCTCAGAGGGTGAGAGTGCTACTCACTGAGACAAACAGAAGACAAATAAAAACACTTTTCCACTCACTGAAACAAAGTCACTTCCTGATGTGCACAGAATTAGAGCTCCCTATCCCCAGTTGTAAACTGTGTCTCCAGAGGAATGGGTAAATGCCACAGTCCAGGCTGCTCTAGCTGTGCCGGCATGACTGATCTACAAAGCAGATCCTCTCCACCCAGCTCCACAGTTCTGGCTTACAGCAGTCAGTCCCACCAAAGGCATGTCCCAAACACACCAGCCCAACTTTGTCATAATCTGCCCACTGTGCAGCACGGTGCACGGGAGACCAGGGGGAATCTAAGCAGAGGATCTCAAGACCCTAAAGCTCTTTCCTGCCGGATTGTGACACTCCCAGATAGAGTGGCACACACACACACACACAGGGACACACAGACACACACAGGGACACAGACACAGGGACACAGACACAGGGACACACAACGGACACACACAGGGACACACAGACACAGGGACACACACACACACAGGGACACAGACACAGGGACACACAACGGACACACACAGAGGGACACACAGACACAGACACACACAGGCACACACAGACACACACAGACAGGGACACACAGACACACCACACACACACACACGCACAGACACAGGCACGGGCACACACAATGGACACACACAGGCTTACACACACACGGGCTCACACATGGACACAGACACACACACGGACACAGACACATGCACGCACAGACTCACACAGACACATAAAAAGACTCACACGGACTCAGACACAAGAACACACACACACACACACACACACACAGACAGAGAGACAGACACAGAGACACACAGTTACATACTTTCTCTCTTTCTCTCTCTCTCACACACACACATTCACACCCAACGATTAGGGATACATATACACACACACATGCAAGATATTTTTTACAGATGGGGTATATACATACATTACACAGAGATACACACTCGGGAGACAACATCGACTATGATAGGGATGCACACACCAGGATGGGTATATGCAATCGTAAACAGTATACACACCAGTCCACACACACACACAAGGAGATATAAATACACACACACACACACACACAAAGACACACACACAGAGTTAGGAATAAACACACACAAATAATCCCAGTACATTGAGTGACTTACGGTGCCAGGCAGTGATCTCTCTTCTGTGCTGTCTGTACTTTGCACTGTCTGCAGTAGACTCTTTGCTAGCTTCAGTGCTGCGAAACAGCTCTACTCATTGACTTCTCCCTCCCTCCGCTCCCTTTTATCCTTCTCCAGGCGGAAGCTGATGTGCTGAGTAAATCACTCCAGCTCCAGGACTGCCCTCCCCCTTACCACCCCCACACAACGGTTACTGTAAACAAGTGTACACAGGCTTCCCCAAGACCATCGCCAGGAACGTGGTGTTCACCGAGTTTATGAGAACCTTCAGTTAACCGGTTCACTGCCAGTCTGCAGTGCCCGTCAATGAGAATCAAATGCCCTCTTAACCCTTTCTTGGCAATGCTAACTGTTGCTGGGACAGTTCCGCGGGCTTTAAGCAACTCGCTGAGGGAAGCATTGAGAAATATATAACACTGAGATAGAGTCTGTCACTGTATAACACTGGGGTACAGTACTGGTGGGGACAGGTCTGTCACTGTATAACACTGGGATACAGTACTGGTGGGGACAGTCTGTCACTGTATAACACTGGGATACAGTACTCGTGAGGACAGGTCTGTCACTGTATAACACTGGGGTACAGTACTGGTGGGGACGGGTCTGTCACTGTATAACACTGGGGTACAATACTGGTGGGGACAGGTCGGTCACTGTATAACACTGGGGTACAGTACTGGTGGGGACTGGTCTGTCACTGTATAACACTGGGATACAGTACTGGTGGGGACAGGTCTGTCACTGTATAACACTGGAGTACAGTATTGGTGAGGACAGGTCTGTCACTGTATAACACTGGGGTACAGTATTGGTGAGGACAGGTCTGTCACTGTATAACACTGGGGTACAGTGCTGGCGGAGACAGATCTGTCACTGTATAACACTGGGATACAGTGCTGGCGGAGACAGGTCTGTCACTGTATAACACTGGGGAGCAGCACTGGTGGGGACAGGTCTGTCACTGTATAACACTGGGATACAGTACTGGTGGGGATGGGTCTGTCACTGTATAACACTGGGTTACAGTACTGGTGGGGACAGGTCTGTCACTATAAACTGAGATACAGTACTGGTGGGGACAGGTCTGTCACTGTATAACACTGGGGTACAGTACTGGTGGGGACAGGTCTGTCACTGTATAACACTGGGGTACAGTACTGGTGGGTACAGGTTTGTCACTGTATAAACGTTGGGGTACAGTACTGGTGGGGATGGGTCTGTCACTGTATAACACTGAGGTACAGTACTGGTGGGGACGGGTCTGTCACTGTATAACACTGGGGTACAGTACTGGTGGGGACGGGTCTGTCACTGTATAACACTGGGGTACAGTACTGGTGGGGACAGGTCTGTCACTGTATAACACTGGGGTACAGTACTGGTGGGGACGGGTCTGTCACTGTATAACACTGGGATACAGTACTGGTGGGGACAGGTCTGTCACTGTATAACACTGGGGTACAGTACTGGTGGGGACAGGTCTGTCACTGTATAACACTGGGGTACAGTACTGGTGGGGACGGGTCTGTCACTGTATAACATTGGGGTACAGTACTCGTGAGGACAGGTCTGTCACTGTATAACACTGGGATACAGTACTGGTGGGGACAGGTCTGTCACTGTATAACACTGGAGTACAGTACTGGTGGGGACGGGTCTGTCACTGTATAACATTGGGGTACGGTACTCGTGAGGACAGGTCTGTCACTGTATAACACTGGGATACAGTACTGGTGGGGACAGGTCTGTCACTGTATAACACTGGAGTACAGTACTGGTGGGGACGGGTCTGTCACTGTATAACACTGGGGTACAGTACTGGTGGGGACGGGTCTGTCACTGTATAACACTGGAGTACAGTACTGGTGGGGACGGGTCTGTCGCTGTATAACACTGGGGTACAGTACTGGTGGGGACGGGTCTGTCACTGTATAACACTGGGGTACAGTACTGGTGGGGACAGGTCTGTCACTGTATAACACTGGGGTACAGTACTGGTGGGGATGGGTCTGTCACTGTATAACGCTGGGGTACAGTACTGGTGGGGACGGGTCTGTCGCTGTATAACACTGGGGTACAGTACTGGTGGGGACGGGTCTGTCGCTGTATAACACTGGGGTACAGTACTGGTGGGGACGGGTCTGTCGCTGTATGTGCTAACTATTTTGGGATGTACTGATATTGTGAAAGGTGCTATGTGAATGCGGGTTTTCTGTGTGCCAGATCATTTCCTTCTCAATTAAACTTTAAACTCCCCCCAACCACCCATCCCTCCAGCCCCTCCAGGGAGATGCCTTCACAGCTCATTGTCGGAGAAGCGCGTTTAAATCACCGGCAGCGGTGATACTGTGACGGTTTTCGTAATTAGCTCCTTCCCTCCTGTTCAGACTTCCACTTTCGGGATGTGAATGTGCGCGGCCGCCGATTCTGCCTGTCTCCACTGGGAGGCAGCAAAGCCAGCTGGCTCTCTCCAGTCCTGGGGTGATTCGGCCTCACTCGATGACCCAGAGATCTGGCTTCGGGCCTCAGGAACTCGGCCAAGGAATCACTCCAGGGGGACCAGTGTCGGAACCGAATGTCCCAGTTTTCCACTGTTTTCACTGTATTTTTGGGCCGGCCTTTCTCACTGCTTTGCTAACTCAGGGGTTACGCACGTGAAATATGTTCCGAGGATAATCCCCTCCCCTGGGTCCGTGAAACCTATAGCTCGTGACGTTCAGTGTCTTGCACTCTCCTCACCTCCCGCTTTCTCCCCCTGTTGAAGGCACGCGGATCGGCCCTGAATGCTGGTTCGTGGGTGCCAGGTGTCCAGTCTCCACTCACATGCTCAGACCGGCATTGAGCTCATCGACCTTGTGGGGCACGCAGCTAGCCTCACGACACGGCACTTTCCAAGAGGTAGGGGCGGTGGAGGAGGGGGTGTGGGGTTGGGGGAGGAGGCGAGGTGGGGTGGTGGGAGGTGTTCTGGATAGTGATCAGAGATTGCTCCCCCCAACAACCACCCCCTACACGTTAACCCCTCGATTTCCTCTCCGCACACAGCTTGCATGACATCGCTGTTTCCCCTTTCTCGCCCCTTGCATCGCCCTTCCCTGCCTGGCTAACTGGCATCAGGGTGTGGGTGAACTCCTGCCCGCCAATCAGGGACGCCCAGATCGTACCCCCAACCCCGCCACTCCCCCCAACTCCCGACCAGCTTCAACCTCGGCGCTGTCCAGATCCTCGCCCCCAGCTAGGGTTCCCAACCCTCCAGGATTGGCCTGGAGCCTCCAGGAATCGAAGACCGACCCCCATGTGCAACCTTGGAGAATAATCATTGGGACGTGAAAAAAAGATGGTTCTTAAATAGATTTTTCTTTGAACTTTTCTCTTTACCGGGTATAAAATTGTTGAAAATGGTGGGGAGTGGGGGGCGAAATAAAGGCTGTTTGGCTCTCAGTCAAGCACCATCCATTTGGGATATGAGTCTTTTTGCTTTCCAATTGGCGTAGGAAGGCCGTGCGTCACAAGGATCGATGTGTTGGCCAACTAATGGATGGAGTTTGGGGGCTAGTCCAGTGATGAAATCTCCACATTTAATCACAGTTGGCAACCCCATCCCCAGAATCTGCCGCCCAATTGCAGGAAGGCCAATGCCCTGATCTTTAGCCCCCGCCAGAGACTCTGCTCCCTCCCCACCGAATCCATCCCCCCCCCGCCTTACCCACTCTGCTCCACAGCCCGGCTGAGGCAGACAGATCTCCGCCTCGGCCTCCTACTTGACCCCCAAGCCGCGCTTCAAATCTCGCCCCGCCCCCTCCCCCTCTCCAGGGCAGGGGCCTCTCGCAAAATCCCATCTCCGTGTCAGTGCTGAGGGAGTGCAGCAGCCTCAGATCAGACGTTAAACCCAGAGCACACAAGATCCCCTGACGCTATGGGAAGGGGAGGGGGAGGCGTTCTCCCCCCCGGTGTCCTGATCAACAATCTATCCCTCAGCCGACATCGTTAAAGCGGGTTATCTGATCGCTGCTGTTTGTGGGAGCTTGCTGTGCGCAAATTGGCTGTTGTGCTTCCTCCAGTACCCACGCGACGAGAGTGCCTCCTTGGTTCTAATGCGCTTTTGGGACATTGTGAGGTGGTGAAAAGCATTGTGTAACTGCAAGTTCCCTTGCTGCCGCACCGTCGCCTGCCTCCAGCCCGCCCTCAGCTGCTCCACTGCTGAAACCCTCACCCACGCCATCATCATCTCCAGTCTCCAGTCCTCTAGCCCTGCCCCAGGAACCCTGTCTGTCGGCGAGTTTCCCCACCCCCCGCCTTCTCCATCACCCCTTCCCCTATCCTTGCAAACCTCACTGATATAAACTGGTCCCACATCCCTCAGTGCAATATAACTTAATCATCATTAGCCACATACTCGATCAGAAAATTCCTCGATGATTTCGCCCCGCCCTATCTATCTCTGTCATCTCCTCCTCTGCCGTCACATTTCTCCCCTTTGACTTAGTTTTCTTTCGTTGCCTCTCTCTGGAAATGTGCCGCTCAACCCCTCTGTCTCCCTCTTTCTCTCCCTGCCTCTTAAAAGCAGTCCCTGACAACTCTCGGCTCTCCTGAGCTAAACTTTCAGCGATCCCCTCCCACTGCCTCTCTTCCTGGCTTGGTTTCAGGTCAAGCAGATTGAGAGCATTTCTTCGCCCTAGGGGCATGGAATTGTTGCGAGGTTGTTGGCATGAACCCAGTGATGCTACGCTCCACCTTCCCCTCAGGCTGACTATAAGCACACTCACCCCTGCTTTCACTGACAGCAGCCTGACATACGGCATTGGCCAATACAAGCCTGGTTCCCTCACCACTGCATGGAGGAGCTGAGGGAGGGTTGCAGGCGATGGTGCGGCAGCAAGGGAACTTGCATTTACACAATGCTTTTCACCACCTCTGAATGTCCCAAAAGCACGTTAGAGCCAAGGAGGCACTCTTGTCGCGTGGGTACTGGAGGAAGCACAGCAGTCAATTTGTGCACAGCAAGCTCCCACAAACAGCCACGATCAGATAACCCGCTTTAACGATGTCGGCTGAGGGATAGATTGTCGATCAGGACACCGGGGAGAACGCCTCCCCTCCCCTTCCCATAGCGTGGATACCCAGTGGGATTAGGCTCAGCTGTGGTGCGCCCCTTGTAAGAAAAGCTGACTCTCTTACCCCTACACTGCAACCCCCCCCCCACCCCCGCAACCTCACTCAGGGTAACCAGCTCTTAAAGAGAAGACAGAAGGAACACTTGGACCACAGGAGGGCACACAAAGCTGAAGCCTGAGATTGAGGGGGAGGTGAAGAGCTGTAATATTTTTCACCTTGAAATTTTTTTTGGGGCATGTTAGTGAGGTGGTGAAAAAGGCATATGGCATATTTATCAATCGAGGCATAGACTACATAAGTAGGGAGGGTATGTTGGAGTTGTATAGAACCTTGGTGAGGCCACAGCTGGAGTACTGTGTGCAGTTCTGGTCGCCACATTATAGGAAGGATGTGATTGCACTGGAGGGGGTGCAGAGGAGATTCACCAGGATGTTGCCTGGGATGAAACATTTAAGTTGTGAAGAGAGGTTGGATAGACTTGGGTTGTTTTCGTTGGAGCAGAGAAGACTGAGGGGCGACCTGATCGAGGTGTACAAGATTATGAGGGGCATGGACAGGGTGGATAGGGAGCAGCTGTTCCCCTTAGTTGAAGAGTCAGTCACAAGGGGGCATAAGTTCAAAGAGAGGGGCAGGAGGTTCAGGGGGGATGTGAGGAAAAACTTTTTTTTACCCAGAGGGTGGTGAGGGTCTGGAATGTGCTGCCTGGGAGGGTGGTGGAGGCGGGTTGCCTCACATCCTTTAAAAAGTACCTGGATGAGCACTTGGCACGTCATAACATTCAAGGCTATGGGCCAAGTGCTGGTAAATGGGATTAAGTAAGTAGGTCAGGTGTTTCTCACGTGTCGGTGCAGACTCGATGGGCCGAAGGGCCTCTTCTGCAGTGTGATTCTGTGATTCTGTGAAATGGTGCTGCCTGGTCAGTTATTAACATTTTCATGTATCCATAATTTGTATTGATATACCATTTTGACATACCATGTCCATGCATTGCACCTCTTTCAACTAAACAAAAGTTTGGGGGAACAGCCATTCCCTGGTTCATTCCCCATGGCAATGCCTTGACCAATCAGAGTCAATCTGCCTGGTTTGAATTTGAACAAAAGCTTGGCAGTTAACTGTTCCTGACTGCATTCTTCCCCCCACCCCCCCCCCACCATTTTCATTGAAAATATATATTCAGCCAAGACTTGAAAAGTGAGCCTACGGTTCCCTGTTGCTTTCTCCATGGCAACACCTCGGCCGATCGTAGTTGACTTGCCAACCAATCAGCATCCTATTCTCCTGTAGTATAAATTGTTGTGACCATTTGAAATTTGATATCCATGTGTTTGTCCAGGACAAGAAGATTTGGCAACGTGTCTCTATTTTGTCTTGAAAATATCCAAGTTCTGTACTACCAAGGGACTGTATATAAAATATACCTCCTTCCCATACAAATTGTGGTTTACATGGTTCAAGGGTAGCAAAATAATTTAGATTCATTTATGCTCACTTTAACTCTGTAATTGCATATGTGAATTGAACTTTGACATTTGTTGTTCAGCCACCATTCAGTGTGAACCCAGTCTGGTTACATTTTCATGTATCCATAATATATGTTGATAAACCATTTTGATGTACCACGTCCACGCATTGCCCCTTTTTCAACGAAACGAAAGCTTGGGAGACAGCCATTCCCTGGTTCATTCCCCACGGCAGTGCCTTGACCAATCAGAACCTGCCTGCTTTGAATTTGAACAAAAGCTTGGCAGCCAACTGTTCCCTGCTGCATTCTCCATGACAACGCCTCTACCAATCAGAGTCCACTTGCCAACCAATCAGCGCTCTCTTCTCATGCCGCATAAATTGTTGTTCTCTTTAGTGTTCGTAATCTTGCGATCTGCCCTGATGAGTGCAAGATGAAAAACTTAGACAGTATGTCTCTTTTTCCAGCACTTCTGCACTACCAAACAACCGTTTGCATACCATTTTGTGAGATTTCAACACAGATTTAACTACCATGGCGTAAACCATTGTTGTATGAGATGGAAAGATGCCACGATTCATATGACTCATGTCATCACTGATCCCAAGGGTGTAAATGTGTAATCTTATACTGTAAATATTCCTTTATTATCATCTTTTGGATTTGGTTAAACTTCTTAAACATTTGACTGTAAAAGTTTGGAATTTTCTGGTGAAATCACTTGTTAAGGTACTTCCCTTTTGATATTATAGCATCCAGCAGACCATGATTAGATCATGAAAAGGTTGTAAATTCACTATTTGCTGCTGCTTGTAGCTGCTCCTACTAGAATATGTGTTGTCATAGTGTATCATGTTTGTCTATCTGGATCCATCCTCACTCATCCATTGCAGCTCATCTACAACCGCTCTATTTTTTAAAATTCATTCACGGGATGTGGGCTTCGCTGGCTGGGCCCAGCATTTATTGTCTATCCCTACTTGCCCTTGAGAAGGTGGTGGTGAGCTGCCCCCTTGAACCGCTGCAGTCCCATGTGGTGTAGGTACACCCGCAGTGCTGTTGGGGAGGGAGCTCCAGGATCTTAACCCAGCGACAGCGAAGGAACGGCCGATATATTTCCAAGTCAAGGATGGTGAGTGGCTTGGAGGGGAATTTGCAGGTGGTAGCGTTTCCATGTGTCTGCTGCCCTTGTCTTTCTAGATGGTAGTGGTCGTGGGTTTGGAAGGTGCAGCCGAAGGAGCCTTGGTGAATTCCTGCAGTGCATCTTGTAGATGGTACACACATTGCTGCTACTGTGCGTCGGTGGTGAAGGGAGTGAACATTTGTGGATGGGATGCCAATCAAGCGGGGCTGCTTTGTCCTGGATGGTGTCCAGCTTCTTGAGTGTTGTGGGAGCTGCACTCATCCAGGCAAGTGGGGAGTATTCCATCACATTCCTGACTTGTGCCTTGTAGATGGTGGACAGGCTTTGGGGAGTCAGGAGGTCAGTTACTTCTCACAGGATTCCTAGCCTCTGACTTGCTCTTGTAGCCACGGTATTGATATGGCTAGTCCAGTTCATTTTCACTGTCATCCCTAGGTTGACTGCTCTTTCTACAGCCGCCCACGTTGCCCTCTAGCAGAGACCTCTGTAGCTCTTCAGCTCTGAGCAAATGGCCAAAATACTGACATTTTGTTTTCTAGTTGTCACTTTTTAAGAGTATTTTTTTGCTCTTGCAATTTCATTTGTCTGATTAATGGATTTTCATCAAACATCTTAGTACCCACATTTCAAAGGCCTCGATTTTCTCCCGCAGATCCTTACTTATTGTCCAGGCTTCGGAGGCAGACAGGAAAGTGGATAGTATAGAGAATCTAATGAGTTTTACCCACGACAGTGCATTTGGTAATTACACTTGACTTGCCGTTCATCCTATATAAGATCAACACAATGCCAACTCCTGTTAGACAAATTCCCAAGCCTGGTTGTGAAGAAGACATTGAGATTAGGATGCTTTGGTTGGGACTGTTTTATTGCTTGCCACAGAGCTTACTTCCCCACTCTAACCACAGACACCCAGTGTGGCCCGGCTCTTTATATACACATCTGAGTAAAATTAACTAATCAATATCCAACAACTGTTCACCTTATTACCTCCAAAGAGGCATTTAACATCCATCAAATTAACCTATTAGGCTCTAACAAATCCTACGACCACGTGTGCCATCAATGAGCACATTCGCTCAACTGGTGCATTTGATGGAAGTGCGCTTAAGGCAAATGAGTCTTCCCCCCACCCCCCCACCCTCGCTCCCTCACCTCGCGCAGTTCCCATTCCTTCACCTCATGGCCCAGCCCAGTGAGCCTGAGCCTCAGCAACAAAGAGCCAAAGACTGTGGCAAGTTGAGGCGCCCCCCCACCGACCCCCACTGCCCACATCACCACCCCGGAGACCAAAACTTCTCAGCCTGTCACAGCAGCGCCGGACATTGGCGCACAAATGGAAATGTGGGATGGATGGCGCCGTGGGGAGATTTCCGACAGGACATGGGACAAACGTTAAAAATACGGGTCAATCACACAAAATGGCTGTGCACCCGGCCCCCATCCCACCCCCCATCACAAGTGCGACCGCTGAATTGCCCATGGGGATCTCTTACATTCACTCAAGAGGCAGACGGGGCCTCGCTTTAGCATCACATCTGAAAGGCAGCACCCCCAACAGTGTAGCACTCCCTCAAGCACTGCCTAGATTTTGTGCGCACTCCCCGGGACCTGAACCCAAAACCGCTAAGCCACAGCTGACATACTAGGGTAGGCAGAGGTTTCTGTGGGCTAGCATTGTTTCCATTTTTTGTTTTCAATTCGTTGGGGGCCAATTTTTTTAGCTCCTGTGCCTGGTATTATGACTGAAGCTGGACCAGGCAGAAATGGACAGAAATTAATATGGAACAGATTCTATCTTTTTCTCATTCATATCATGGGGGATGTCAGTTTCACATCCACGTGATGTTCTCCCGTGTGGTTTCCTGCCTCCGCCCCTTTCTGATCCAACACCTGCCCTAGCCTGTGATCTGGGAAAGCAGATTGACTCTGAGGCCAGTCTTGTATTGTTCAATGTGTACTCCTCCAGGGAACTATCCACATTATAAATGAGGGAGATTGTACCCAATGGTTCGACCTACTTCCAGAAGTCGGTGAGCACTCTGTAACACCGACGCGACATCACTGATGTGACGTCACCAATGTGACACGATTAGTGTGACATCACCGGTGTGACATCACCGTTGTGACATCTCCAACGTGACATGATTAGTGTGACATCACTGGTGTGATTTCACCAGTGTGACATCGCCAATGTGATGTGCTTAGTGTGACATCACCAGTGTGACATCACCAGTGTGACATCACCAGTGTGATGTTGCCAATGTGACACGATTAATGTGACATCACCAGCATGACATCACCCGTGTGACGTCGCCAACATGGCATGATTAGTGTGACATCACCAGTGTGACTTTACCGGTGTGACATCGCCAATGTGACATGATTAATGTGGCATTACCAGAATGACATTACTGGTGTGACAGTGCCAATGTGACGTGATTAGCGTGACATCACCAGAATGACATTACTGGTGTGACATCGCCAATGTGATGTGCTTAGTGTGACATCACCAGAATGACATCACTGGTCTGACATCGCCAATGTGATGTGCTTAGTGTGACATCACCAGAATGACATCACTGGTCTGACATTGCCAATGTGATGTGCTTAGTGTGACATCACTGGTGTGACTTTACCGGTGTGACATCGCCAATGTGACACGATTAGTGTGACATCATTGGCGTGACATCACCGGTGTGACTTTACCAGTGTGACATCACTGGTATGACATGATTAGTGTGACATCACTGGTTTGACATTACTGGTGTGACATCACCAATGTGACACGATTAGTGTGACATCGCTGGTGTGACATTACTGGTGTGACATCAACACTTTGACATCATTGGTGTGACATTAGTGACATGACATCGTTGGTATGACAACATTGGTGTGACATCACTGCTGTGATATCAACAACCTCAGCTCAGTGGTGTGACCTCATTGCCAGGACATTATTGGTGTGATATCACTGCTGTGTTATTGTTTGTCTCATGAGGAAAGGTTGAGCAGGTTGGGCCTATACTCATTGGAGTTTAGAAGAATGAGAGGCGATCTTATTGAAACATATAAGATTCTGAGGGGGCTTAATACGATAGATGCTGAGAGGCGTTGTGATTTTACAATGATACAAAGGCACCAATCACTCATAAGGGATTGGGTAAACATGTTGTGGCTTCACTTATTAAGTCTAGGCACATGAAACATTTATACAAAGGCAGAAAACTACTTGAAGACATCAGCAACAGAGCTGTGTGCTCACAGGCCAAAGTGAACCGAAGACTGGATCACATGACACTCTTCCCTTTTAGTGATGTCATGCTGCTATCCCTTAAAGGCATATTACAACAAGAGGATGTTTTCCCTTGTGGGGGAATCCAGAACAGGGGGGCACAGTTTCAAAATAAGGGGTCTCCTATCGAAGACGGAGATGAGGAGGAATTTCTCCTCTTAGAGGGTCGTTAGTGATTAGAATTCTCTTCCCCAGAGACCAGTGGAGGCTGGGTCAGTTGGATATACTGAAGGCTGGGTTAGACAGATTTTTGATGGACAAATGAATGAAGGGTTATGCGGGCGGGCTGGCAGGAGCTAAGCCACATCAGGTCAGCCAAGATCTCATTGGCTGGCGGAGGAGGCTTGAGGGGTCCAAATGGCCTACTCCCGCTCCTATTTTTCATATTCTTATGTGGCGTCACTGACCCGACGTCAATGGCGTATCATGAAAGCCCTGATGCCAATGGAGTTTGGAGTCCTCCCCAGGTTGCCGTTGGCATGGTGTTGCCCGCGTGGGATTGAGTGAAATGTGCGAATCCCCCTAACAGGGCGGGCAGCTGAGGGAGCGAGGGGAGAAGGCGGCGGTCATGTGGGAGTTGGTTGTAGTGGGCACGTGCTTGCTGGCACACGTAACACCTTGATCTCAGATTGGGCAGAGAGGCCCAGGTGAGCGGGGACCTGCTCACGGTAGTCGGGAAAAAACTCAAACCCCTGGGTGTCTCCTTCCTCTCTCCTGGCGGCAACTGCATTAGCGGAGGAGCTTGGGGGGCGCCACTCCCAGCCCTCAGCCCCCCGCCTAATGCCAGCTTGTCAGTTCATAGGACAGGAAACAGGAAGTTTACTCATGCTAAAATGTTCCAATTAGATTCATCCGAAAATGTAGAGTTATTCAAACGTGAATTCCAACCTCATCTCCATCTTCAATGGGTTTGTGGGGGTGGGGGCGGGCGGAGGATGAGTGGTGATGGTGGGGGGGCGATGTCTGGAGGGCCAGATATCTCAACAAAGAGGACAACAGCAACACACATGCATCTGGAAAATGTTCCTTAACCACAGGAGGATGTTTCCCCCCCACTCTCCACCCCCGGTGGCTAGTTTGCGTCACTGAGGACACAGCTCCTGTAAAAGGCCTTTGTTTTAGTTTCCATGGTTACTGATGTTTTTTTGGTCTCCGTGAAGGCCCTTGATTCTGGTGTTGGTCATTGGACAGTTTTTCAGTCAAGGAGAGAGCTGGACATCTAGCTGAAGCAGTGAGGTCCACCACCAGCCCCCGTGCTCCCAACGCCACCCACCCTCCGGGCCTAATGCCAGATTGTCAGTTCATGGGACAGGAAACAGACAGGTTACTCATGCTAAAATGTTCTAATTAGATTCATCCGAAATGCAGTTATTCAAGAATTATCAACGTGAAGGAGGCTTGAACTGGAGAATGGACTACTGAAAGGCACTTAAAAGACAGGTTAGATACAATGTAAATCTATACTGTCCCCATCAAACTCAGGACAGGTATAGCACGGGGTTAGATAGAGAATAAATCTCCCTCTACACTGTCCCCATCAAACATTCTCAGGGCAGGTACAGCACAGGGTTAGATACAGGATAAATCTCCCTCTACGCTGTCCCCATCAAACACGCTCAGGGCAGGTACAGCATGGGGTTAGATACAGAGTAAAGCTCTGTCTACACTGTCCCCATCAAACACTCCCAGGACAGGTACAGCACGGGGTTAGATACAGAGTAAAGCTCCCTCTACACTGTCCCCATCAAACACTCCCAGGACAGGTACAGCACGGGGTTAGATACAGCGTAAATCTCCCTCTACACTGTCCCCATCAAACACTCCCAGGGCAGGTACAGCACAGGGTTAGATACAGAGTAAAGCTCCCTCTACACTATCCCCATCAAACACTCCCAGGGCAGGTACAGCACAGGGTTAGATACAGAATAAATCTCCCTCTACACTGTCACCATCAAATGCTCGAAGATAAAAGCAAAATACTGCGGATGCTGGAAATATGAAACAAAAACGAAAATTGCTGGAAAAGCTCAGCAGGTCTGACAGCATCTGTGGAGAGGAAGACAGTTAATGTTTCGAGTCCGTATGACTCTTCATCAGAACCAAGGAAAAATAGAAATTAGGTGAAATATAAGCATGTTGAAGGGGGGTGGGACAGGTAGAGCTGGATAGAGGGCCAGTGATAGGTGGAGGCAAAGAAGAGATTACCAAAGATGTCATAGACAAAAGGACAAAGGGGTGTTAATGGTGGCGATATTAGCTAAGGAACCACTGGTTCAGCACAGGGTTAGATACAGAGTAAATCTCCCTGTACACTGTCCCCATCAAACACTCCCAGGGCAGGTACAGCACGGGGTTAGATACAGAGTAAAGCTCCCTGTACACTGTCCCCATCAAACACTCCCAGGACAGATACAGCACGGGGTTAGATACAGAGTTAAGCTCCCTTGACACTGTCCCCGTCAAACACCCCTGGGCCTTTTTCAGACCATGCCACACTGGTGGAGTAGCTCACCATCCGGTGCATAACCTCATGCCGGTTTCCTGCAGTTTGCAGGTGTGCACAAGGCTCCATTGAAGTCATGGGTGCCACCAGTCTCCTAGATGACCAAGTGTGCAGGAAGTGCTGTCAGCTGCAGAAGCCTGAGCTCCGGGTTTCAGAGTTTGAGCGGCAGCTGGAGTCACTGTTGCGCACCCGTGAGGCTGAGAGCTACGTGGATAGCACGTTCAGAGAGGTGGTCACACCGCAGCTTAAAGGGCCTGGAGGCAGAGAGGGAATGGCTGACCACCGGGCAGTCCAAGAGAAGTAGGCAGGTAATGCAGGAGCCCCCTCGGGTCCCGCTCACAAATCGGTTTTCCGTTTTGTAAGTTGGTGAGGGTGCTGGTTCTTCAGAGGAGTGCAGCCAGAGCCAAGTTTGTGGCACCACGAGTGGTTTGGCTGTACAGGAGGGGAGGAAGAAGAAAGAAAGAGCAGAAAGAGGGCTCTAGCTCTGGGGGAGATGGCATCTGTGCAAACCAGGTGGTGCAGGAGCAGAGGGACCTGGGTGTATATGTGCATAGGTCATTGAAGGTGGCAGGACAGGTGGAGGGAGCAGTTAATCAGTTAATAGTATCCTGGGCTTTATTAATAGGGGCATAGAGTACAAGAGCAGGGAGGTTATGCTGAATTTATATAAGACACTCGTTAGACCTCAGCTGGAATATTGTGTACAGTTCTGGACACCACATTATAGGAAGGATGTGAACACATCGGAGAGAGTGCAGAAGAGATTTACAAGAATGGTTCCAGGGATGAGAAACTTCAGTTACGAAGATAGATTGGAGAGGTTGGGAATGTTCTCCTGGGAGAGAAGGAGGCTGAGAGGAGATTTGATAGAGATGTTCAAAATCATGAGGGGTCTGGACAGAGTAGATAGGGAGAAGCTGTTCCCGCTCTTAAAAGGATCAAGAACGAGAGGGCACAGATTGAAAGTGATTTGCAAAAGAAGCAAATGTGATGTGAGAACAAACTTTTTCACACAACGAGTGGTTCGGGTCTGGAAAGGTGGTGGAGGCAGGTTCAATCGAGGAATTCAAGAGGGCGTCAGATGACTATTTGAATAGAAACAACATGCAGGGGTCCGGGGAAAAGGCAGGGCAATGGCACTAGGTCACAATGCTCATTTGGAGAGCCCAGTGCAGACATGATGGGCCAAATGGCCTCCTTCTCTGTGCTGTTATGATCCTGTGATCCTGTGATTCTGTGACTCTCTGAGGTGCCAGTTGCCCAGAAAATGACATCCTCTCATACAATAATTCTTTCCTGATGAGAGGAGACCTCCTCTATCTGAGACGTCAGGGCTTGGCTTCTTGAAGGCTCTGTGGATCATTGCGGCACAGGATGTGTTAATAAAATGTATTTCTAGGGAGTCACAGGAGTCCATTTGAATGAGCTATTCCATTAGTTCCACTCCTCTGCTCTACCCCCTCACAGCCTTGCAAAGTTTTTAACGTTGAGTTGTTTATCCAATTCCCTTTTGGAAGTTATGATTCAATGTGCTTCTACTGTTCTTTCATTTAACATGTTTCAACTCATACCTTGCTGTGTAAAATAAATTCTCCTCCCAGCTTTCTCGCTAATTATTTTAAATCTGTGTCCTCTGTATACCGACTCAATGGGAAACAGTTTCTCCTCATTTCCTCTACCAAAACCCCATGTGATTTTAAATGCCTCTAATGACCTACTCCACTCTAGGGATAACAATCCCAATTTCTCTCTGCTTAGCAACTGAAGCCTATCCTGGTAAATCTTCTCTGTCCGCTCTCCAGCCTCTCTTAAAGTGCCAAGAATTGTGCACAATCCCATAGCGGAGGTCTAATCAGTGATTTCCATTTAGAGATTTAGCATAACTTCCTTGTTCTTGTATCCTCTGCCTCTAATGGTAAAGCCAAGGATCCTGAATATTTTTTTAGCAGGCTTGTCAACCTGTCCCATCAACTTCAAAGATTTATGGATGTTATCGTAGACAGTCGGCCTCTGACGGATATTTAAGAAAGGAAGCTTTCTTCCTTTCTCCGAACCTTTCCCGACCTCAGGGCACCCCAAAGCACTTCACCGCCAGTGAAGTACTTTAAGTGTGCAGTCACTGTTGTACTGTAGGAAATGAGGCAGCCAATTTGTGTGCAGGGAGGTCACGCAAACAACAATGTGGAAATGGCCAGATTATCTGTTTTTTGTGCTGTTGATTGAGGGATAAATATTGGCCAGAGCACCGAGGAAAATTTCCCTGCCCTCCTTCGGGATTGTGTGCTGCAGGATCTTTTATGTCCACGTGGAGCCTCACTTGAATGATTCCTTGAAAAGACAGCAATGCAGCACTTCCCCAAGCGGGTGTGCCAGCCAGCTCTGCAACATCCAAATGGCGTGGCCGTGAAGCAGTTTCAAATCTCCTCTGGGTAAAACCCGGCGGGGGGGTGGAATTTCCATGACTCGACTCATTCCAGGGAATGCTCGCTTGGCATCCCCTGCATCTTCCCTCACTTCCCGCAGCGCTAGTTGGAGAGGGCCCAGGAACTCCATGCCGTCAGTTGGCAAGTCGAGAGAGAGAGAGAGAAAGAGAGAGAGGGAAAGGAGTGGGAGAGAGCGACCTGGTCCCTGGTACTGTGGAGGCGGCAAGGATTGTAGCCAGAAACGCTGCCACCATGGCTGATTATGTGCCAGGTCAGATACCGACCACCTTCATCAAGGAGGAGTACGTTCAAACATACGAGGACATTTTGGAGAGAAACAAAGATGAGCGTGACGGAGTGCAGAAAAAAACATTCCACAAAAAGGATCAACAAACTTCTCATAAAGCCGACGAGGCCTAAGTTTAGAAGTTTACGTTTAGAAACCTCCTGAGACTGAGATGATGTAAGATGGTGCTGCACCGTAGCGACACGAGATTTTACGTTGTTCTTCCATTCGGTTTACTTTGGGCTGGATTTTGCGCCACCGTTCACCACTGCCCCCTCCCCCCCCTTGCCGGGCATGTTTTCGGTAGGGTTGGTGGGAGAGGGAGCAGGTAAAATATGTCCGGTGGCTCGTCTACCAGTTTCCCGCCCACCCCCATAATACGCTAGGTGGGCAGGTGTCGAAATCGGCAGCCCACCCACCATATTTAAATAAATAATTAAAGGTCAAATAAGTTGCACATAACATAATACGTGTGTTTTATTGACCCCTTTAACCACATGTTGGTTTAATGTTTGTCTTTTCAATTTTGTCTTTTGTTTTCGCAGTTTCCCTTTAAGGGGCTGCCTCTTAATTTGTCCTTTGATTTGTTAATTTAGTTTATTTGTTTTGACTTGAAAGAGTTACCATAATATGGCTGGGTGGGCAGCAGCTGGGTAGGCAGGGGCTGGGTGGGCAAGTGGCTGGATGGTCAGCAGCTGGGTGGACAGCAGCTGGTTGGGCAGGGGGCTGGGTGGGCAGGTGGCTGGGTGGGCAAGTGGCTGGGTGGTCAGCAGCTGGGTGGACAGTGTCTGGGTGGGCAGGGGCTGGGTGGGCAGGGGCTGGGTGGACAGGGGCTGGGTGGTCAGCAGCTGGGTGGTCAGCAGCTGGATGGACAGCAGCTGGGTGGGCAGGCGGCTGGGTGGTCAGTGGCTGGGTGGACAGTGGCTGGGTGGACAGTGGCTGGGTGGGCAGGCGGCTGGGTGGGCAGCAGCTGGGTGGTCAGCAGCTGGGTGGTCAGCAGCTGGGTGGACAGCAGCTGGGTGGACATTGTCTGGGTGGGCAGGTGGCTGGGTGGACAGCAGCTGGGTGGACAGCAGCTGGGTGGACAGCAGCTGGGTGGGCAGCAGCTGGGTGGACAGCAGCTGGGTGGTCAGCAGCTGGGTGGACAGCAGCTGGGTGGGAAGCCGGCTGGGTGGTCAGGTGGCTGGGTGGGCAGCAGCTGGGTGGTCAGGTGGCTGGGTGGGCAGACGGCTGGGTGGGAAGTGGCTGGGTGGGCAGACGGCTGGGTGGGAAGTGGCTGGGTGGGCAGACGGCTGGGTGGGAAGTGGCTGGGTGGGTAGACGGCTGGGTGGACAGTGGCTGGGTAGTCAGGTGGCTGGATGGGCAGAAGGCTGGGTGGTCAGGTGGCTGGGTGGGCAGGCAGCTGGGTGGTCAGGTGGCTGGATGGGCAGAAGGCTGGGTGGTCAGGTGGCTGGGTGGGCAGGCAGCTGGGTGGTCAGGTGGCTGGGTGGGCAGACGGCTGGGTGGACAGACGGCTGGGTGGTGAGGTGGCTGGGTGGGCAGATGGCTGGGTGGGCAGTGGCTGGGTGGTCAGGTGGCTGGGTGGACAGACGGCTGGGTGGACTGATGGCTGGGTGGACAGTGGCTGGGTGGGCTGCCCGCTTTGTGTGAATATTGGAGGCGGGTGAAAGGATCCATTGAATGGGGAGAGGACTCCTGCCTAAAGAAGTGAGCACGGAGACAAAGACGGCAGAAGAAGAGTTCAGCATCGTGCCGAGCCCAGAATCCATTGACGTGAGGGCGTAAGGGTGTGAAACTGACTCCTTTGCTGAGCACTGAACGCTCAGCATCAGAGAGGGGAAGGTCAGAGGACCTACCTCTGAAGAAGAGTCATACGGACTGGAAACGTCAACTCTCTCTCTCTCTCTCCACAGATACTGCCGGACCTGCTGAGTTTTTTTCCAGCATTTTCAGTTTTCCAGCATCCGCTGCATTTTGCTTTTATAGTAAAACTCGAATTGATTACGCGCTCAAGTCTTTGGATGCGATTTTGAACCCACGGCCTCCTGGCTCAAGAGGTGAGAGTGCTACCCAGTGAGTCACGGCCGTCAGCTGACAGGGTACCAGGAGATAATGATTCCTTTGAAGCTGGTACTGCTCAGAGCCTCCTGCCTGGTCATGTTTCGTCCTGTCTGCGCATTGCACTTGGAGTTGGCCCTGTTGCCTTCATGCACGCCGTGCCCGGGAGTCTGTGGTCTTTGTGCGCACTGTGAGCTAAGCTGGTTCCTAACCGCTGCATTGGCACTGGAAGGTGGGAGTGGCTGGCTGGGGAGACAGAGGAGAACAGACTGAACTTTGCCCGTGTATCTGATGGGCAAGGCGCCCGACTACAAAAGACTTGATGGCTCCTCCTTTTCATATCCGCATTGACAAAAACAGAATTACCTGGGAAAACTCAGCAGGTCTGGCAGCATCGGTGGAGAAGAAATCAGTTAACGTTTCGAGTCCTCATGCTTTTAGCTTTTAGCCTTTTGTTTTTATCTCCGCATTGACATTTGCTTTGACCTGGGTCGTTGTGCTTGGTGGAGGTGGGGGACGCAGGTTGCGTGTGGTGTGCATGAAAAGGTTTTGCCAGCTCGTTAAACACCCTAGTGAATTTTCCTCGCCATGTACTTCAGGACTGAAGATAAAGGTCTACATGGACATTTCAGTTTTTCTGCAGCCCTCCCTCCCTCCCTCCATTCTCCACCCTATCCCTCTCTCCATGTAACCGTGGTCCCACATCCCTGGTACCATTCCAGTAAATTTACCCTGCTCTGTAGTGACTTGTGGGGGAGGCCTAGTGGCCAGGTTACTAACCCAGAGACCCAAGCTAATGCTCTGGGGACATAGTGGTTCAAATCCCACTATGGCAGCTGATGACCAAATCTGGGATTTGAAAGTTCATCTCAGGAACGGTGACCATGGCAACTGTTTTCTTTATTCGTGGGAAGTGAGTGACACTGGCTAGGCCAGCATTTGTTGCCCAATCCCAATCCCAATCCAAGTAGTATGTCATAAATGATCCGCTGTCCTTTTTTTACTAACAGGCAGCTTGATGCTCATTCTTGATCATGCACAACTTAGAATTATCAGAAAGCAGAGCATGATTTTCTTTAAAAAAAATAAAGTTCAGGATTAAGATCGTCAGGTTTTAAGTTACAGCCCAAAAGGAACATGAGAGAAGCAGATTTGTTGCTGACATACAGCAGGTTGTGGATGGAGAAGGTAAATGTAGTGCGATTATAGCCAGTTCAGAGGGCATTTAAGAGTCAACCACAATGCTGTGGGCAGGTCTGGAGCCACATGTAGGTCCCCAGAGCATTGTCTCTGCGATATTAGCCCAGTGACAATACCACTGGGCCGCCACCTTCCCTCATTGATTCACATTAAAGACCCATCTGGTTCACTCATGCCCCTTTAGGGAAGGAAATCTGCCGTCTTTACCCGGCCTGGCCCACTTGTGACTCCAGGCCCCACAGCGATCTGGTTGACTCTTAACTGCCCCTCTGAAATGGCCGAGCGAGCCCACTCAGATAAAGGGCAATTAGGGGCTGGTTCTTGCCAGTGACACCCACATCCCAAGAAAGAATAAGAAAATACCCCTCTCCAGGGCCTTGACATCTTTCCTAGTGTGCAGTGTCCTGAATGGAACTCAGCTCATGTTGACCCAGTGATTTAGAAACATTAGGCACAACTCACTTTCTTTTGTTATCTATGCCACTGTTTATAATCATGTATGCTTTCTGAACAGCCTTAAGGTGTTTCACTGTCATTTCCAAATGTTTTGCGTATGTGACCCCAGGCATCAAGTCCGAGGACTGCATTCAAGAAGGGTAGAACTTGCATTGATATAGCACCTTTCACAACCTCAGGACACCCCAAAACACTTCACAGCCAGTATGTCTGAAGTGTACTCATTGCTATAATGTATCTGCGTTGAGTAACTCACCTCCCGACTCCCCCAAAGTCTGTCCACAATTGCAAGGCACAAGTCAGGAGTGTGATGGAATACTCCCCACTTGCCCGGATGAGTGCAGCTCCAACGTCTCTCAAGAAGCTTGACACCATCCAGGACAAAGCAGCCCCGCTTGATTGGAACCCCATCCACAAACATTCACTCCCTCCACCATCGACGCACAGTAGCAGCAGTGTGTGTACCATCTACAAGATGCGCTGCAGGAACTCACCAAGGCTCCTTCGACAGCACCTTCCAAATCTACGACCACTACCACCTAGAAGGATAGGGTCAGCAGACACATGGGAACACCACCACCTGCAAGTTTCCCTACAAGTCACTCAACATCTTGACTTGGAAATATATCGGCCATTCCTTCACTGTCGCTGGGTCAAAATCCTGGAACATCCTCCCTAACAGTGCTGTGGGTGTACCTACACCACACGGACTACAGCAGTTCAAGAAGGCAGCTCACCACCACCTTCTCAGGGACAATTACGGATAGGCAATAAATGCTGACCTAGCCAGCGATGTCCACATGCTGTTAAAATAGATAAGAAAATTAGGAAGCATGGCAGCCACTCTAGACATTGCAAACGTGCTGAAAGAGCGATGTGGCTATAGCCAGACGATTGTGTTTTTTCAGTGATGTTAGTTGATAGTAAGTGTTAGCCCAGGACACCTGGGTGAATTCCTCATGTTCTTTGAAACAGTGCCACGGGATTTTCTCTCTCCACCGAATAGGGTAACAAGAGGGGAGGCGGTGGTGTAGTGATATTGTTGCTGGACTACTGATCCAGCGACCCAGGGCAATGTTCTGGGGATCTGGGTTTGAATCCTGCTATGGATAGATGGTGGATTTGAATTCAGTAAGAACTTGGAGTTAAAAGTCTAATGATGACTATGAAACCATTGTCAATTGTTGTAAAAACCCATCTGGTTCACTAATGCCCTTTAGGGAGAGAAATCTGCTGCCCTTACCTGGTCTGGCCTACATGTGAATCCAGACCCACAGCAATGTGGCTGACTCTTAAATGCCCTTCCCAATGAATAAAGAAATGCCTTTTGTTTAACACCGCATCTGAAAATGGCGCCTCTGACGGTGTAGTGTTCCCTCCGGTACTGCACTGAAGTGTCAGCCTGGATTTTGTGGTCAGGTCTCGTGAGAGGAGTTGAACCCACAACCTTCTTACGCAATGCTGGGAGTGAGTCAAGACTGACACACAACGGGGTTAAGGCATTGAGCAAAATAGGCACGTTAGGCGCCTCATCCACTTCCTTTTTGATTCATCCTGCACAGTGATCACACAACCAGCTCTTCACACCTGAAGCCTGCCGGCGATATCTACCTGGTTAAACGTCTCATGAGGAAAGCAGAAAGGGAGACTTGCATTTCTCTAGCACCTTTCACAACCCCAGGATGGCCAATGAAACATAGAAACATAAAAAAAATAGGAGCAGGAGTAGGTCATTTGACACCTTGAGCCTGCTCCACCTTTCAATATGATCATGGCTGACCCTCTATCTCAACGCCATACTACCGCGCTCTCCCCATACCCCTTGATGCCTTTAGAGTCTAGAAATCAATTCCCTTCTTAATTATGGAAACATAGAAAAGCAGAAGCAGGCGTAGGTCATTCGGCCATCCGAGCCTGCTCCGCCATTCAACGTGATCATGCTGATCCTCTATCTCAATGCCATACTCCCACTCTATCCATTTCCTTCATAACTATATTCGGTGACTTGGCCTCCACAGCCCTCTGTGTAGAGAATTCCACAGGTTCACTGCCCTCTGAGTGAAGACGCTTCTCCTCATCTCAGTGCTGAATGGCCCACCCTGTATCCTGAGACTGTGACCCCTTGTTCTAGACCCCCGCCGGCCAGAGGAAACATCATCCCTGCATCCAGCCTGTCCATCCCTGTCAGAATTTTATATGTTTCAATGAGAGAAGGTTCACTAGTCTGATTCCTGGGTTGAAGGGGTTTGTCTTGTGAGGAAAGCTTGAGCAAGCTGAGCCTATACTCTTTGGAGTTTTGAAGAACGAGAGGTGATCTTATTGAAAGATATAAGATTCTGAGGGGGATTAACAGGGTGGATGCTGAGGAGATGTTTCCATTCTCTGAGTGGAATCTAGAACTAGGGGGCACAGTTTCAAAATAAGGTGAAGATGAGGAGGAATTTCTTCTCTGATGGTTGTTAATGTTGTGTTTTTATAATGATGTAAAGGGACCGATCACTCGTAAGGGATTGGGTAAACATGTTGCGAGTTCATTTATTGAGACTAGGCGCACAAGAATGTTGTACAAAGATAGAAAGCTTGAAAACATCGGAGCTGTGCTGTGTTCTGCTCAAAAGCAAAAGTGACACTAAAACTGGATCGCATGACACACTTCCCTTCTAGTGATGTCATGCCACTATCCCTTAAAGGCATATTACAACAGTTAGTCTTTGGAATTCTCTCCCCCACCGAGGCTGGTTCATTGAATATATTCAAGGCTGAGTTAGACAGATTTTTGATTGACAAGGGTAATGTGGGGCAGGCAAGAAAGTGGAGTTAAGGCCACAATCAGATCAGCCATGATCTTATTAAATGACAGAGCAGGCTCCATGGGCTGAATGGTCCCCTCCGGCTCCTATTTCTTATGATCTTTTTTTAACGATGAGAGTAAAGATCTACTCCCACAAACCGTGCACCGAACACACAGACCAGAAACGTGTCCGGCACTGGGTCTCTGTAGCTCATTTTCAGAATGCAGGGCTGGGAGGCTCCTCAGTCTGCAGATGGGGACAGCTGCCTTGCTTCACACATCAATGTTTCCCAGTGTAAGATTGCTGCATCACCAGGAATGCTAGCAAATGGCAGTATTACTCATGGTATGGAGGCATCCCACCATTGTCCACAGGCTGCATTCACACTCCCACTCATCCTCTTTTATCACTAGTTCGCTGAGTCTTCCAACCTGTCAGACAACAGAATCAAAAGGGTGCCTCTTGGAACTGCTAGACTGAGAAATAGAGTACAAGAGCAGGGAGGTTATGCTGAGCTTATATAAGACACTAGTTAGACCTCAGCTGGAGCATTGTGCACAGTTCTGGGCACCATCCTATAGGAAGGATGTGAACACATTGGAGAGTGCAGAAGAGGTTTACAAGAATGTTTCCAGGGATGAGAATCTTCAGCTATGAGGATAGTTTGGAGAGGCTGGGACTGTTCTCCTTGGAGAGGAGAAGGCTAAGAGGGGATTTGATAGAGATGTTCAAAATAATGAGAGGGCTGGACAGAGTGCATAGGGAGAAACTGTTCCCACTCATCAAGGGATCCAGAACGAGAGGGTACAGAGTTAAAGTGATTTGCAAAAGAAGCAAATGGGACGTGAGAGAAATCTTTTTCACACAGCGAGTGGGTTCGGGTCCGGAATGCGCTGCCTGGGAGTGCGGTGGAGGCAGGTTCAATCGAGGCATTCAAGAGGGCATTAGATGATTATTTAAATAGAAACAATGTGCAAGGGTACGGGGGGAAAGGGCAGGAGAATGGCACTAAGTCATGTTGCTCGTTTGGAGAGCTGGTGCAGACTCGATGGGCCGAATGGCCTCTTTCTGCACCTTAATAATTCTGTGAGGCCCATGTAGTTCACCTTCCGGCAGTCGCATGATACAGCGACAAGGAAGTTGCTGAGAGATGCCCTGGATGAAACGTTGAACTGAGTTTCCATCAGCCTTCTCAGGTGGATGTGTTTTCATAAGGAGTCAAGGGAGTTTTCCCCAATATCCTGGGACAATATTTATCTCCTAATCAATATCAGCAGTGGGAGGGCGTGGCATAGTGGCAATATCGCTGGACTAGTAACTCAGGGACCCCAAGCTAATGCTCTGGGGCTGTGGGGACATGGGTTCAAATCCCACTGTGGCAGCTGGTGAAATTTAATTTCAGTTAATAAACCTGGAATTATAAAGCTAGTCTCTATCATTGATTGTTGTCTGGTTCCCTAATGCTCCTTTAGAGAAGGAAATTTGCTGCCCTTACCTTGTCTGGCCTAGCCTATGTGTGACACAGCAATGTGGTTCACTTGAAAATGGCCGAGCAAGGGCAATTAGGGATGGGCAACAAATGTTGGCCTTGCACTCACATCCCATGAAAGAATGAACAAAACAGATTATCCTATAAAAGGCACTGTAGAAATGCAAAAGCAAGAGGAAAGGAACAGTAGCAACATGGGTACAAAACTAGCTGAATGACAGGAAACAGAGAGTGGTTGTGAATGGTTGCTTCTTGGAGTGGAGGACAGCATACAGTGGGGTTCCCCAGGGTCGGTGTTAGGGCCCCTGTTTTCCCTGATAGATATTAGTAACCTAGACCTGGGCGTATGCGGCACAATTTCAAACTGTGAGGAAGGCACAAAGCTTGGAATTATTGTGAACTGCGAGCGGGACAGTAATAGACCTCAAGGGGATGTAGACAGGCTGTTGGAAAGGACGGACATGGAGAATGCAGAGAAGCGTGAAGTGATTCATTTTGGTTGGAAAAACGAGGAGAGGCATTACGAAGTGAAGGATGGAATTCTAGGCTGGAATTTTCCCGCCCCGCCCAGGACGATGTCAAGGCCAGAAAATTCCACACCTCATGTGGATGCAGGAGCAGAGGGGCCTAGGGGTATACGTGCACAAACCATTGACGGTGGGAGGGCAGGTTGAGAAAGTGGTTAGTAAAGGATACGGAGTCCTGGGCTTTATAAGTAGGGGCATAGAGTACAAAAACAAGGAAGTTATGAAAAACCTGTATAAAACACTGGTGTATTTTGTCTAGTCCTGGACACCGTACTTTAGGAAGCGTGGGAAGGCATTAAAGAAGGTGTAGAAAAGATTCACGAGAATGGTCCCAGCTATGAAGAACGTCAGTTACGCAGATAGGGAATCAAGGGATACAGGGAATGGGCAGGAAAGCGGAGTTGAAGACCAAGATCAACCATGGTCATATTGAATGGCGGAGCAGGTTCGAGGGTCTCCTGTTCCAATTTCTTATGTCCTTATGTTCTAGGTTGGAGAGGGTGGGGCTGTTCTCTCTTGGAAAAGAGAAGGTTGAGAGGAGATTTGATAGAGGTATACAAAATCAGGAGGGATCTGGACAGAGTAGATAGGGAGAAACTGTTGCCATTGGTGGAAGAATCCAAAACTAGAGGGCACAGATTTAAGGTAATTTTATACTAAGTTGGCCCCTGGGATAAGGGGGTTGTCCTCTGATGAGATGCTGAGTAAATTGGGTTTATATTCTCTGGAGTTTAGAAGAATGAGAGGCGATCTCATTGAAACATACAAGATTCTGAAGGGGCTTGATAGAGTGGACGCTGAGAAATTGTTTCCGCTGGTCAGGGAATTTTAAACATGGGCACAGTCTCAGGATAAGGGGGCCGATCATTTAGGGACTGAGATGAGGAGAAATTTCTTCACTCAAAGGGCTGTGAACCTTTGGAATTCTGTACCCCAGAGGGTTGTGGATGCTCCATCATTGAATATATTTAAGGCTGGGATCGACAGATTTTTGGTGCCTCAGGGAATTAAGGGATACAGGGAGCAGGCGGGAAAGTGGAGTTGAAGCCCAAGATCAGCCATAATCGTATTGTATGGTGGAGCAGGTTTGACAGGCGGTGTGGTCTACTCCTGCTCCTATTTCTTATGCTCTTAAGTAGATAGCAAGCGGTTAGGATCTGGAATGCGCTGCCTGAGAGTGTGATGGAGGCAGATTCAATCATGGCTTTCAAAAGGGAACTGGATCATTATCTGAAAATAAAACATTTGCAGGGCTACAGAGAAAAGGCGGGCTGAGTGGGACTAGGTGAGTTGCTCTTGCAGAGAGCTGGCACAGTAACGATGGACTGAATGAGCTGTAACTATCCTATTTTTCTTGGCTGCACATGCATATAGCCTGGGGTCCCCTCTACATCCTATTGTTCAATACTGCGTCACATCTATGTTGAATATTGCTGAAGAGAGACATGTTGCCAACATGTTTTTGTCTTGCACTCATCCGGACAAATGCAAGAATATCAAATTTCAAACTCTCACAACAATTTGTACGGCAGGAAAAAAGGATGTTTTAGGTTCCTCCTGATATATAAATTGCTGTGATCGTTTGAAATCTGTCATTGTTGCATTTGTCCTGTCTGGCAAAAAGATGGATGCAGATTCAATAATAACTTTTAGAGGGGAATTGGATGTATACTTAAAAAACAACAACAAAAAAATTGCAGGGCTACGGGAAAAGAGCAGGAGGAGTGGGATTGAGTGAATTTGTTCTTTCAGAGAGCTGGCACAGGCAAGATGGGCCAAATGGCCTCCCTCCATACTCAATGATTCATACTAAGAACAAGCCATCCACTCTCCTGTCATCACCCACAGTCCAGATGTGGTGAGTCTTAGTATTTCCCTTCTTTGGCGCTGAACACAGATACAAGGCTGTATGCTGAGCATGACGGCATTTTAGTGCTGTCATCAGCCAATTGGAATCCTTCACAGTGTCATCATGGGTTGCCTCCTCGTCGTTAAAGACTTTATCATCCAGGTTGAAATTCCTCACCCACTTCCAGAGAGCAATAACCTCACGTATGTCATCCTGCTTTCCGAGAAATGTGCTCATTGTATATATTCCACCCAATTTATTGGGAATGAAAAGGTAAATGAATTGCTTCTCTGTTTGCCTGTGACTTCCTGCCTGTCCAATGGTCCAACTCGTTAACTTTTAACTTGGTGTAACTCTCAACTGGCAGTGTGTTACACGGAGGATAACGCACAACTGGATAGGATGTTAAGGTCACAGTGTAGGTTAACAACATGATAGCACTGGCACGTTATGAGGAGATAGGGTTTCCAACCCTCCAGTGTTGGCCTGGAATCTCCAGGGATTGAAGATCAATCTCCAGGACGTCGGCTGTTCCCACCCGGTGAGGAGCGTAGACAGGGCGGAGAACCTCCTCATTAGCCCACTGCTCGGGTCCGGTTAGTCTGGACATCCCCAGGTCCGGGCAGCGGGCAATTGAGGGAGTCGTTCCCGACTACCTCTCTTCCACGGCTACATCCATACTCGGGTGACCCTAGACAGGGAGGCACGGTGTCGGCTGGTACACTTGATGCCCTCCGTGACCAGTGGGCACCTCAGGTGCTGGAGTGCATTATCCCCTCCAAGAACATTGTTTCAATTGGAATTAGATGAGTTTCAATTAAAGTTTTGCTTGTGTTACAGTGCCCCTCTTAAGGGGCTGTTAATTTGTTTCCAATTAGTTAATTAATTTTATTCGTTTTCTCAAATGAGTAAATCGACCATTCCTTCATCAACCCTGGAGAAACATCATTAGAAAAGATTTTTATTTGTCATTTTCTTTGAACAATTCTCTTTGCCAGATATAAAAATATTGAAAATGGGAGAAAAGTCTGACGGCCAAACATCACCCAATTGGGTAATGAGCTATCCAATTGGCGTAGGAGAAGGCGGTGGCATTGTCACTGGACTGGTAACCCAGAGACCCGGGGTAATGCCCTGGGGACCCAAGTTCGAATCCCACCACGGCAGATGGTGGAATTTGAATTCAACAAACATCTGGAAATTACAACAAAAAGGTGCAATGATGACCACGAAACCATTGCCAATTGCCGTAAAAACCCATCTGGTTTACTCGTGTTCCCCCAGTTGAGGGAAGGAAATCTTCTGGCCTACATGTGACTCCAGGCCCACAGCAATGTAGTTGACTCTGAAATGGCCGAGCGAGCCATTCAGTTCAAGGGCAATTAGGGGCGGGCAACAAATGCTGGCCGAGCCAGTGATGCCCACATCCCATGAATGAATTTTTTTTAAGAAAGGAAGGCAGTATGGCCCAAGGATGGATGTGTCGGCTGACTAATGGCTAGAGTGTTTGAGTGGGGGAAGGGTGGGGGGGGATGTCATGTGATGAAATCTTTAGGGATATATTTAACCACAGTTGGCAACCCCAGGAGGGGAGAAAGTGGAGCAGGTTAGGGTAAAAGAGAAACAAGAACTGGACCTGCCGTGGGATATTCGGCAGCCCAGTCAAAAGCCCGGGTGGGAACGGGCGGTCCCAGTGGTGGACAAGCCGGAAAATCCCGCCCGGTGACTTTGATAATATAATTCGGCAAAAGCTATTTCCACAAGTCAATGAGCCAGGGAACCAATTGAAGATGGTCGCCAAAAGTACAAAGCGAGGGATTAGCGAAAGATCTTCCTCAGCGGGTTGACAGGCGATGGGATTCCTGGCCCGAATCCGTGGAAGGAACGGGGTCTGTAACAGCTTCGAAAAAGGGAGAAAGTTTTGAAAAAAGTAAAACGTAAAAGAGAACGGCAGCGAACTGGGGCTGGGGGGAGGGAAGATTTTCAGAGAGATGACACAGCGGAGATGGGCCGAAGGGTGCGAGATCTTTCTGACAGGGGAGATGGGCCGAAGGGTGCGAGATCTTTCTGACAGGGGAGATGGGCTGAAGGGTACGAGGTCTTTCAGACAGAGGGCACAGGGGCGATGGGCTGGGTGGGGAAAGGGCTGGGGATGGGCTAAGTGGGGTCCTCCTTCAGGGAGGGCACACGGCCATGGTGGGTTCAATGGGCCTTCTTTCTGTGGTTCCAAAGCTAGAACTATCTTACGTACAACATGATGACACTCACTGACAGCAGCAAAGTGGATCCAGCTATTCAGCATGGAAAGCTTCAAGGAACAGTGGACATATCTGAATCCTCGAGCTATAAGTAATGGTTCTTTGTGCTCCTTTCATTTTGCAACTGAGGCCGGCAGTATGGAATGAACTGTGAGTGAGAGCTGCAAACCCAATTGATCATCTCTCTCTGGGGGCTGGAGTGAAAAATGTCTCCTGTTACGTGCTAAATTCCAAGAGTATTAAGGAATCTGCCCACTGCTCGATGACTGGACTCTGTGATTTGTTTAGGCCCCCTGCCAGCAGCACTTGGTCCCATTTTATTAACCCTTTCAGCACCATCCTCTCGTCGTCCATTGCTCTCTGCTCTTGATGGTCGACTGAGGCTTTGCCCATGTTTCACTGGGAGATTTTCTTCCCCCCTCCCCACCTCAACTGGGTATAAGAGTGAGGCCATTTGCAGGGTTAGGGGTGCGAATATAGGGCTGACCTTTCCCCCAGGGCCTGAACTCGCTCTCTCGGGGGTGGGGGCGGGCGGAGGGAAGCTGTCGCTCTTTGGGAGTGTCACGGAGGCGCCCCCCCCCCCCCCCCCCCCACCCCGAATTGGCTCTCTAAGCTGGAGGGCCAACCAGAGGCCTTCCAACACGAGAGGGGCAGGAGGCTGCAGTAGAGGGTAGTGACTGGGAGGGCACTTCAATATGGAGGCTTAAAATGAAAAACAGAACAAGAAGTGGTGGAAGGGGGTGTGGGGTGGGGTGGTGGGGTGTGGAATCCCTCTGCAGGTCGGCCATTGGCTGTGCCCACACGCAAGCAGGCAGAAGGAGCCAGTGTAGGCCTGCTTGTATCGCTGGTTCCCCCCAGCCTACCGCTGGATGCCCCCCCCCACTTCAGGCAGTTAAACAGGGGCCATCTTCGTGTTGAGAAACCGGAGCTCAGCCAGAAAAATCCCAGCTGGCCTCCATGACTCCTCGTGAGTCTAGCTGGTTACTCGTCTCGTGGGATTGGCTGGCTCTGAATCTGCCTCAGCAAAAATTGGCTAGTGATGGAAACAGGGTTGGGGACTGGCACGCTGGTCTGGCAGCGGTACTTTCTGGCCTCGCACAACTCCATTCCCGACCTCGAAAATTCAGCCCATCATATCACCCTTACCTTGCATGTGATCAGTGTGCCCTTTGACCTGGACAAACACTCATCAACTGTGCCCTTGAGAACTGAAGGCCCGTGAGGCTCTTTTTTTTATTACTCATTCAGGGGATGTGGGTGTCACTGACTAGGCCAGCGTTTATCGCCCATCCCTAATTGCCCTTTTGCCCTTGTTCAGAGGGCATTTAAGAGTCAACCACATCGCTGTGGGTCTGGAGTCACATGTAGGACCAGACCAGGTAAGGATGGCAGATTTCCTTCCCTAAAGGGACATTAGCGAACCAGATCGGTTTTTACGACAATCGACAATGGTTTCCTGGTTATCATTAGACTTTTAATTCCAGATTTTTATTGAGTTCAGATTCCACCATCTGCCGTGGCGGGATTGGAACCCAGATCCCCAGGGCTTTAACCAGGGTCTCTGGATTAATAGACCAGCAACAACCGCCTCCCCCAAGTATCGCTTTGCTGGGTTGGATTGACTTGATGCTGGACTTGCTTTGGTAGGCTTGTCACCTTTGAGGCCTCCCTACTCTGTGAGAGTACGCACCTCAGGTCAAATGACCATCGGTGTGTATACATCTGGGCACTGTTTTAAACTTAAGGGGTCACCTTTTTAGGACAGGGACAAAGAGAAAGTTTTTTTCTCTCAGGGGGATGTGCGACTCTGGAACTCTTTACCTCAGAAGGCGGTGGAGATGGGGGTCACTGAATATTTTTAAGGCGGAGCTAGATAGATTCTTGTTAGGCAAGGGAATCCGAAGGTTATTGGCTATAGATGGGAACGTGGGATTCGAAACACAAACGGATCAGCCATGATCTGAATGAGAGGCAGAGCGGGCTCATGGGGCCGAATGGCCTACTCCTGCTCCTATTTCATATGTTCCTTTGTTTGCATCTTAAGTTGATTCTCAAGTAGCTGACTCGGTCAATCAGAGTGAGATGGAGGCCTGGGTAGTAATGTCACTGGACTAGTAATCCCGAGGCCCAGGTTAAAGCTCTTGGGGGCACTGGTTCAAATCCCACCAAGGCAGCTGGTGGATTCTAAAATTCAATTAATAAAATCTGGAATTGAAAGCTTGTTTCAGTTATGGAAAACGTGAAACTATCTTTATGAGTCAGGCAAAAAAAAAACCCCTGATTCACTAATGCCCTTTAGGGAAGGAAATCTGCCGTCCTTACCTGGTCTGGCCTACATGTGACTCCAGACCCACAGCAAATGTGGTTGACTCTTAACTGCCCCTCTGAAATGGCTAAGCGAAGCCACTCAGCACATTGTTTGTTGGGCAACAAATGCCAGCCTTGCCAGCAACACCCACACCCCATGAAAGGGTCAGTGGCTGGAGGTTGTGACTGGCATTACGCAATAAGTCTGTGGTAAGAGAGAAAAAAGGCATGTTAGTTATAATGGGAAGGACGCCAGAGATTCTGGGCATGGGGGTGGGGAGTGTGAATCATGAGTGGAGTTCACTGCGGGCTGCACTAAAAGATGAGAGGGAAAACTATTTCTGACCAGCGTGGAGAGAACAATGAACCAAATTCGATGAGTATGCCACTTAACATAGTGACATGTCAGGTAAATGCACTCACATATCAATTAGATGTGGATAGCATGCAATGATATAGCGTCAAGTTAGGGATATATAATTAATCCTGCAAAAAATATGGTGCACACAAGACCCTGAGGGACTAATGTTGCTGAGGCTAGTGTGAGCAGCCAAGATGACACACTTACAGCAACTGACGAGTCTGTGCATGTGAGTTATTTTTGATGCCACAATCAAGGACACAGCAGGTTCTTTCAGTGTTTCCATCAATCAAATGTATTAACCAGATGTCACAGTACTTGACTATTGCTGAAAAGTATGTGCAGCTTTGCATCTTGCGTTTATCAGGATAAACACAAGAATGCCAAATTTCAAACAATCACAACGATTTATGCTACAGGAGAAAAGGGTGCTGATTTTATAGGTCAGTCATACATTCATACGCAGGGACCTGTTCTCTGCAAACAAAAGGAATAAGATCAAGCCTTCTGCCCTCATTTGAATTACTCGGGAGCTCGGGGAGTCTACAGTCGCCCTTTGCTTTCCCCATGGCCAATCGGAGTCGACTTGCCAACCAATCAGCACCCTTTTCTCCTGTAGTATAAATTGTTGTTATTGTTTGAAATTTGGCATTCTTGTGTTTGTCCTGATGAGTGCGAGACAAAAAGCTTCAGCAAAACCTCTCTTTTCAACAATATTCAGACTCAGCATTTCATTCTCTTCAAACTTGCATTAATGTCAAGGGTAAATTAAAATATCTGAGAAGCTCAGTATTCCCATCTCCCAAATAAATAAGATTAGTGTTGCCAACCCTGTTTAGATGGATTCCTGGACGTTTCATCACATGACCTCCCGTCTCCACACCGCCCCGCGCTCCTGCCATTGATTGGATCCCCACCTTTCAGCACCAATTGGAAAGCAGTCAAACGCTCTTCAATTAGACGATACTCGACTGTCAATCAAACAGCCTTTATTTTCGTTCCCCCATCTCCGTTTTTTTTTAAGAACAAAAGTGTCCAAGAGAAAACAGGGAAAAGGGGACCTTGTTGTTAACGCCCATAATATCTTTGCTCGCTACAGTGTCCAGGACATTAATCTTTCATTGTTGAGTTTTCCAAGCCAATTAATACTCCACCCTGCTCTCTTGCCCACATGTCTGTCCTTGACTTGCTGCATTGTTCCAGTGAAGCTCAACACAAACTGGAGGAACAGCACCTCGTCTTCCGACTAGGCACTTTACAGCCTTCCGGACTGAATATTGAATTCAACAACTTTAGATCTTGAACTCCCTCCTCCAGCCCCACCCCCTTTCCGCTTCTTCCCCCCCGTCCCTTTTGTTTTTTCCAATAATTTATATAGATTTTTCTTTTCCCACCTATTTCCATTATTTTTAAATCTATACCTTTTATGCCCTGTTAGTCTTATTTCACCCCACCCCCCACTAGAGCTGTACCTTGAGTGTCCTGCCATCCATTCTTAATTAGCACATTCTTTTAGATAATATCACCACCTTCAACACCTCTTTGTTCTTTTGTCTGTGACATCTTTTGATTATCTGCTCCTATCACTGCTTGCTTGTCCCTACAACCAATCCCCCACCCTGCCAACTTCTCTCTCCCCACCCCACCCCCCACCTTAAACCAGCTTATATTTCACCCCTCTCCTAATTTTACTCAGTTCTGTTGAAGGGTCATGAGGACTCGAAACGTCAACTTTGTTCTTCTCCGCCGATGCTGCCCAGACCTGCTGAGTTTTTCCAGGTCATTCTGTTTTTGTTTTGGATTTCCAGCATCCGCAGTTTTTTTGTTTCTATCTTGTGTGGGTGGGGGTTTGGAGGAGGCTGAGGCAGATTAACAGCACTGAATGCGACAGTCGACAAAAGCCAAGTGTGACAAGGGGCCGGGAAATCGGAAATAATGCTGGAAGGCACTCGGCAATTGACGGGGGCGGGACAATGTTAAGCTTGTCAACAGTTGGGCAACAGGAGATTGCAAGAAAGGCAATGTTTAAGACGCAGCCACAGAAAGTGAAGCTGTCCGCAGCCCACAGTGTAACGCACGGCCAGGGCACAGACAGAGGAACCCGAGTGACAGAATGCCTATAATTTGTAGCTTTCCGCTGGCACTCCCCTTAATTGTCCTCTGTAAGCCCGTTCCCCAAGGGGGAGGGTGTCCCTCACTCGTTGAGGGTCATCTGTTGTCAATGAACACTTTGGCAAAGGGTCTTTGCGCCAGGCTGCAAAGTACAAGCTGAATAGGCATCGAATTTCATGAGCGGACAGTGTGACAGTCATTACAGGAAACAAGATAATTGGAACTAAACAGGAAAGAGGCAGCTAGTTGCAGGCCGGAACCTAACACAGAGGGTTTGTGGTTCATATATATTATATATAGAATAAAATAATGGAATTCCAGGAGGAAGTGCAGAGTGAAACTAAATCATGATAACACAAAAACAGAATTACCTGGAAAAACTCAGCAGGTCTGGGCAGCATCGGTGGAGAAGAAAAGAGTTGACGTTTCGAGTCCTCATGACCCTTCAGCAGAACTGAGTAAAGTTAGGAGAGGGGTGAAATATAAGCTGGTTTAAGGTGGGGGGAGAGAAGTTGGGAGGTGGTGGTGGTAGTAGGGACAAGCAAGCAGTGATAGGAGCAGATAATCAAAAGATGTCACAGACAAAGGAACAAAGAGGTGTTAAAGGTGGTGATATTATCTAAGAGAATGTGCTAATTAAGAATGGATGGCAGGACACTCAAGGTACAGCTTTAGTGGGGGTGGGGTGGAAAGACTGACAGGGCATTACAGATTTAAAAGTAATGGAAATAGGTGGGAAAAGAAAAATCTATATAAATTATTGGAAAAAACAAAAGGGAGGGGGAAGAAACGGAAAGGGGGTGGGGATGGGGGAGGGAGTTCAAGATCGAAAGTTGTTGAATTCGATATTCAGTCCAGAAGGCTGTAAAGTGCCTAGTCGGAAGATGAGGTGCTGTCCGTCCAGTTTGCGTTGGGCTTCACTGGAACAATGCAGCAAGCCAAGGACAGACATGTGGGCAAGAGAGCAGGGTGGAGTGTTAAAATGGCAAGCGACAGGGAGGTTTGGGTCTTTCTAGCGGACAGACCGCAGGTGTCCTGCAACCACTAGAGGAAGGCACTTGTCAGGGTTGCAAAGAGCAGAGAGGAAGGTAGCCTTCAGGCCAAGGCACTAGGCAAGTTGCCCAGGCCTGCTTGGCAGCTCTGGGTATTTCCCAGCCTGTCATGACTGCTGCTTCTTGCGCTTTGCTAATTGTGGTGGGCTTCCTGTTGTTTTCATTGATAGTCCAGTCACAGCCAGAGTGTGAGATGTCACTTCATCCTCACTCCTTCCACTGCCCACCTACCCCCCCCAGCCCCAGGATCCTTCAATCATCAGCAACCTGAAGGAACAATTGTGTGTCGGGTCACCACAGAATGTGCTTGGGCCTCTTCCCTGTACGATTGGGAGGCCATTTGGCCCATTGTGCCTTTACTGGGTCTTGGGTGGAGCTGTTCAGTTCATCCCAGTTCCCTATCCTTCCCCATCACCCTGTAAAATTTTCTGTCCAAGAATTGATCCAATCCTCTTTATTAAGCCTTGATTTTGAATCTGCTTCCAGCACCTTTCTCGACAGAGCATTCCAGACTATAACAACTCGCTGTTAAAGAGAGGTTTCTTGAGCTCTGGTCCTTCTGTGGATCGCCTTAAATCCATGTCTGTCTGGCCGCTGACCCTCCTGCCACCAGAAACAGTTTCTCCTTATTTACCTGATCAAAACCCATTCATGATTTTGCACACCTCTGTCAAATCTTCCCTTAGCCCGAGAACAACCCCAGATTCTCCAATCTCTCCACATAACTGAAGCCCCTTACCCCTGATATATGCAAACGTACGAATTAGGAGTAGGAGTAGGCCATTCGGCCCCTCGAGCCTGCTCCCCCATGCAATAAGATTATGGCTGATCTGATTGCCCTCTTAACTCCACTTCCATGTCTACCCTCGATAACCTTTGACTCTCTTGTCAATCAAGAATCTATCTAACTCGGCCTTAAAATATTCAATGACCGACCCCACCCCTCTCTGGGGAAGGGAGCGTCACAGACTCAGGACCACCCTCTGAGAGGAAAAAAATTCTCCTCAGCTTCATCTTAAATGGGAGACCCCCTTATTATAAATTCTGTCTCCTAGTTCTAGTCTCTCCCGCAAGGGGGAATATCCTCTCAGCATCCACCCTGTCAAGCCCCCTCAGGGTCTTATATGTTTCAATAAGATTGCCCCTCATTCTTCTAAACTCCAATGGACGCAGGCCCAGCCTGCTCAACCTTTCCTCATAGGATAACCTCATCCCAGGAATCAGTCTCTGAACTGCTTCCAATGCAATTATGTCGTTCCTTAAATAAGGACACCAAAACTGTGCACAGTACACCAGATGTGGTCCCACCAATAGCCTGATGTCATTCTCACAAATCTGTTCTAGACCCTCTCCAAGGCATTGACATCTTTTCATATGAAATGGTGCCCACAATTGGACACAAATGTTCCAGCTGAGACCTCACAAGAGCCTTATAAATATTTGCATTGACCTCCTTACTTCATGGAACCGCAGGCTCACAGAATTGTTAACAGCACAGAACGAGGCCATTCAGCCCATTGTGTCTGTGTGCCAGCTCTCTGAACGAGCAATGCCACTCTCCCCGTAACCCTGCACATTCTTCCTTTTCAGATAATAATCCGATTCCCTCTCGGGTGCCTCGATGGAACCTGCCTCCACCACACTCCCAGGCCGCGCATTCCAGATCCTAACCGCTCGCTGCGTGAAAAAGTTTCTCCTCCTGTCGCCATTGCTTCTTTTGCCAACCGTCTTAAATCTGTGTCCCTCTGGTTCTCGATCCTTCCACCAACGGAGACGTTTTTTTTTCTCCTATCTACTCTGTCCAGATCCCTCAAGATTTTGAACAGCTTTATCAAATTGCCTCCTGAAGGAATCTGCAAGGAAGTTTCCACTTTTATTTTGAGTATTATTGATTTCACTTTACTTTTGTGCCCTATGCTTTTATTAATAAAGTCAGGGATCCCATATGCCATTTTTAACAACCTTTACAACTTGCTTGCTGCCTTCAAAGACCCGTGTACATACACCCCCAGGTCACCCTTTTCCTGCTCCATTTTAAAGTAGGACCACTTAGCGACCTGAGCCTGTGACACTCCCTTCCCCAGAGAGGGGTGGGGTCGGTCATTGAATATTTTAAGTCTGAGTTGGATAGATTCTTGATTGACAAGAGAGTCAAAGGTTATCGGGCTGGGTGGGTTTAGACAGGAAAGTGAAGTTGAAGTGACAATCAGATCAGCCATAATCTTCTTGCATGGGGGAGCAGGCTCGAGGGGCCGAATGGCCTACTCCTACTCCTAATTCGTGCGTTTGCATATATCAGGGGTTAAGGGGCTTCAGTTAGGTGGAGAGATTGGAGAATCTGGGGTTGTTCTCGGGCTAAGGGGAGATTTGACAGAGGTGTGCAAAATCATGAATGGGTTTTGACCGGATAAATAAGGAGAAGCTGTTTCTGGTGGCAGGAGGGTCAGCGGCCAGAGGGACATGGATTTAAGGCGATCGACAGAAGGACCAGAGCTCAGGAAACCTTTCTTTACACAGCGAGTTGTTATGGTCTGGAATGCTCTGTCTGTAAAGGCGGTGGAAGCAGATTCAATAAAGGCTTAATAAAGAGAAATGGATCAATACTTGAACAGAAAATTTTACAGGGTGATGGGGAAAGACGGGGAACTGGGATGAACTGAACAGCTCTACCCATATGAGTAGTAGCTGCTTGCCTTTGTTTTGTTTCCGGTTATACATAAATGCTTGCGATGTGGATGCCGCTGACTACCTGCTGCCCCAGTGGCCCTTGATGAGACCACTGCTGGGCCATCCTATTGAGCTGCTGTAGTGAAGATGCTCCCGCTGTGGTGGCCTAGACAACTATAGGGAACCCATTTAGTGCTAAAAGGGTTAATGTGGAAATTGAATTACGCCCAGGCCTAAGAGAGAAATATTGCAACCTTGAGAACAATACCATCTTGTCTGACCTCAGTTGTAGGATGAGCCCTGAGACATTCCATTTTGTTCTTCCTCAGGCCGAATGTAATCAGGATCTTGATAAGCATTTACGTAAGTGCAACATCTGTTGTGCTGGGAACGAAAATTTACTACTGTATGGATTGGTCAGTTAACTTATGCAAATAAGCGGATAGGTTTGTGCAAAATTTACTGATTGGCTGTAAAAATGCTTTTAACAGGTCTGTGTGTATTCTGCTACGAGACTGTACAGTAGCTCTTTTGTGTGCTGTCTCCCTTGTGCACGAGTAATGAATGGGGTTTCTACGTATTAATGATGCCTCGGTGTGATTAATCTCCGACACCGCTGTACTGCTCAGTAGGGAGTTCCAGGATTTGAACCCAATGGCAGTGAAGAAAAGGGTGAACGTACCCCAAAGTGGGACTGGCGAGAGCCTTGGAAGGGACCTTGGAGGTGGTGGTCTTTCCATGCACCCGCTGCCTTTGGCCCTTTCCAGGTGATGGAGGTGGTGGGTGTGGGAAGTGATACCAAAGCAGCCTTTCGCGGCTTACAATGTGGGCACCCATGCCCGTTTGGTTACGACATCGGTGGACCGCTCCCTACCCTTCATCTTGAATAGTAACTGTCAGTGTCTCACAAAGCTCTTCCCTCATCTCTTTCTCACTCACTGATTTGCTTTGAGCCCTTTCAGCATCTCTTCGCCTCCTATCCCCCTCGGCAACACCTTGGAATTTCACTATTTAGGCAGGGGATTTCACCCCTGTCTTCCATAGTGAACATGTGGAGGAAATTAATCGTTTAGTATATGAACTGTTTTGATGCTGGACCTCAGTTCCAGGCCTGTTTGCATCTTTCAGGTTTGTGCCTGTCCTTTGTCACTGTTCTCTCGCAGAGACCACAGAGAGTTTCTTGCTTTTGTGTCTGCAGCTACACATTTTGCCAACTCCTTCTTTCCCCCACCGATTATCCAACCCAATTGGGCCCTTCATCCTTCTCCCTCCAGGACTTACAGACTCTGTGCTTCCTCCTTATGCTTAATGCATGGCTCCCACATGCTTAACTTACACCTGCTCAATGCAGATTTTGCATTTAACCTCCAGGCTCAGCACTATTCCTTTAAAGATATTCCACCTCACCTCTATTGAAGTGGTTAGTGAATAACATCCCTTAGTTCCACCTCCGACAGGGTTCACTTCTTTAACCTCCCGGCTGCATGATGGTGAGACGATTACTCCCTGTGTTCCTCCCCATCTTTCCTGCACACTCCACAACTCTGTATGCTGCACTCATGACCATTGACTGGGATCTGTCATATTTCTTGTATTCTTACTGGCTGTCGTCCCCAGCTTCCACAACCCAGATTCACATTCCCACTACTTCTAGCATTAATGGGTTATCATTTTGCCTTATTTCTTCCCTCTCCCATTTACCTGTTCCTTCTATTTGGATGCTTTAAGTTACTCTGCCTCTAACCCTTGAGGGGCATTGTGGAGGGAGCTGTATATCTAACTCCATGCTGTACCTGCCCTGGGAGTGTTTGACGGGGGCAGTGTAGAGGGAGCTTTACTCTGTATCTAAACACGTGCTGTACCTGTCCTGGGAGTGTTTGATGGGGACAGTGTAGAGGGAGCTTTACTCTGTATCTAACCCCGTGCTGTACCTGTCCTGGGAGTGTTTGACAGGGACAGTATAGAGGGAGCTTTACTCTGTATCTAAACACATGCTGTACCTGTCCTGGGAATGTTTGATGGGGACAGTGTAGAGGGAGCTTTACTCTGTATCTAACCCCGTGCTGTACCTGTCCTGGGAGTGTTTGACAGGGACAGTATAGAGGGAGCTTTACTCTGTATCTAACCCCGTGCGGTACCTGCCCTGGGAGTGTTTGACGGGGACAGTGTAGAGGGAGCTTTACTCTGTATCTAACCACGTGCTGCACCTGTCCTGGGAGTGTTTGATGGGGACAGTGTAAAGGGAGCATTACTCTGTATTTAACCCCATGCTGTACCTGCCCTGGGAGTGTTTGATGGGGACAGTGTAGAGGGAGATTTACTCTGTATCTAACCCCGTGCTGTACCTGCCCTGGGAGTGTTTCATGGGGACAGTGTAGAGGGGGCTTTATTCTGTATCTAACGCGTACTGCCCCATCCTGGTTTGTTCCTGACACTGAACTACACGAAATGTGGAATGTTTGATTTTGCTAAGACTAAGATAGCTCCAATTACTGAGTGCCGATTGTACAAGAATGGAAAAGTTTACACATGCAGGTCAAGTGGGTTTTATCTAACCCATTCTCCTACAACATGAAAGGACAGATGTAATCTTCAAAGCTAATAAATCAACTTTTCTTTTGCGTATTGTAATTCAGATGAGGAAACAGGGTGGCTTTGAATGTGTTTCTGAAGATATAATCTGTGTGTGGCAGCTTCTGTTGCTTTCTAGTCACTTCCTTTTTGGGTCAGATTATATATAATTAACCGATTCATTTGACGTGATGTGGGAACAGATTCCCAGAACATGGGTGTTGCTGGCAAGGTCAGCTGTTTTCCCTGAACCGTTGCAGTCCAGGTGGTGAAGGTACTCCCATGGTGCTGTTGGCTGGCGAGTCCCAGCCCTTTTAAGCATCGACAATGAAGGAACAGAGATATAGCTCCAACTTGGAATGGTACGTGGCTTGGAGGGGAACTTACAACTGGTGTTGTTCCCATGTGTCCTGCTGCTCCCCTTGTTCTAGGTGGGTAGAGGTCATGGGGTTTGGAAGGTGCTGTCGAAGGAGCCTTGGGGCCAGAAGCTGCAACGCACCTGGTAGGTGGCACACACTGTTGCCAGTGTGCGTGGGTGGTGGAGGGAGTGAATGCCTAAAGTGGTGGATGGGGTGCTGATCAAGTGGGCCGCTTTGTTTTCCCCTGGAAGGTATCTCAATTCTAACATGTTGTTACAGCTACCTCCATCCCCGGCAAATAGCATATTCCACCCCACTCATATTGTGACATGTAGGCATTAGAGAGGAATTTGGGAGGTCAGGGGCTGTGCCACTCAGTAGCCCACCCCCCCCACCCCCGAAGCCAGTCCTGCCCTAGTAGCCTGGTGTGTAGTGAAGGGTTCTCAAAATTCCCATATTTTTCATATCATCAACAAGGGTATGACTTTTGGACTTTTACCTGAAACCAGACAACGAGAGGAGACAGCATTTGCATTCTTCCCTTTAAAACAATCAACACGAAACTAAAGCCCATCAAAATCTTGCATAAATAATCGCTACTAACTACAGGGGCAGGAAGACCACAATCAATGCAACTATGCGACCCCATCAATACTCCACACATACAATGGCTTTCAGTTCAAGACTAGTTACGGGGGCAGGAAGACAATGATAAACAACATGCGAGCCCATTAAAAAAAAACAAGACAACAATCACCTGGGGAAGCCCACCAAAATCAAACAAAGAACTAACCTTGATTTGGATTGAGATAAGAAATTCGAAAAAAAACAGTTTTTTGGGCAGGGACACAGAAGGGTGAGCAGTTTCGAAAGCTGACACAGGGCAGTGTGCAGTTGAGAGTGGTTGAAGCTGATTTTAAGCAGGGAGCTGAGCCAAGCGGAGGGAGGAGATCTGGAGGTTTGCAGGCCCGCAGGCAACATCACGGCGAGGGGCATGGGGCGGCAGGCTCAACCGAAGACAACAAGGCCACAACCGCAGCCCTCCATGAAGATCGACCACCCACAACCGCGCCCTCCACCCAACTGAAGAACCTTCTCAGATTCCACAGACCAGGACCACGTGGGGACGGCAGGCCCCAGAGGACACAAAGAGCGTACCCCAAAACTGCAACCGGCTTCCCTGGCTGGATTTCGAACTGTCAAGGAACCCTGGGTTGGTGAGCATGATCCCTGACCTCTCCTAGTTCAATTTAGTTAGGTTTTGGGGGTGGGACAAGGGTAAGGGGATTAGTAGAGTGTTTTTCCCTCGTTAGGCCGTGTGCTCCCCATTCTTAACTAAGCACACTTTGTAAATCTGTATAATCTCAGTGTAATCCTAATGTTATAAATTCATTCAATAAACACAGTCTTTTTCTTGCACCAAAGCCAGTTTTCTGCTGCACTTTGTCACAACCCCCAAATAAGTCCAAGGTCTAGAACCCACGGAGTGGGAGCGATTTGAACCACTCAGAAGTTAGAGGAGAAGCTGACACACACGCCACCCCCTACAGTAGGGACCAGTCAGTGACATAATTTCCATGTGTTGTATATGAGTCATGCACTTTTTCTCTTCAGTACTGATATATAGTACAATACAGTATTAAAAGGTGCAATATTGGGTGATTATGACACTGCATTAGTAATTTAGAGAATCCTTAATACATTTGCTTAGCAAAAATTCTAGAAAGCTCAGCTTTGTAATTTTCCATTGACCCTGAGCCTGAAAAACTTTTTGGGGGGAGAAATTTCCAGATTTCCACTTCTCTTTTTGTGTGATGAAGTGCTTCCTGTCATCACTCCTGAACGGCCTGGCTCTAATTTTAGATTATGCCCCCTTATATGGGCCTCCCCCACCAGAGGAAATGGTTCCTCTCTACCTACCCTAATCATTTTTAGAAACCTCAACTAGATCGCCCCCCTTAATCTTCAAGCCAAGCCAAGCCTGTACAACCTGTCCTTATTGTTTAACCCTTTAACAGTGCCGGTGACTTGGCACTGCTCCTGCTCCAAAGCCAAGGGGCGGAACTTTATGGCCCCATCATGGCGGGTGGTGGGGGTGGAGGCGGGGGTGGGGAGCGAGGTGGTGAAATGCAGCCACTCAAACGCCCATTGACTTTGGGACTTAGGGTAGGGACGCTAAAACCCCACGCATCATCTCCTCCCTGAGGCATGGTGTCCAGAACTGAACACAGTTAGTCCTGATGGGGTCTGAACTTCATACAACATTGGGCCTTTCGCCACTGGCTGACATCACTGTTGTGAAAGAGGGCAGGTTAACTTTACTGAGTGCCGAGTGCCATTTGAAACTTGCACGTCCGTCTACTGCTACGAAAGTGTCTTCGTCATGAGGTGTTGAGGGTTTGGGAGGGGTGGTTCAGAGGCATGGAGGACTGTCAGAGTGTGCAGTGGTGGAGCGGCAATGCGCACGGAGCGACAGGAAAGGAATTTCATCCTGTCCTTGCAGCTCTGCTTCCTGTTTTCCCTCTGGACATCATTAATCAGGGATGAGGTAGCCCCGCTGTTTCTGTAGGTTGACTGACGCGAGGAAAGCTTCAGGAAATTTCCTAAGACATGGGTAGGAAAATCCCTGAGTTAGTCAATATTTTGAGATTTATTAATAAACCTGTTGATTGCCAAATCCTCACCCGGCTAGCGGGTCACTAAGCACTGTCAGCTGTGACTCAAGTGGGTCACCATCTTTCCCCTGAATCAGCGGGTTGTGTGTTCAAATTCCACCCCAGAGACTTGAGCACATAATCTGACACTTGATACAGTGCTGTGAGAGTGTTGCATTGTCGGAGCAGCTATCTTTCAGATGAGATCTTAAACCAACAATCCCCTGCCTGTTAAGCCTCTTAATTGTACATCAATTATGTTTCATTATGTGCAGGTGGAAGGTATTTCATTGGGGTTTCACTTGAGGAGATGTAAAGAGACTGAAACTCAGAGAGGTGGGTTATGAGGTGTATGCGTGTAATATTTCACCCTGCAAGTAAATGTTGGACTGAGTAAAGACTGGCTCCAATTCTATCCTTCACCAACTGGTTCTCTTGAATATAACACTGTCCTCCCTCTCAGGTGGGCATGGAAGATCCCATGGCACTATTTCGAAGAAGGGCAGGGTAATTCTCCATGGTGTCATTCTCTCGTTGAAAAGTATAAAATTCTGACACGGTTGGGCAGGGACGATCTTTCCCCTGGCTGGAGGGTCCACAACAAGGGGTCACAGTCTCAGGACACGGGGTAGGCCATTTAGGACTGAGATGAGGAGAAAGGTCTTCACTCAGAGGGTGGTGAACATGTGGAATTCCCTACCCCAGAAGGCTGTGGAGGCCAAGTCGCTGAATATAGTTAAGAAGGAAATAGATAGATTTCTAGACTCTTAAGGGCATCAAGGAGGTACAGAGAGAACGCGAGAGTATGGCGTTGAGATAGAGGATCAACCGTGATTGTATTGAACGACGGAGCAGGCTCGAGGGGCTGAATGACCTACTCCTTCTCCCATTCTCTATCTTTCTACATGCCCTGGCTGATATTTATCCCTCACTCAATGTCACTAAAAATGTAGATAATCTGGTCATCATCACGTCGCTGTTTGTGGGAGCTTGCTGTGCACATTTCCTGCATTCCGACAGTGGCCATACATCAAAAAGTACTTCACTGGCTGTGAAAATGCTTTGGGGAAGGTTATGCTACGTAAATGGACATCATTCTTTATAATCACAGGGCCACCCGAGCTCCCCCCACAACCGCGAGCAATGGCATTTTCTGTGCTGACCCTGGGGTCAGGGTGAAGAACGAGAGGCTTGTTTAATACAAGTTAAGTTCATGCCACCCACCTGCCTAATAATTTAACCCTTGAAGCTGCAGGTATTGGAGGGCCAAAGGTCTGTGTGTGAGGCTAATGGAGGTCGCTGAAGTGATTAATAAACATAGGGATTGATAAATGAAGACCTTTAAGAGTTTAGATGAAGGATTTTCAGTTGTGCAGGGCACAGGTGAGACCACATCTGGAGTACTGTGTACAATATTGGTCTCCTTATTTAAGGAAGGATGCTAATGTTTTGGAAACGGTTTAGAAAACGCTTACTAGATTAACATCTGGAATGTACGGTTTGCCTCATGAGGGAAGGTTGGACAGGTTAGGCTTGTACCCACTGGAGTTTAAAAGAGTGAGAGGCGACTTGATTGAAACCTTTAAGATCTTGAGGGGTCTTGACAGGGCGGATGTGGAGGGAATGTTTCCTCTTGTGGGAGAATCTAGAACTAGGGTGTCACTGTTTAAAAATAAGGTGTCGCCCATTTAAGACACAGATGAGGTGAATTTTTTTTCTCTCAGAGGGTTGTGAGTGTTTGGAACTCTCTTCCTCAAAAGGCAGTGGAAGCAGAGTCTTTGAATATTTTTAAGGCAGGGTTAGATAAGGGGGTCCAAAACAAAAACAGAATTACCTGGAAAAACTCAGCAGGTCTGGCAGCATCGGTGGAGAAGAAATCAGTTAACGTTTCGAGTCTTCATGACCCTTTGGCAGAACTGAGTATAGTTAGGAGAAAGGTGAAATATAAGCTGGTTTAAGGTGGGGGGGCGGGGGGAGAGAGAAGTTGAGGGTGTGGTGATTGTGGAGATAAGCAAGCAGTGATAGGAGCAGATAATCAAAAGATGTCACAGACAAAAGGATCAAAGAGGTGTTGAAGGTGGTGATATTGTCTAAGAAAAGTGCTAATTAAGAATGGAAGGCAAGATACTCAAGGTACAGTTCTAGTGGGGGTGGGGTGGAAAGACTAACAAAGTTTTAGTTTTAGATTTAAAAATAATGGAAATAGGTGGGAAAAGAAGAATCTATATAAATTATTGAAAAAAAAGGGGGAGGGGGGAGAAACGGGGTGGGGATGGGGGTGGGGGGCAGTTTAAGATCTAAAATTGTTGAATTCAATATTCAGCCCGGAAGGCTGTAAAGTGCCTAGTCGGAAGATGAGGTGCTGTTCCTCCAGTTTGCGTTGGGCTTCACTGGAACAATGCAGCAAGCCAAGGACAGACATGTGGGCAAGAGAACAGGGTGGAGTGTTAAAATGGCAAGCGACAGGGAGGTTTGGGTCTTTCTTGCGGACAGACCGCAGGTGTTGCAAAGCGGTCGCCCAGTTTGCGTTTGGTCTCTCCAATGTAGAGGAGACCGCATTGGGAGCAACGAATGCAGTAGACAAAGTGAGGGGAAATGCAAGTGAAATGCTGCTTCACTTGAAAGGAGTGTTTGGGCCCTTGGACAGTGAGGAGAGAGGAAGTGAAGGGGCAGGTGTTGCATCTTCTGCATGGGCATGGGGAGGTGCCATAGGTGGGGGTTGAGGAGTAGGGGGTGATGAAGGAGTGGACCAGGGTGTCTCGGAGGGAACGATCCCTACGGAATGCCACCGGGGGGGGTGAAGGGAAGATGTGTTTGGTGGTGGCATCATGCTGGAGTTGGCGGAAATGGCGGAGGATGATCCTTTGAATGCGGAGGCTGGTGGGGTGATAAGTGAGGACAAGGGGGACCCTGTCATGTTTCTGGGAAGGAGGAGAAGGCGTGAGGGCGGATGCTCGGGATATGGGCCGGACACGGTTGAGGGCCCTGTCAACGACCGTGGGCTTTTTGTTTTTATTAGATAAGGGGGTGAAAGGTTATCGGGGATAGGCAGGAGGATACAATCAGATCAGCCATGATCTTACTGAATGGTGGAGCATGCTTGAGGGGCTGAATGGCCTACTCCTGTTCCTAATTCATATGTTTGTATGTTGGTATAATCTCCATCTGAAAGCCATATGAAACCTTTGTAAATCACCGATGAGGTCTCATCTGGAGTATTCTGTACAATTCTGGCCACCACACTCGAGGAATATTTTGGAGAAGGTACAGAAGAGATTGGCTAGAATGGTACGAGAGATGAGGGGCTCCAGTTATGTGTGGAGTCTGGAGAATCACAGAACGGTTACAGCCGAGAAAGTGGCCGTTCAGCCCACTTGTGCGTGCTGACCCTTTTCCGGAACAACACTGCTAGTCCCGCCCCCCCTGCCCTTTCCCCATAGCCCAACAGGCTTTCGTTTCCACTTCTGGTGGATACCCAATTCCATTTTGAAAGCCACAATCGAATCTGCTTCCACCACACTCTCAGGCAGTGCATTCCAGGTCCTAACCACAGATTAGCAATCGTATTCAGACAGGCTAAAACAACGCGATGAATGCCAACACAGAGATGAGTGAACTGATTCATTTTATTTCTCTTCGCCCCTACCTCACAATGACCCCTTGGGTGTGAAATGTTTTACCAATAAGATTTAAAGATTCCATTATACTGTACAGCCCCGCAGCGGGCCAGCAGTGACATGTAGACTTGCAAGGCCGTGGGGCAGAATTTTATGCTGATCGAGCGGGCGCCCGCCCCGACCCGATTGGACGTGAAATCGCGTGAGATGGCGTCGGGCGAGCGTCCCGACGCCATCCTGCGCTCATGCGGTATTTCAGTCGGCGGGCGCGCCCGGGAGCCAGAAGCGCGCCCGCACGACAATTAAGAAGGCGACTCGGCCCAGTAACAGCGTGACTGTCTGTCCTTTTTACACAGCCTGTCTGACCTTGCGCTCGGCGGACGGGCTAGGCGGCCTTTGCATCTTTCAACAAACCTCACCCACGGGCGGGGGAATGAGGTTTCCGTGATGAAATGAGCTACGCGCGATTTTCTGTGGACAGCGTTTCCATTAGCTAAATTTTCAGGCGGCTCGATTCTGACGCACGGGCACTTTTTTTGTTCAGCTTTTGAAGCCTTTGACTTTTTTGCTGCTTCAGGCCTCCGGCTCCCTGAGGCAGCTCTCTCATCGCCCCGCCCCGGCAGCGCTGAGCTTTTTCCGCCGTTAATTGGCCAGCCGGCGTGAAATGGCGGCTGGGAGCCGATCGCGCCCGCGCCCGCCCACCGAGCTGAAAATTCAGGCCCATGAGTAGGGCATTGTCACTGTTTTGTACCAGGAAGACGCTCAGTTCATACGATGCAGCGGTTATGGCGAAGTTCCACGCAGGATATTTTTTTTGGAAAGCGGGGTTCCCCACCTCGTCACCCGAAGAGTCGGCGAGGAACACGTCCCCGCTGCCACTCAACCCTCGATGGGGCGTGAACTGGCAAAGGGCGAGCCGGCCAATCGGACGACTGCCAGCTCCGTAGCCCCAGCGGGCGCCGGGTCCGAGCGGTGGCTGCTGCTTGAACAGTCCCCGGAGAAGAGGTGGTCACGGAAGGGGTAAGTCCAGGGCAGCGGCGAGCCCTGGCTAGTAGGCCCCAGCAAGGTGGGGGGGTGGGGGAGTGAGGGGGTTGTGCTTGAGAGGCTTGGGTGTGGGGGGGGAGGAGAGATGGTGGTGGGGTTAAAGGGGACTATGGCCTTGGGTGGGGTGCCTCCAATGGGCACATCCTGCCCTTTCTCACCAGCTGTCGGCGCAGCTGAAACTGCCGGGCTTCTCGCTTGGCATGGACATCCGCCTGCTGCGGGTTAAATAGCGGCGGGGGTGGGATGAGGCACTCAAGTGGCCGTTAATTAAGGACCTCAGTAGGCCCAAGGGTGGGCCACCACCGCTCCCCATAAAATGGGAGACATGTTGGGGGGGGTGGGGTGGTGGGGCAGGAGGATAAGATGGTGGTTAGGCTGCACGTTGCATTTTACAAGCCCTACCCTGCCTTTATACCCGCTGGTGGAGGACGGTAAAACTGGGCCCTGCTGCTGGTGAACCAACTCCCGCACCATTTCTTCAGCTGGAGAAAGCTAGACGAGAAGCCTGGGTCCACAGTACAGGATACGGCCCAGGTTGTAACAAGGAGCAATGAGGTCACATTAGATCAAACAAAGCTGGCCTGGTTGTGCCAGGCTTGGAATTCAACAACCTGAAGGTTGTAAGCGAATGATAAAGAAGAAAGACTTGCATTTACATAGCGCCTTTCTCAGCCGTGGGACATCTCAAAATGCTTTGCAGTCAAAGTGCTTTTGGAGTGTAGTAAGGCAGGAAACGTGGCAGCCAATTTGCGCACAGCAAGCTCCCACAAAACAGCAATGTAATAACCCTTCTTTTGCGATGTTGGTTGAGGGAATAAGTACCGGCCAAGTCACCTGGGATAACTCCCTTCCTGTTCTACGAGATATTGCCACGGGATCTTTTACATCCACTCAAGCAAGCCGACGGGGCCTGGGTTTGATGTCTTATTTGAAAGTAATGTTGCCAAATGTGTTTAAATGCATCCCTGGAGGTTCCATCACATGACCTGCCCCCACACTTCAGCCATTAGTCGGCCAACATGTCCACCCTTGTGACGTACGGCCTTCCTAAGCCAATTGGAAAGCAAGAAGACTCATTACCCAATAGGATGATGCTTGACTGTCAGCCAAACAGCCTTTTTTTCCTCCCATTTTTAATAGTTTTACATCTGGTAAAGAGAAATGTTCAAGAATAAAACAATCTTTTTTAATGTCCCTATAATTATTCTCCAGGATTGCAGTGTCCAGGAGATTGACCTCCAGTTCCTGGACACTCCAGGCCAACCCTGGAGGGTTGGCAACCCGAATTCGAAAGATAGACTGCACTCCCTCAGTACTGCGCTGGAGTGTCAGCCTTGAGGGAGTTCCCTCCCTAACACCACCAATACTATATACCCGCACCGTATAGATCGCAGCAGTTTGAGAAGGCAGCTCACCACAACCCTCTCAAAGGCAATTAGGAATGGGCAGCAAATGCTGGCCCTAGCATTGCAAAAACAGAACAAAAAATTGCTCGTGTAATACCTCCCAGTTTAAGGCCAAAAGGGATTGGAGGAAATACTGGAGGATCCACTCCGTCTGATTGCCAGTGAGGTCGTACCCCACTCTGAAAGAGATACAGCCTTGAGATGTCATCATAGTTGAGGCTGAGTGTGACGATGCCATGATCAGATACATGAAATTTCCTAACAATCTACATACCTCAGATACTGAAGCAGTCCACGTCCAAATGCAGCAAGACCCGGGCAATATCCAGGCTTGGGCTGACAAGTGGCAAGTAACATTCGCGCCACACAAGTGTCAGGCAATGACCATCAAAAAGGGAGAATCTACCCATCGCCCCTTGGCATTCAATGACATTACCATCGCTGAATCTCCCACTATCAACATTCTGGGGGGGTTACCATTGACCAGAAATTGAACTGGACTAGCCATATAAATACTGTGGCTACAAGAGCAGGTCAGAGGCTGGGAATCCTGCAGCGAGAAACTCACCTCCTGACTCTCCAAAGCCTGTCCCCCATCTACAAGGCACAAGTCAGGAGTGTGATGGAATACTCCCCACTTGCCTGGATGAATGCAGCTCCCACAACACTCAAGAAGCTCAACACCATCCAGGACAAAGCCATCCACTTGATTGGCACCACATCCACAAACATTCACCCCCTTCACCACCAATGCACAGAGGCAGCAGTGTGTACCATCTACAAGATGCACTGCAGGAATTCATCAAATCTCCCTAGACAGCACCTTCTAAACCCACAACCACTCCCATCTAGAAGGACAAGGGCAGCAGATAGATGGCAACACCACCACCTGTAAGTTCCCCTCCAAGCCACTCACTATCCTGACTTGGAAATATATCGGCCGTTCCTTCACTGTCGCTGGGTCAAAATCCTGGAACTCTCTCCTAACAGCACTGTGGGTGTACCTACACCACAAGGACTGCAGCGGTTCAAGAGGACAGCTCACCACCACCTCCTCAAGGGTAACTAGGGATGGGCAATAAATGCTGGCCCAGCCAGCGAAGCCCACACCCTATGAATGAATTTTAAAAAATGGTGACAACTAAACAGACCGTGGTGGCAGTGGGGGGTAAAAATCCACATCCTCTCTAAAAGACTGAAGAAAGCTCAAAGAAAGGACACCAGCAACGATTCTGCCTTGAAACAGCCTCACTCAAGAAGCAAGATGCTGAGGAAGCTCCAGAGACTTGAGAGCCTGGCAGCAGAAGGAAGGCAGAAGTTAAGCTCGAGCAAAAGTCTCCACTGAACCCCTGTGGGAGGTCAGCTCCAACAAAGCAGAGCCAGCAACCTGCAGGGTGAGATAAAATCCTGTGGACCAATTTTTAAAAATCCGGCCAGGCAGAAACTCCATTGTGCATTTCATCGCTGGTGCGAACTCCGACTTGGCGCCCTCCCCACGTGGTGCCTCGGGTCTGGAATGACACAAAAAGAAAGGATTGAACATGGAGGAATTAAAAAAAAACCCAGGTCCCTTGTGATTCTTTGGCCTCCCGGCCAACGAGAATCCTGCCCTCCCGAACCCTTCCCCGACCTGTTGTCTTGTTTCTTCTTGCCTGATATTGTTAGACATCTCCACTGCACAGCGACAAAGTCTCTTTCATCCCGGCAGTTACCCCTCCTTCACGCCAACCACCTTCGGCCCTGTGTTTGAGCACTCTTTCCTTGGCCAACCAGGTATCTTTCCTGTGAGAACCGTGCTATTATGTAACGTTGTTCACATCCTCTCTGTCTCTTATCTCAAGGCTCCAAGATCCCATCTCCTAGAGAGGCCTGGACGCCCCAATCCTGTCACTTACACTCACACCCAATTCCTACAGACAATCTCAAGGCTTTTACTGAAACTAACCTTTCTTTCATAAGGCTTGGTATCATTTTCCCATAGCCCCCACTGCCATGGCATCTTTTTTTATAGTGTCCTCTTTTCCCACTTCATTATACTACCAAGACTAGCTCCTAATGAAGTTATATGTTGACAATTAGTATTCTGGTTATTAATCCAATAATCTTATGGAAAGAACGCAGTACTTTATGAAAGGATCTAATGAAGCACTTAATAAGGTGGCTGTACTCACAAAGATATATAAAGATCGACTATATCTGTAGATACTGGACTAGCTAGCCAGCCTTGACCATGGGAAAGTACCAGCGCAGACTCTGAGTCAGCAGAAGCAATGCCACCTCCTGCAAGGATACCTGCGGCTAATGTGTGGTAATAACCCCTGTTAATGCACTGAGCTGGCATCGGGTAAGGAAAGGAAGAGCCAGCCTGTCTTCAGCACAGGGCAAGGATACAGTGGGCACATGGGAGCACCACCACCTGCAAGTTCCCCTCCAAGTCACGCACCATCCCGACTTGGAAATATGTCGGACGTTCCTTCACTGTCGCTGGGTCAAAATCCTGGAACTCCCTCCCTAACAGCACTGTGGGTATACCTACACCACATGGACTGCAGCGGTTCAAGAAGGCAGCTCACTACCACCTTCTCAAGGGCAATTAAGGATGGGCAATATAAATGCTGGCCCAGCCAGCGAAACCTATGTCCCATGGAAGAATATAAAAAAAACAGGTTTATTCACAAAGACCAGAATAACATAGTGTTGGGGATAGTATATTAGCATGGATAGAGGATTAGCTAACTAATAGAAGACAGAGAGTTGGGATACAGGGGGAATTTTCAGGATGACAACCTGTAACTAGTGGAGTGCCACGGGGATCAGTGCTGGGGCCACATATATTTACAATATATATTAATGACTTAGATGAGGTAAGTGAATGTACTATCGCCAAGTTTGCGGATGACACAAAAATAAGTGGGAAGGCAAGTGGTGAGGATGACACAAGGAGTCTACAGAGGGATATAGACAGGTTAAGTGAGTGGGCAAAGACTTGGCAGATGGAATATAATGTGGGAAAATGCGAGGTTATGCACTTTGGCAGGAAGAATAGAGGAGCTGAATATTATTTAAATGGAGAAAGGCTGCAGAAAGCTGCAGTACAGAGGGATTTGGGGGTCCTCGTGCATGAATCCCAAAAAGCTAACATACAAGTTCAGCAGGTAATAGGGAAGGCAAATGGAATGTTGGCCTTTATTTCAAAGGGAATGGTGTATAAAAAGAGGGAAGTCTTGCTAAAACTATACAAGGAACTATTTAGACCACACCTAGAATAGTGTGAACAGTTTTGGTCCCCTTATCTAAGGAAAGATATACTGGCATTGGAGACAGTCCAGAGAAGGTTCACTAGGTTGATCCCGGGTATGGAGGGATTTTTTTATGAGGAGAGGTTAAGTAGGTTGGGCCTGTACTCATTGGAGTTTAGAAGAACGAAAGGTGATCGTATTGAAACATAAGTTTCTTAGGGGGCTTGACAGGGTAGATGCTGAGAGGTCATTTCCCCTTGTGGGAGAGTCTAGGACCAGAGGGCATAATCTCACAGTGAGGGGTCACCCATTTAAGACAGATGAGGAGGAATTTCTTCCCTCAGAGGGCAGTGAATCTGTGTCATTCTTTACCACAGAGGGCTGTAGAGGCTGGGTCATTAAGTATATTCAAGGCTGAGATAGATTTTTAATCAGTAAGGGAATCAAGGGTTATGGGGAAAAGGCAGGATAATGGGACTGAGGAATAGCAGATCAGCCATGATCTCATTGAATGGCGGAGCAGACTCGATGGACCAAATGGCCTACTTCTGCTCCTACGTCTTATGGTCTTATGGCCTTAACATAAGTGCAGACTACTTTGTCCCCCCACACAGTTTCTTCCCCACACTGATTCATATACATGTGCACCCTAAACCTTTTCCCCTTAATCACAGCTACGGCATGCACTCAATTGTCACAGCATTTGCAGCATTAGCACCACCACCCTACCCCACCACCCCTCCAGCCCCCGCACAACCGATAACAGCAGTCAGCTCCAACCCCTGGCCCTGCACCTCCACTTGCTGGCGGACATTGTCGATCTGTGCCTGTCTTTGCAACCAGTTCACTGGAATTACCCTCCTAAGAGGTTAAGCGGGGATTTAATAGTGGTGTTCCAAATGATGAGGGGTTTCGATAGAGTAAATAGGGAGAAACTGTTCTCACTGGCTGAAGGGTCAGTAGCCAGACGGACAGAGATTTAAGGTAATTTGCAAAAGATCCAGAGTTGGAGATGAGGAGAATTTTTCGTTTGCTGCGATCTGGAAAGTGCTTCCCGAAGGATGGTGGAAGCAAATCCAGGGCTAATTTTCAAAAGGGATTTGGATAAATACTTGAAACGGAATCACTTGCAAGGCTGTGGGGAAAGAGCAGGGGGCCTTTGAAGGTTGAGAGATGATGTGTTCAAAATCACGAGGGGCTCTGGACAGAGTAAACAGGGAGAAACTGTTCCCTCAGGCAGAGAGAGAAGGACCAAAGCACACCTATTTAAAGCGATCAGCTAAGGAGCAAAGGGCAACCTGAAGAAAATCCTTCTCATTCAGCGATCGGTTAGGATCTGGAATGCGCTGACTGAGAGTGTGGTGGAGGCAGATTCAACTGTGGCTTCCAAAAGGGAATTGGAGAATTATCTGAAGAGGGAGTCTTTGCAGGGCTATGGAGAAAGAGCGGGAGGATGGAAGTTTTTTTTAGTCATTCATGGGATGTGGGCGTCGCTGGCTAGGCCAACATTTATTGCCCATCCCTAATTGCCCTTAGAAGTGGGTGGTAAACTGCCTTCTTGAGCTGCTGCAGTCCCTCTGGTGTGGGCACTGTGCTGTTAGGGAACGAGTTCCAGGATTTTGACCCAGCGACAGCGAAGGAATGGCGATATATTTCCAAGCCAGGATGGTGAGTGGCTTGGAGGGGAACTTCCAGGCGGTGATGTCCCCATCTACCTGCAGCCCTTGTCCTTCTAGATGGTAGAGGTTGAGGGTTTGGAAGGTGCTGTCGAAGGAGCCTTGGTGAATTCCTGCAGTGCATCTTGTAGATGGTACACACACTGCTGCTATTGTGCGTCAGTGGTGGAGGGAGTGAATGCTTGTGGATGGGATGCCCATCAAGCGGGGCTGCTTTGTCCTGGATGGTGTCGAGCTTCTTGAGTGCCGTGGGAGCTGAGTTGTTTCTGCAGGGCCAAGACAGATCAAATGGCCTTCTGCTGTGCTGTAGGATTCAAACATTCTATGGATGGCATTTTCCGTTTTTGATTCACACCTCCAGCATTTGCAGTATCTTCCCTTTGAGCCGGACTGCTTTATTTTGGAACCCCGACGGCCAATTTGTGGAAAGCAGGGGTGGATTTGTCGGGGACCCTATCACTGAGGACAGAGGACATGGTCTGCCCCGACTTCAGATTGGGTGAGGGGGACGGGGCACTCGTGGGGGACTTGAAGAGGTTAAACTCCCTTCGCTATTTCTCTTTCGCAATCCAAACGTGGGAAAATGTGTATTCAGGAACTGCACAATCATTCTGCCTGTGCTGGAAGCAGTCGTACTTACGAAGTGAAGCTTGTTTGGCTATCAGATGGGGTTTTAATTTGGGATTGATGGGAACAAGTGCGTCACGCGAGGGATTCGGTCACTGGACCCCGGCAAGTAATTGCCGGCAGGGCCCGCATACTAACAGTACCTGTCTCTGGAATTTTGAAGAGTGACGCCACTCTCTCTATCTCTCTCACTCTGCATCCCTTTCACACTCCTGTCTGCCTGTGATTGTACACCCAAGAGCTTGCAGAATTGGCTTAGTCCCCGAATTTAGCTCTGGTCACTGGCAAACTGGCGTTGGCAGTAGCTTGGGCAGCTGTTATAGTACCAGCCTGTCCAGAAAGGGGAAAAATACAGTTTGGACCAGTACCCTTATTCCCCAGTTTTTACTGGCGTTCCATTTTAAGGTATACAAGACCAGTTTGGACCATTACCCTTATTTCCCAGTTTTACTGGTGTTCCATTTTAAGGTATACAAGACCAGTTTGGACCATTACCCTTATTTCCCAGTTTTTATTGGTGTTCCATTTTAAGGTATACAAGACCAGTTCGGACCAGTACTCTTATTTCCCAGTTTTTACTGATGTTCCATTATAAGGTATACAAGACCAGTTCGGACCAGTACTCTTATTTCCCAGTTTTTACAGGTGTTCCATTTTAAGGTATACAAGACCAGTTCAGACCAGTACTCTTAGTTCCCAGTTTTTAATGTTTTTTTCCTTTTGGGTTGTGTGGCCTTAACTTCACTACCCTGTCTGTGCTCCACACACCCCACCACCCCCCATTACCTTTGCCTCCCCAGTCAGTCAATCAAAACTCGGCCTTGAATGCATTCAATGATCCAGCCTCCACTGCTTGCTGGGGTAAAGAACCCCAAACACTAATGACTCTCTGAGAGAACAAGTTCCTCCTCATCTCCGTCTCAAATGGGAGAGCCCTTATTCTGAAACTGTGCCCCCTAGATTCCCCCATGAGGGGAAGCATCCTCTCAGCATCTACCCTAGTCATAGAGGTCTACAGCACAGAAAAAAGGCCCTTCGGCCCATCGAGTCAAACAAGTACCTAACTATTCTAATCCCATTTTCCAGCACCAGGCCCATAGCCTTGTATGCCATGGCATCGCAAGTGCACATCCGCATACTTCTTAAATTATACTTCTTAAAGACTCATGTCAAGCCCCCTTAGAATCTTCAATAAGATCGCCTGTCATTCTTCTTAAACCCCAATGGGTATAGGCCCAACCTGTTCATCCTTTCCTCATAAGACAAACCCCTTTGTCCCAGGGGTCAGCCAATTGAACCTTCTCTGAACTGCTTACAATGCATGCGTGACCTTTATTGCATGAACATGTGCTCAAGGTGTTTCAACACTAATATTTGCATAGCGTGCCCTGGAGACATATCTAAAAAAGGACTGTCCCGTGTAGGGTAATTAATTCCACTCCTGACTGTCTCACCTGCACAATGCCGCTTCCCCATGTGACCAGCGTTATTGTTCTCACAGTCTCAGTTTCAGGCTCCGCATCTGTCTGAGATCTACTCTTTCCTCCCCCTCTCCACCCCTCTTAAAAGTGCTTATCATATGATGATGGAACAAACACAAAGATGGGACTGTGAGCCACCAACAGACATGGACTCAAATTACAGATATCAGACAGATATGGCTGAGTTGCCTCCAGATATACATTCCAAGGCAGGGCATGGGCAGAAAGCCAGGTTTTGTGAGCGTGGATGTGATTGTGTACGTGATTTAGTTTCACATTTATTCATGGGATGTGAACATTGCTGGCAAGGCCAGCACTTATTGCCTCTCCCTATTCTTCCTGAAAAGGTGCCCACAATGAAAAAAAGCAGTAAAAGTTGGGAAATAAGAGGACTGGTTCAAACTGGTCTTGTTCCTCTTAAAATGGAACACCAGTAAAAACTGGGAAATAAGAGTACTGGTTTCTTGAACCAGGGGACATAGATTCAAGATAAATGGCAGAAGGTGTAGGGGGGACATGAGGAAGAACTTTTTTATGCAGAGGGTAGTGGGTGTCTGGAATTCGCTGCCCAAGATGGTGGAAGAGGGAGAAACTCTAAACGCTTTTAAAAAGTACCTGGATCTGCACCGTAAGTGCTGTAAGCTGCAGGGCTATGGGCTGGGTGCAGGATGGTGGGATTAGAAAAGGCTAAAAACAAAAAACTACTGCGGATGCTGGAAATCCAAAACAAAAACAAAAACAGAATTACCTGGAAAAACTCAGCAGGTCTGGCAGCATCGGTGGAGAAGAAAAGAGTCGACGTTTCAAGTCCAATGACCCTTCAACAGAACTGAGTGTAGTTAGGAGAGGGGTGAAATATAAGCTGGTTTAAGGTGGGGGGTGGGGTGGGGGGAGAGAAGTTGAGGGTGGGGTGGTTGTAGGGACAAGCAAGCAGTGATAGGAGCAGACAATCAAAAGATGTCACAGACAAAAGGATCAAAGAGGTGTTGAAGGTGGTGATATTATCTAAGAGAATGTGCTAATTAAGAATGGATGGCAGGACACTCAAGGTACAGCTCTAGTGGGGGTGGGGTGGAAAGATTGACAAGGTATTAGTTGTAGATTTAAAAATAATGGAAATAGGTGGGACAAGAATGACCCCACCACGGAACATCAAGCCATTGTCTCCAGGACTGTCACTGACCTCATCTCCTCTGGAGATCTTCCTCCCACAGCTTCCAACCTGATAGTCGCCCAACCTTGGATGGCCCGCTTCTACCTCCTACCCAAAATCCACAAACAGGACTGTCCTGGCAGACCGATCATGTCAGCCTGTTCCTGCCCCACGGAACTCATTTCTCGTTATCTTGACTCCCTTCTCTCTCCCCTTGTCCAGTCCCTTCCCACCTACATCCGTGATTCCTCTGACACCTTACGTCACATCAACAATTTCCAGTTCCCTGGCCCCAACCGCTTCCTCTTCACCATGGATGTCCAATCCCTCTACACCTCCATCCCCCACCAGGATGGTCTGAGGGCCCATAGCTTTTACCTTGAACAGAGGCCCGAACAATCCCCATCCACCACTACTCTCCTCCGTCTGGCTGAACTTGTTCTCACACTGAACAATTTCTCCTTTAACTCCTCTCACTTCCTCCAAATAAAAGGTGTGGCTATGGGTACCCGCATGGGCCCTAGCTATGCCTGTCTCTTTATGGGGTATGTGGAACATTCCTTGTTCCAGTCCTACTCCGGCCCCCTCCCACAACTCTTTCTCCGGTACATCGATGATTACTTCGGTGCTGCTTCATGCTCTCGTCGGGACCTGGAAAAATTTATTAATTTTGCTTCCAATCTCCACCCCTCCATCATTTTAACATGGTCCATCTCTGACACTTCTCTTCCCTTCCTTGACCTCTCTGTCTTAATTTCTGATGATAGACTGTCCACCAATATCCATTACAAGCCTACCGACTCCCACAGCTACCTCGACTACAGCTCCTCACACCCCGCTTCCTGTAAGGACTCCATCCCATTCTCTCAGTTCCTTCGCCTCCGTCGCATCTGTTCTGATGACGCTACCTTCAAAAACAGTTCCTCTGACATGTCCTCCTTCTTCTTTAACCGAGGTTTTCCACCCACGGTCGTTGACAGGGCCCTCAACCGTGTCCGGCCCATCTCCCGCACATCCGCCCTCACGCCTTCTCCTCCCTCCCAGAAACATGACAGGGTCCCCCTTATCCTCACTTATCACCCCACCAGCCTCCGCATTCAAAGGATCATCCTCCGCCATTTCCGCCAACTCCAGCATGATGCCACCACCAAACACAGCTTCCCTTCATCCCCCCAGCGGCATTCTGTAGGGATCGTTCCCTCCAGGACACCCTGGTCCACTCCTCCATCACCCCCTACTCCTCAACCCCCACCTATGGCACCTCCCCATGTCCACGCAGAAGATGCAACACCTGCCCCTTCACTTCCTCTCTCCTCACCGTCCAAGGGCCCAAACACTCCTTTCAAGTGAAGCAGCATTTCACTTGCATTTCCCCTAACTTAGTCTACTGCATTCGTTGCTTCCAATGCGGTCTCCTCTACATTGGAGAGACCAAACGCAAACTGGGCAACCGCTTTGCAGAACACCTTCGGTCTGTCCGCAAGAAAGACCCAAACCTCCCTGTCGCTTGCCATTTTAACACTCCACCCTGTTCTCTTGCCCACATGTCTGTCCTTGGCTTGCTGCATTGTTCCAGTGAAGCCCAACGCAAACTGGAGGAACAGCACCTCATCTTTCGACTAGGCACTTTACAGCCTTCCGGACTGAATATTGAATTCAACAACTTTAGATCTTAAACTCCCTCCCCCCATCCCCACCCTGTTTCTTCCCCCTCCCTTTTGTTTTTTTCAATAATTTATATAGATTTTTCTTGTCCCACCTATTTCCATTATTTTTAAATCTGCAACTAATACCTTGTCAATCTTTCCACCCCACCCCCACTAGAGCTGTACCTTGAGTGTCCTGGCATCCATTCTTAATTAGCACATTCTCTTAGATAATATCACCACCTTCAACACTACTTTGATCCTTTTATCTGTGACATCTTTTGATTCTCTGCTCCTATCACTGCTTGCTTGTCCCTACAACCACCCCACCCTCAACTTCTCTCCCCCCACCCCACCCCCCCACCTTAAACCAGCTTATATTTCACCCCTCTCCTAACTACACTCAGTTCTGTTGAGGGGTCATTGGACTCGAAACGTCAACTCTTTTCTTCTCCACCAAAGCTGCCAGACCTGCATGAGTTTTTCCAGGTAATTCTGTTTTTGTTTTTGTTTTGGATTAGAAAAGGCACCTGGGTGTCCTCGGGCTGGCATGGGCAAGATGGGCCGAATGGCCTCCTTCTGTGCTGTAACTTTTCTATGGTTCTATGGTCCGAACGAGTCTTGTATCCCTTAAAATGGAACACCAGTAAAAACTGGGAAATAAGAGCACTGGCCTGAACTGCTTTTCCCTTCTGGGAATCAGGTCAGCCATGAATGGCGGAATGGGCTCGAGGGGCCGAATGGCCTACTCCTGCTCCTATCTCTTTTGTTCTGAAATAAAAGTTCGCCTCTCTTGAAGTGACCGACAGGGGACTTTTTGCGCTAAGCGTCCACTCCCCAATATTGTCACGCACTGTCAATATTGCCAATTGAGAGCTAGACCAAGACTGAGCAGACAGATATCATTTAGGCAACTGACTGCCAGTGGTGGAAGATTTTCGCCACATCAATCTGAGCCGGGAGTGGAAGTGAAAATATATTTGACCGCTGGAGTAACTGGACATTTCAAAGTTGGCGGGCTGTGACTTGTGGAGTGCTGGTGTTAGGCAGATTTTTAATCTGCAGGGCAGTCAAGGGTTATGGGTAGGGAGATGGGAGTGGGGGTGGTGGGTTGGGGTGGTGAAACAGGGGGAGGGACAGACAGGAATGTGGAATTAAGGCCACTAAGATTCTTGGCCTCTGGGCTGATGGGAAGGGAACATTATGCACGACGTGGGATACGTGCTTTTCAATGGGCAAAGGATGAGATCCAGAGACAGAGAGCTTGCACAAATACATCAAGAATTTGTGGTATGCCTCAAAAAAAGGCCAGCGTGAGAGAATCAGATGCATTTATTGGTGTGCACAGTCTTGGAAGTGATTAGTTTCTTGCTCACAGCAATGATGAGGCCCAGTTGCATGAGCTGTTTCTCAGTAAGAATGGGTAAGACTCATAAAACTGGATATACCTTCTCTGCTGATGAGGCAGTCAGCCAAAGGTAGAGAAACCTGTGGATATTTAGTTTGGAGAGCCCCGCATTCAATAGTAGCTTCCATGGGGAGGCAGAACAGGGGAACAATAAGAGTGGAAACAATTCAAAATCATTTTCGGGATATCTCCATATTAATCCAGCTTTATAATTGAATTCGATGCAGGAACAGACTTCTTATAACAAAGATACACACTGGAATCCCACAATGTTGTACATTGGAATAATATCTTACTGTATGGTGAAGCAGGCTCGAGGGGTCAAATGCTTACTCCCACTCGTATTCCTAATGTCCTACATTGGATTGTAGTGATCTCACCATGGGAACTGTGAGCATTTTAAAACTCAATTAACTAATAAGTCTGGATTGGAAAGCTAGACTCAGTAACGGCGACCATGAAACTATCATCGATTGTCATAAAAGCCCATCTGGTTGAGTCATGCCTCTTTAAGGGAGCGAATCTGCCACCTCCACCCGGGTCTGGCCTACATGTGATCCCAGACCCTCAGCGATGACTCTTAACTGCCCCTCTGAAATGGCCCCGAGCAAAGCCACTCAGTCCAAAGGCAACTAGGGACGGGCAACAAATGCTGGCCTTGCCACATCCCATGAAAGAATAAAGCAAAGAAAAAAATGCTCCATGTAACACAATAGCTCGATTCTTTTTCGGTATCGTCCAAACTCAGGTTTGACCCCTCGATGTATTGCTTCCCACCACCCCCCCCCGGGTCAGAAGTGTAGAGCCGCAGTGCTACGTGGACTCCTGCACCTGCGCGTGTATTCGGGCTCGTGCAATTTACACCAAACCAGCCCCCCGCCAGAAATATTCACTCCCCTGTCACTCAACGGCCCCCTGGAGATCTGTCTTTGCTGTTGACACTGCCTCCTCTTCAGATTGTGTGGAGTCACCAGTTACAGCCCGCTGAATTGTTGGGTCACTTCTGCCATATTTTCTGGAGTACGGCCAGTCAGAAGGGAAAAACAGTTCTTCTAACGTCCTTCCCCACTGCCTCAACAACAACAAAGAAAACAAAACCCTTTGTGCTCACATGCGTCGTTTTGACCTCCCTTAACCTTTCTTCTATACAAGGCTTGATCCCGGAGTCAATCCTGGCACTTGCTAATTTATGATTAATTGTGACACCCCTTTGCTATTATAGCTTCCGTTCATTTTCTGTCAGGATGTTGGATAACACGACACGAAGTGCTTGAGTTTATCCCATCGCCTTATCATGCCGTCACAACATTGCGAAACACCTCGGTTATTTTTACAGGGGCAGTGAACGCCAATGTGGGGAACCGTGACGATATTTCTGGTCTGCAGCCTGGCGACGTTGACCTCGGGTGTTGTTTTTCCTCCCCACCACTGCGGCAGTCTCCAGACACTGAAAAGAAAAAGTATAAAAATATAAACAGGTTTTTTATTTATGGACCTCTCTCAGAAACCTCCCAAGGCGTTTTCACTGCACCAGTTTGAAGCCCGCTCCCCATTGTTTATGTAAGGTGGCTTTGCGCACAGCAAGACCCCACGAACAGCACTGAGATCAACAATGGCCAGTCCGGTGGTGCTCGTCAAGCGAGGAGTGTTGGCCGGGAGATCGGGACTTCTCCCTACTCTTCCTCGAAAGGTGCTGCGGGATCTTTAGTCCCCATCAAGTTTAAGCCGACATAATGCCCCATCGGAAGAATTTACGCCTCTCACAGGGCAGCACACCGTCCCCCCCAACACCCCCCACCACCCCCCCAACACACCCCACCACCTACATATGGCAAATAATCTGTTTCTAGTTGTTGAGCTGAGAGATAAATACTTGACAGGGCACCCCAGGAAAACTCTCCTTTGGAATAGCCCCACAGGATCTTTACGTTCCCTTGAGAGCTTAACATCTCGCCTGAAGGATGACAACTTCAGCACAATGCCCTGAAGCATCAGCCTAGATTTTGTGCTTGGGTGACTGGGATGGGGTGAGAACCAACAGCCTTATGGCTCAGGGGCAAGATGCTACCCACTGAGGCACAGTAGAAGCTCCTCTCACACTTGTTCTCTGAATCCTTTAAGGGAGCAGGGCTACACATTAAAACCATTCACCATCACACATTGCACAGTGAGAGAACTTTCCCTCTTATTGATTTAAATACTGATGGGAATCAGTCACTGTAGCCACTATCAAACTGGTTAGAAGATGTGCAGCTGTTGTTACTAATGTGCATCATTATACAGCTTTGTGCTTGGGTCACAGTTTGAGCTATGACCCGAATGCACCAGGCATCATTCCAAATGGGCTAATACAGATGTAATTGCAGATCCTGCTCTTGAGGGAGAAAATGCTTCCTTTGGAACTGGGTTTTGAAATGGTGGTTGGGGAGGGTGCAGGGTGGGGGGGGTTGGTGGTGGGATGTGGAGGATGTGGTGGGGTGGGGGTTGGTGGGTGGTGGTTTCAGACTCGGGCCTTGGGACCACAAAAGGGTCAGGGTTTGACTTTTCACCTCTCGTACTTGGCATTACATCCAGCTCCCATTGACCAGTTCAACCTGCTGCCCGTACATTCCAACATATATGTGTCATTATGTGTGAGAACATTGTGAGTAGCCCAGAAGAATCCCCGGGGTGGGGATTGGCAGTGGAGGCTGTCCTGCATGCTTAATCATTGCAAAAGTCTTTGACGCCTCCATTCTCCTATTTCAAGTATTGGCCACCTCGCTTGATTTCCACATCTCAGTCCTAAGTCACTGACAGCTTGCTGAAAGTTGTTTAGTTACTCAGTTATTCAGAACTTTTTATTTCATCCTTCGAACGTGAGTGTTGCCAGCAAAGCCAGCATTTGTTGGCCATCCCTAATTGCCCTTGGTGGTGGTCTGTGCAGCCCATGGGGTGCAGGCACACCCACGGTTGCATATGGGAAGGCAGTTCCTGGATTTTGACCCAGAAGGAACAGCCAATATAGCTCTGAGTTCAGGATGGATGAGTGACTTGGAGGGGAACTTCCAGGTGGTGGTGTTCCCATCTATCTGCTGCCCTTGTCCTTCTAGATGGCAGTGGTTGTGGGTTTGGAAGGTGCTGTTGAAGGAGCCTTGGTGAGTTGCTGCAGTGCACCTTGTAGGTGGTACACACACTGCTGCCACTGTGTGTCGGTGGTGGAGGGAGTGAATGTTTGCGGATGGGGTGCCAATCAAATGGACTGCTTTGTCCTGGATGGTGTCGAGCTTCTTGAGCGTTGTGGGAGCTGCACTCATCCAGGCAAGTGGGGAGTATTCCATCACACTCCTGACTTGTGCCTTGTAGATGGTGGACAGGCTTTGGGGAGTCAGGAGGTGAGTTACTTGCTGTAGAATCCCCAGCCCCAGCATCTGGGGGCCAACTGGGCATGCCTGGCATAGTCCACACCCAGATATTATGCTTCCTAACTAAGCTAATGCAGTCACCCAGTCATAGGCTTTGTGAAGGGGGTATAATTCAGCCCAGTCGAGCTGGACCATGTCCAGAATGCGAGGGACCGAGTGGAAAATATGTAATGCAACTTAGTACACAGGAGAAGATTCAGATAACAACCCTCTTCCTCAAAAGCAGCAGGAAATGAATGACAGTCACATATCCCAGAGGCCAGAGGGGATTCGCTGAACTGATAAGTGAGCAGACACTCACTTACAGGAAGTGACAATTTTATCCCAGTGATGATAGCCAAGTTGCCCAGAGTGTAAAATCTCTATCAGGTTTTCCTCTTCCCCGTGCCTGACCCACACGCTATCCCTCCCCCCCCACACCTCCCCCACCCCCTCCTCCCACCATCCCAGCTGGAGCAGCCATTCCCCAACTCGTCCTCCCGTCTTATGGTGTTGAGTCTCTCATACAGAGCTGGCGTGCTCCCCTGAGATGGTGTCTCCGCCCCCCCCACCCCTCCCTCTCTCCTGGGCTGCCTCCCCTCCACCCTTCATGGGGATCGCACATGGGGCTAAGGCCCTCAACCTGGATTAGACATCACCGATCCCCCTCTTGAAGCACACACTTGTATCCCCCATGTAGGTCACGGATTTCGAATCTTATCCTGGAATCGTACAGTGCACGAGGAGGCCATTCGGCCCATCATCATGCCTGTGCTGGCTCTTGGAAAAAGCTGTTCAATTTAGTCCTGCACTTCAACTTTTTCCCCACAACTCTGCAAAAATTAGTCCTCTTCAAGTATCTGCCAAATTTCCCTTCGAATGTTCCTATGGGATCGGATTCCATCTCCCTATCAGGTACATATGAACATATGAATTAGGAGCAGGAGTAGCCATTCTAGCCTGCTCAGCTATTCAATAAGATCACAGCTGATCTGATTGTGGCCTCAACACTTTCCCGCCTACTCCCTGTACCTTTTGACCCCCCTTATCAATCAAGAATCTATCTACCTTAGCCTTAAAAATACTCAATGGCCCCCAGCCCTACCGCTCTTCCACAGACTGACGGCCCTCTGAAAGAAAGAAATTCTCCTCATCTATGGCTTAAATGGGAGACCCCTTATTTGTAAGTTGTGTCCCCTAGTTCTGGTCTCTCCCACAAGGGGAAACATCCTCTCAGCATCCACCCTGTCAAGTCCCCTCAGGATCTTATATGTTTCAATAAGATCGCCTCTCAGTCTTCTGAACTCCAATGGGTACAGGCCCAACCTGTCCAACTTTTCCTCATAGGATAAACCCCTCATCCCAGGAGTCAGTCAAGGAATCAGTTTGGTAGAGCATACCAGATCGAGTTGGGTAAAAAAAATTTCTCTTCATTTCTCTTCCTGTTCCTTTGCCAATTTAAATCTCTGGACGCTAGTTGCTGATCCCATGCCAATGGAAACAGTTTCCCCCTACCCACTCCAACAACAGCCCCCATCATTTTGAACAACCTCCATTAATTCTCCTCTTAACCTTCTCTACTCTAAGGAGAACAATCCCAACTTCCCCAATCCCTTCATCTAACCGAAGTCCCTCATCCCTGGCAACATCGTGGTAAATCTCCTTTGCAGCCTCTCCAAGGCCTTGGTATTCTTCCTAATTAATAAGTAGTGCCCAGACTGGATGCGGTTCTCTGGGATGAGATTGAACCACTCATTCTGATAACAGGATCCAGCACTTTGATCATAAAATGGATCCCTCACTTTATTCACTGGATGGACCTAGGCTCAACCATCTTCAGTTGCTTCATCAATGACCTTCTGTCCATCATAAGCTTAGAAGTAGGGATGGTCGCTGATGATTGCACAATGTTCAGCAGCATTCACGACTCCTCAGATACTGAAGCAGTCCATGTCCACATGCAGCCAGACCTGGACAATATCCAGGCTTGGGCTGATAAGTGGCAAGTAACTTTCACGCCTCACAAGTGCCAGGCAATGACCTTCTCCAACAAGAGAGAATCTAAGCATCTCCCCATGACATTCACTGGCATTACTGTCACTGAATCCCCCACTATCAACATCCTGGGGGTTACCATTGACTAGAAACTGAACTGGACTAGCCATATAAATACTGTGGCTACAAGAGCAGCTCAGAAGCTGGGAATTCTGTAGAGAGTAACTCACCTCCTGACTCTCCAAAGCCTGTCCAGCATCTACAAGGCACAAGTCAGGAGTGTGATGGAATAGTCTCCATTTGCCTGGATGAGTGCAGCTCCAACAACACTCAAGAAGCTTGACACCATCCAGGACAAAGCAACCCGTTAGATTGGCACCACATCCACAGACATCCATTCCCTCCATCACCGACACACAGTAGTAGCAGTGTGCACTATCTGCAAGATGCACTGCAGGAATTCACCAAGGCTCCTTAGACAGCACCTTCCAAACCCACGATCTCTACCACCTAGAAGGACAAGGGCAGTGGATGCATGGGAACACCACCTTCAAGTCACTTACTTGGAAATATACCGGCCGTTCCTTCATTGTTCCTGGATCAAACTCCTGGAATTCCATCCCAAACAGCGCTGTTGATGTGCCTACACCACAAGGACTGCAGTGGTTCAAAAAGGCAGCTCACCACCACCTTCTTAAGGGTAAGTAGGGATGGGCAATAAGTGCTGGCCCAGCCAGCGAAGCCCACATCCCATGAAAGAATAAAAAAAAGGATTGTCTCCCTCACGTGGGTCATAGAATTGGCCCCTCCCTTGAACCATCAGGTGGTCATCCCACCCCTCCCCACCACCCCACACCCACCCCTGCTCCCGGCAACAGAATTGGCACACGCTACTCAGGCCAAGAGGAAAATGATTTAACTAGATATGGAGTACAACAATTTTCATCGTCGTATGATGCAGTTTTTTTTTGCGATTTGAAGGGTATTGGTCGATCCAGAGACATAGGTCATTAAAACATCATGAACGGGTACAGAGCTTATTCAGAAAGGATAATAGAAGCCTGGCCTTTATATCTGGAGGTTTAGAATACAGAACCCTCTTTACAAAGCACCTGGAGTTACTATGAGCAGTTCTGGACATCATGCCTTAGGAAGGATATATTGGCCTCAGAGAGTGTGTGGTGCAGATTTACCAGGACTCCAAACAACAAATTAAACCAACTAAGGTTGTATCCCTTGGAATTTAGAAGGTTAAGGAATGATTTGATTGAGGTTTCCAAGATATGAAGGAGAGCAGGTGGGGTCAATAGAGAATAACTCCTTCCGTTGGCTGAGAAGCTCAGGACTCAGGGGCAGAGTCTAAATGTTCGAGCCAGACCTTTCAGGAACGAAATTCGGAAACATGTCCACACACACACACACACACACACATACAAAAGGCGGGAGAAGTTTTCCACTCTCTCTCCGACCGTTGCTGCAGGATAAATTGTTCGTTTTGCAAATGAGAGCGGCGCGACAGGGTCGATACAGGGAAACTGTTCCCATTGCCGGAAGTATCGAGAACCAGGGGGCACCAATTCAAGGCGAGTGGCAAAAGAACCTACGACAGAAGGAGGAGGAACATTTTTACCCAGTGAGTGCTTTACGATCGGAAATGCACCGCCTGAGAGTGTGGTGGAGGCAGCTTGCGGCTTTCAGGATAGAGTTGGACGAGGACCGCAAAGAGAAGAATGTGCAGGGCTATGGCGGAAGGGCTGGGAAATGGAAGAGCTGCTCCTGCAGAGTGCCAGCATGAAGACAATGGGCCAAATGGCCTCCTCCTGAGCTGAAATTGTTCTATAATTCTATTATAGATTGCTGTGAGCCAAAAGTATCAAAGAACATGGGGCAAAGGTGGGTATATGGAGTAGGGTGGCAGATCAGGCGTGGTTTACTTGAGTGATAGAAGAGACTCGAGGGGCTAAATGTCCTCCTGTTTCTCTTTTAAACTCCAAAGAAAGTGGGTGGATCTCACCCCTTACTACTGGGGATAGTCACTTATAGACATCAGAGCCTGCCAAGAATATTACTCCAATGGTTTGTGGTGTGCTGTGTGTGTTTAGCAATGAAGTAAAGAGGGAAAGGCTGTTGATCTACAGCGAGGGACTTGGACAATGACTCAGCACCAATTGTTGATAGCTTATTCTTTAAAAGGGCTTGGATTCATATAGCCCCTTATCACATTCCTCAGTTGTTTCCATCCAGTGAATCATTTTTAAGATGTACTGGCTCTTAATATGCAGCCATTTTTGATAATCCAGTGGGTTCAGTCTGCATTCCCAAGGAGTGCATCACAAGCTGGCCCTCCACCCTCGCCATTAAGAAAAATAAATGAATAACCACAAGCACAGTTTCCAGCTAAGTACTTGGAAGTGGCCTGAATGAACCATGCAATGGAACAGCCACTTTAATCAGGTCTTGGTACCACTGGCTGGGGAAGGGACATTTTCTAGAGAACCAGGAGAACTATGCAAATAGTGCCACGAGAGCTTCAGAATGCAACAGGTCAAAACTCAGCATCTCATTCATAGTATGTCATCTCCAACCATGTGACGTTCTCTCGCTGAACTCATCAGCTCAATTTGGAATTGATTTTGCCCTGATAACTTCTGACCTAGTCCTACGTGGCTGAGCAATGTCAACTGGTTTTTTTTTTTGAGAGGGATTTTCAACGATTGGCATTGTATGATGACTACTTTAAGTTTCGAGCTTTGATGCTTCCTCGTAGACTGGCCATGGTTCTGTACAGACAAGCACTGATATAACATTGAACAAAACCTATATAAAAGCTGAGGGGATAGGCTGCCCATTGCCAGATAACTGGTGGCCTCTGGAAGGCCAACAAGCTGAATTCCGGCTCTCTCTTTTTTAAATTATTTGTCCATGGGCGTCGCTGGCTAGGGCAGCATTTATTGCCCATCCCTAATTGCCCTTGTTCAGAGCGCAGTTAAGAGTCAACCACCTTGCTGTTGGTCTGGAGCCCCATGTAGGCCAGACTAGGTAAACATGGCAGACTTCCCTCCCTAAAGAGGCATTCGTGAATCAGATGGGTCTTTACGACTAATCAGCAATGGTTCATCAGGCTTTTAATTCCAGATTTGTATTGAATTCAAAGACTGGCTGTACAGATCAGCATTGAACAAACCATTGTGGGATTCAAACCCGCCTCCTAAGAGCATTACGTTGGGTCTCTGGAATACTCGTCCAGTGACAATACCACTATGCCACTGCCTCCCCCAATTCTCCCCTGCTAGATCTCCTGAACAACCATGATCAAAGGCCAACCATAGCCGAAAGTCTACCATAGCCAAAGGCAATCATAGCCAAAAAGCTCAAGGCCAACCACTGTTGGAGGCCAACAATAGCCAAAGGTCAACTGTAGCTTAAGACCAACCTTAGCTCAAGGTCTCATTCTGTTTTTTAGTTTATCTTACCTCTCTCTGCCTTGTCCTCATTCTCTCATCCACTCTCCCTATTTATTCCATTCTCATTTGCTCCGTATTTTTCTAATTCCGTCGCATTTTTCCCTCCGTTTTTCTCTCTGACTCAGAAGGTCATGGGTTTAAGGCCGACTTTAGGGCTAGGCTGCGTAGTCTCAGCTAACGCTTCAGTGTAGGAGTGAGGAAGTGCTACACTGTCGGAGTTGCAGTCCTCCAGAGAAGGTACTAAACCCAAGTCCCTGCTTAATCAAGTTCTCCACTAGTGCCTCGGGCACCATCCCTTTCTCAACCAACCCCACCAAAAGGATCTTTCTGTGCATAAATTGGTAGCTATGTTTCCTACACTTCAACAGTGACAACACTTCAAACATACTTTTTATTGGCTTTGAAGTGCTTTGGGATGTCCTTGTTTTGAGAAAGGCATTGCAAAATAACTTGTTCTTCTGCCTTTGACTCTTATTCACTCCCCGGCCCACCTTTACCACTGCCTTTTTATTTATGTCTCGTTCACTTTTCCTACCTGTCAGCTGAGGCTCATTTGTTTGCACATTCACCTCTGAGTCAGAGGGTGATAGTTTTGAATCCAAACAGGAGCAGGAGCATGAAATGCAAGCAAATTCTCCTAATATCAGTACTGTGGGAGTGCCACGCCATGGGAGGTGCTGTCTTTCAGATGGGATCGTAAACTGAGGCCTTGTCTGCCCTCTGAAGTGGACGTAAAAGATCCAGTAGAACTAATTCGAAGAAGAGCAAGGTGCCGTGCCCAATTGTTCTGTGTTTAATTATGTGTGCCTGTTTAATATTAATGCTCACTATGCTTGATTAGCTAAGCCTGGGAGTGGACAGAGAAAGGTAAACAAACTTCAGCTAGAGAAGAAACATGGAGCAGACATTTTAAAGCACTGCAAATAAAGTTCCTATACACATATTAGCTGGTGTGTCATCTCTGCATAGTTCTAAGATATAAAATATACAAAGCAAGGGGATTCTCCCTGATGTCCTAAGCAATATGTATCCCTCAATAAACATCACAAAAACATAACCTGGTCATTATCGCATTGCTGATTGTGGGAAATTGCTGTGTGCAAATTTTTCCTCCATTACAACAGTGACTACACTTCAGAAGTATTTCACTGGATATAAAACACATTGGAACATCCTGAGATGGCAATAATTGTTATATGAATGCAGGTCCTCATTTAATCTCTCTGCTGAACTTTTATTCATGGACATAGCCATGTCAGGAAAGGATTGAAAGGCTGTATCTCTTCTTTTGGCAAAAGAAGACTGAGGGGTGACCTAATTGAGGTCTTTAAAATGACGAAAGGTTTTGATTGAGCAGATACAGAGAGAATATTTCCTCTAGTGGGGAAGAGCAGAACTCGAGGCTGTCAATATAAGATAGCCTCCAAGGGATCCAATGAGGAATTCAGAAGAAACGTCTTTACTGAGAGAGTGCTGAGAATGTAGAACTCATTACCACAGCGATTGGTTGAGTTAAATAGTGTAGATACATTTAAGGGGAGGCTAGACAAGTTATGAGGGAGAAGGGAGCAGACTGTTATGACGATAGATTTAGATGAGGAAAGATGGGAGGAGGCTCAAGTGGAGCATAAACACCAGCATGGACTGGTTGGACCAAATTCTTAAATGGATCTGAAGTCGGATGGTGGAGTGTGAATCTAGACACCAATCCTTTTCTTGACAGTAGGATTATTTACAGAATGCAGCATTACCTACCATCCAACCCAGTGTCCCAGCATCCTCTTTTTATACTCTTTTAAGTATCAATTAAAATAAATTAACAATTAATCTAATTATCAGCCTCTTAAAGGGGCACTGTAATGCAAATTCAATTAAAATAGTGTTCTGGGGCTGATGATGCACTCCAGGCCCTGTGGAGCCCACTGGTCACGGAAGGCCTCAAGCATGTCAGTGGTCACTGCGCCCTCCCTCTCCAGGCACACCCAGGTGCTAACGTAGCTGTGGAAGTGGGGCAGACAGTCAGGCTGAATGAGCTCCTCAACCCGCCTGCTGCCTGGATCTATTGATGGCTGCCTTGGCCAGGCCCAGGCACAGGCTGACAAGGAGGTCCTCCTCCCTGCCCTGCCCCATCTGCACCATGTGGCTGAAGGTCAGGAGAGTGGGGTTAAAGTGCAACCAAAATGCGAGGAGCAGCCCCCTCAAATAATCAAAAAGGGGTTGCAACCTCTCGTAATCTCTCTTTACATGTGCTCAAGATACTTAATCAATCAATACCCTCGATTAAGGTAACGTCAACATGAATGGCTTGTTTTGTGGCATATACCCTATGTAATCCTCTGTTGTAACTTCCCTCTTTCCATCTCATTCTCTCTTTTCCTGCACTTGCTCCATCACTGCTCTCTCTCTCTCTCTTCCTCCCTTTTTCTTGTTCTCTCAGCTCCTGACCTTTTAAAAACGCCGATCACAAAGGAGGGTCCCCAGGAGTCAAACCCCCGATCGAGCTTTCGAACGCAGGTGTCGGAGCTGCACACTCAGACTCACACTTCCAGACACTCAGACAGACAGGCAGGAAGGGGGAGGAAATAGGAATGAGTCGAGCCTCACACATAAACAACAGCGACAGGCAAAGGTAGGGTTTTGTGACTCATCAGGCAGCATTCCCCTCCGATGAAATGCATTCCCCTTGCACCAATCCCATCTCATATTTTACATAACAGGGCAGCTTTTTTGATGTAACAAACCTGACTGGGAATCCAGGCACAGTTGTTGTCTCATCACTCAGAGGCCTGTTGAGTCAACACCGGGATAAGCACAGATAGTTTTGTTTTTATTCCTGAGAGGAGGGCAGACTGATAACGCTACCTTTACTACCAGAGTTCCATTGCCCTCATTGAGGGGAGACTGCCCCTTGTCATCAAGGCCCTCTCTGAATGTACACCTTTTGTACCTTATTTCTTGGACAGATTGTTGGAGGTGGAGGCTGGGATTCCCGCCCCACCTACGCTCAATTGGTCATCAGCAAAGCCCGTCCTCTCAGTGCCGCAGTCAAAGTGTCGCTTACTTTATTTCATTAGAGTTGATCACACCTCCTCGAACTTGTCTTGTCCCTGCACTGACAGTGTTTGATGGGGACAGTGTCGGGGGAGCTTTACTCTATATCAAAACCCGTGCTGTACCTGTCCTGGGAGTGTTTGATGGGTACAGTGTAGAGGGAGCTTTACTCTGTATCTAACCCCGTGCTGTACCTACCCTGGGAGTGTTTGATGGGTACAGTGTAGAGGGAGCTTTACTATGTATCTAACCCCGTGCTGTACCTGTCCTGGGAGTGTTTGATGGGTACAGTGTAGAGGGAGCTTTACTCTATATCTAACCCCATGCTGTACCTGTCCTGGGAGTGTTTGATGGGCACAGTACAGAGGGAGCTTTACTCTGTATCTAACCACGTGCTGTCCCTGTCCTGGGAGTGTTTGATGGGGACAATGTAGAGGGAGCTTTACTCTGTATCTAACCCCGTGCTGTACCTGTCCTGGGAGTGTTTGATGGGGACAGCGTGGAGGGAGCTTTGCTCTATATCAAAACCTGTGCTGCACCTGATCTGGGAGCGTGAGATGGGGACAGTGTCGAGGGAGCTTTACTCTGCATCTAACCCCAAGCTGCACCTGTCCTGGGAGTGTTTGATGGGGACAGTGCAGAAGAAGATTTACTCTGTATCTAACTCTGTGCTGTACCTGCTCTGGGAGTGTTTGATGGAAACATTGTAGAGGCAGCTTTACTCTGTATCTAACCCGTGCTGTACCTGTCCTGGGAGTGTTTGATGGGGACCGTGTAGAGGGAGCTTTGCTCTGTATCTAACCCCATGCTGTACCTGTCCTGGGAGTGTTTGAATATGGCACTGGATGACTGACATTTCCGGCTGCGGCCTTCCTGAACCTTCTATCAAAGCGTGTAAAAATCGGAACGAGAAACTGGTGGAAAATAGGACAAGAGAGAAGGAAGTGAGGTATAATGGGAGTGGAGTGGGATCCGAGAACTGTTATAGTCAGTGAGCATGCTTTGATCTTACGGCCTCACACAAAGCAGTGTGAGCTTGGGATTCCCCGACATGTTGTGCTGTCTCACTTTTGCTCTTGATCTGTGTTGTCTGGATGTGTAATTTCACTGTAAAAATGTGAGACCTCTGTACAACATCCTCCTCCTTGACCTGGTCATGGAAAGTGCCTGAAAGGCAGAAATGAAAGCTCAGCAGCCAATGCTGCCAGTAATTGTTTCTGGCGGCCGGGAATCGAGTGCGTATCCCTCTTCCACGTTAAAACTGCAGACTGCCACCCAGCATTGCTCACACCCACCAGCCTTTTACCTCATCCCCTCCCTTCCCCTTTCCAACCATCATCTTGACCCCTGACCACAATTTCACATGAAGGTCCAAATGAGAATTTGGACCGTTTCTTAAATCCGACTTCCAAATCTTTGCCCCCTTTGGAAGGTTTGGCTGGGTGGAGGGTGGGGGTGGGTGCGGGGTTAAAGACTAACCAGAAGGTGAGAGGGTGGAGAACAGAAGGGCCAAGATTTAAGGGGACTGGCAAAAGAAGCAATGGAGACGAGGGGACACAAGTTCAAGGTGAGGGGCAGGAGGTTTAGGGGGGGGGATGTGAGGAAAAGCTTTTTTTACCCAGAGGGTGGTGATGGTCTGCAATTCGCTGCCTGGGAGGTTGGTGGAGGCGGGTTTGCCTCACATCCTTTAAAAAAAAAACCTGGATGAGCACTTGGCACGTCATAACATTCAAGGCTATGGGGCCAAGTGCTGGTCAATGGGATTAGGGAGGTAGGTCAGGTGTTTCTCACGTGTCAGTGCAGACTCGATGGGCCGAAGGGCCTCTTCTGTACTGTGTGATCCTGTGAGACATGAGGGGAAACCTTTTCACGCAGCGAGCGGTTAGGATCTGGAATGTGCTCCCTGAGAGTGTGGGGGAGGCAGGTTCAATCGAGGCACCCGAGAGGGAGTTCTCTGAAAAGGAAGAATGTACAGGGTCACGGGGAGAAGGCGGGCAAGTGGCACTAGGTCAGTTGCTCCTTCTAAGGCTGCATGGCCACCTTCTGTGCTGTCACCATTCTGTGATTCCGTGTCCCCCAGTCACATGCGCAGAGACCTCGGAGCCACGGACCTGACTCCCTCCTGTATCCCTCTGTAAGCCCCCCCGTCACCTGAATCTCCATTGTTTGGGACATTCCACGAAATCACCTTTCTGCCCCAATGGGACCTTCACTGGAATCTCGAGTACTCGAGGAGAAAGGAGGTCAGCTCTTCATCTGACACACCCCGGCACAGACCACAGACCCTACCACGGGCCCCAACCCAACCCAGACATTGAACCTCACTGAGGAACCATCCAGTGCAACCACTCCCTAGACTTAAGTGAAAGCTCCAGGACATCTATCCCTCCTGACAATGTCCATTATTCATCCCTGACTCGATGCATTCCTTGGATGGTTTTCACATTCCCACCACCTCAGGAATCACTGCATTCCAGAGAGTATTTGGTCATTAGACCTTTCAATTTCAATCCTAATCCGAGAGTTGTCCTTTTTCCCCCCACCAATTGGGCTCATTTCTCCCCACCTCACTGGAAGGGTGTGGACTCCTTACCAGTTCAATTGATGTCTCCCCTTTTCCCCACCCGAGAGACCATTCTCGAACTGTGCGCCTGGGTAGTGACTGCTATTCAATCAGGGTTCAGAATGAAGCACAGTTGGTGGTGATGCAGTCCAGCCAGCAGCTCACTAGATAGGTATCACTAGGAGGCATCCAAACTGGGCGGCCATTTTGCACAGGCCGGGATCCCACGTGAGATGAGCCAATGTGCTTTTCTTTGTGTTCAGGGAGCTCTGCTTTCATTTGTTCATGGGGATGTGGGTGTCACTGGCTGGGCCAGCATTTATTGCCCATCCCTAACTGCCCTCGTTCATTTAAGAGTCAACCACATTGCTGTGGTCCCATGTAGACAAGACCAGGTGAGGACAGCAGATTTCCTTCCCTAAAGGGCATTAGTGAACCAGATGGGTTCATGGCCATTGGCCAAGATTTTCTGGCCCCACCCCACCCCCCCCCAACCCCAGGAGAGGCAGCGCCCCAGCCAGAAGTCCATTGACTTGCGGTAAGATTGGAAGATCCCAGTGGTGGGCGGGTGCCAAAAATCCCGCCCAGTGAGTTCTGTAGGGAAACCGTAAAATCGGTTCAATAGGCTGGGCCTGTTGAAGTTTAGATGGATGAGAGGTGACCTTATTGAAACATATAAGATCCTCAGGGGACTTGATAGGGCGGATACAGGGAGGCTGTTTCCACTTGTGGGGAGGACAGAACCAGGGGACACAGTTTAAGGATAAGAGGGATCCTTTTATAAGACTGAGCTGAGGAGAATATTTTTCTGTCGGAGAGTTGTCAGTCTGTGGAACTGTCTTCCCCAGAGAGCAGTGGAGGCCGGGTCATTGAATTTATTCAAGGCTGAGTTGGATAGATTTTTGACAGACAAGGGAGTCAAGGGTGATTGTGGGGTGGGCGGTGGTGGTGGGAGAGGACTAGAATATAAAAGCAGGGATGTGCTGCTGAGGCTTTATAAGGCTCTGGTCAGACCACATTTAGAATATTGTGAGCAATTTTGGGCCCTGTATCTCAGGAAGGATGTTCTAACCCTGGAGAGGGTCCAGAGGAGGTTCACGAGAACGATCCCAGGAATGAAAGGCTTAACATATGGGGAACGTTTGAGGACTCTGGGTCTATACTGGATGGAGTTTAGAAGGATGAGGGGGGATCTGATTGAAACTTACAGAATACTGAAAGGCCTGGATAGAGTGGACGTGGGGAAGATATTTCCATTAGTAGGAGAGACTAGGACCCGAGGGCACAGCCTCAGAGTAAAGGGAAGACCTTTTAGAACAGAGATGAGGAGAAACTTCTTTAGCCAGAGAGTGGTGAATCTATGGAATTCATTGCCACAGAAGGCTGTGAAGGCGAGGTCATTGAGTGTATTTAAGACCGAGATAGATAGGTTGTTGATTGGTAAGGGGATCAAAGGTTACGGGGAGAAGGCGGGAGAATGGGGTTGAGAAACTTATTAGCCATGACTGAATGGCGGAGCAGACTCGTTGGGCCGAGTGGCCTAATTTCCGCTCCTATGTCTTATGGTGGCAGACAGGAAAGTGGAGTTGAGACCACAACCAGATCAGCCATGGTCTTATCGAATCGTGGAGCAGGCTCGAGGGGCCCAATGGCCTCCTCCTGCTCCTAAATCCAATGTTGCTCTGTTCCTATAATTGAAACATCTGATGGCGTATCAGTCCAAGAGGCTTTCCGACGGCCAGGAGACACATTTACATTCAAATTCACCCCTTTGCCCCCAAACTGCTCCTTGCAACCGAAAACAAAAAAATAAGCTGGAAAAACTCAGCAGAGGTCTGACAGCATCTGGGGCAGAGGGGGGATACAGTTAACGCTCCGAGTCCGTGTGACTGTTCATCGGAACCTGGCTCATTGATTGGGTGACACGTCTCCTTGTGCATCAGGGCTGACCCCCACAACGGCGCTGGCTGACCTGTCCAACTCCGGAGGTCAGTCTGGAGAGGGAGACTTGGAGGGGAAAAAAGGGCCATTCGTGGTGTCAGATGCTGTGCTGAACGGGCAAGACGGGTGAAAAAAAGGGTTGGGGAGGCACTTAAAGGGTTAAACCGACTGTAACGTGAGCCCCTCCTCGCAGATCAGAGATTGGCAGCGATAGACCTGTCACCATTCACATATTAATCATTAAGGAGCCTGCGAGCTGTTGGACTGCGTGTGAATTTGTAAAAAAGGCTCACATTCCTGCCCTGGTTGTGTGCTGAATCAATGTAGCCTCAGGCTTGGTGGGGGGTGGGGGGTGGTCACAACCCAACCACACACGGGCTCAGAGGTGGCTGACTTTCAGGTCCTTTTTTTCAAATCATTGTTCACACTCCACGAATGCAGCAATCGAACTATTGCCCACCCATCCCCACCGCCTCAATCCTGCTCCCCCTCCAGCCCACCCCCCAAACCCACACCCCACCCCCCCCACCCCCTCTACGAGGCTCCTGGTCCTGCAGATGTGTCGATGTTTCTCCCCCCACTGGAGCCCGATTGAGGTTAGTCAACTTGGACCGGCTGGGGTGAGAGGGCAGATGCTGTGAATCAGCCCAGAGCACAGGCTGTGAGCAATCTAAATAAGGGACTGTGGGGGGGAGAGGGGTGGGAGCAGTGAGCAGGCCAGGCTGTCTCAGCAGACAGACGTCTGGCAGCCTTTTAAGGAATGGAGCCTGGTCGGAGTGACATAGGCTGCCTGAGCAGGTTGGTGTGGGAAACACTTATCTCTGCACAGAAGCAGTGAATGTATGAGCCCGGGCTTGGGGAGTCATCCTACTCAACACCCGTCTCCACAGACTTATATGTTTAAATGCAACGAGATGCAAACAAGTGAGGTGACTCAGGCTGGCAGGCAAAATATTTGTCTCGAAAGATCTGGAGGGAATAATAAAACAAGGCATCGCAGCCAATACTGAAGGGTCCTGATCCTAATGGTCATGGGGTCCATGGCACAGCCAGGGTGGCAATTGTTGGGGGTGGGGGTAACAGGGGGTTAGGGGACGACTGCACTAAGCCTCAGAATCCAGGGCGTTCCAGCCCCTTAAAGGCGCCCCATGAATGAAAGTTGTTGTTGCAGTGTACACAGTGCTGGCTGTTTGGTTTTGGGGAAAGGGAGGGGGGTGGGTGGGTAGGGAGGGGGGGGGGGGGTAGGTGGGTAGAGTGGCAGATTGGGCTCCCTCCGTCTTTGACCCCAACGCCCCACCGGCGCCAAGGACGGCCGCTTGAGTGAGGGGGAGGGAGGAGGGTGGCGGGAAAGCAAGGCGCCACCTTTTCCCTGGTGCTGGCTCCATGAGGCAGCGGGGGGATCCCGTTACCGGGTCCAGTTCTTCGCCCTCCCTCGGGCGCAGGGCACCCCAGGCACCCCCCCCTCCCCCCGCGACCGCGAGGCTCCTCAGGGCGGGCGCGCCCGGCTGGGCCAACCCCGCACCGGTTGACCGCGTGAGGTGGGCACAGAACCCGGCTGCCACCCCTCCTGCAGAAAGAAATGGCCGACCGATGGTGGGAGTCTCCCTCACCTGCCCGCCGTCGCCAAACTCCCGGTCCCGCCGCAAGTCGACGGGGTCTCCTGGCTGGGGGGCCGCCAATGCCTCGCTCCTCCCCCTTCCCTCCTCGGCGGAGGGCCCTCGTATTTATACCGAGCCTGCATTTACATAGCACCTTTTGCAGCCTCGGGCCGTCCCAAAGCGCTTTGCGACCAGCGACAGACTCTCGAAGTGAAGTTACCGTGGGCAACGTCGGGAATGCGGCGGCCAATTTGTGCACAGCAAGATCCCACTAATACCTCCCCCATCACAATCATCAGGTAGTCTCTTTTTTTTTCATGATGTTGGTTGAGACGTAAATACTGGTCCCAGGGCACTCTGGGGAGCACTCCCCTGGGCCCGTGGGATCTTTTATGTCCACCATGTTGGAGCTGTATAGAGCCTTGGTGAGGCCACAGCTGGAGTACTGTGTGCAGTTCTGGTCGCCACATTATAGGAAGGATGTGATTGCACTGGAGGGGGTGCAGAGGAGATTCACCAGGATGTTGCCTGGGATGAAACATTTAAGTTGCGAAGAGAGGTTGGATAGACTTGGGTTGTTTTTGTTGGAGCAGAGAAGACTGAGGGGCGACCTGATCGAGGTGTACAAGATTATGAGGGACAGGGTGGATAGGGAGCAGCTATTCCCCTTAGGTGAAGGGTCAGTCACAAGGGGGCATAAGTTCAAGGTGAGGGGCAGGAGGTTTAGGGGGGGATGTGAGGAAAAGCTTTTTTACCCAGAGGGTGGTGACGGTCTGGAATGCGCTGCCTGGGAGGGTGGTGGAGGCGGGTTAGCCTCACATCCTTTAAAAAGTACCTGGATGAGCATTTGGCACGTCATAAACATTCAAGGCTATGGGCCAAGTGCTGGTAAATGGGATTAGGTAGATGGGTCAGGTGTTTCTCACATGTCGGTGCAGACTCGATGGGCCGAAGGGCCTCTTCTGCACTGTGTGATTCTGTGATTCTGTGTGAGCGGGTAGACAGGGGCCTCGGTTTCATGTCCCATTCAAAAAGTGGCATCTCCAACTGTGCAGCACTCGCTCGGTACTGCACTGGGAGTGTCAGTCTGTTGAAAGGTGTCTTTCGGTTGAGATGTCAAATAGATGTCTGCTCAGGTGGATGTTTAACCCCCGATCAGCATCACCAAAATCGATGATCTCATTATTATCTCATTAATATTTACATGGAAGATTGGCTTGAATGGCCTATGTTTAAATGATAGGAAGTAATTGGGTTTAAGAAAGAGAGGCCTGGGAATCTTTTCCACTAAAAGGTTAGTGAATAAGGACTTTGAAGCGGACAGTATATGTGGGTTCACACGGCAAATGGGTTTCTCCAGAGGAGAGTTGAGGAATAGGTTGAGAGAGTGCGTCACCCTCTCAGCTCCATTATAGACACTAGGCCTTGAGCCTTGGAAGATTAAGGGAATTTGGAACAGGAGTAGCTTATCCGGCCTATTGAGCCTGCTCCCCCAGTCTATACGATCGTGGATGATCTTCGTCTTCAACTCCGCCCTCTCCCTTGATTCCCGGAGAGACCAAATGCCTTCAATATCCTCGAGGACAGAGCGTCCACCACCCTCCGGGTCCTGGGATCTGGATCTCCTCCCCAAGGCCTTTCACCTTGTGCCCGTTTCTCATAGCTAACCTTTCACCGTCCTTGGCATGCCCCCCTCAGCTTGGCTCCTGATTCCTCGTCAGCTCTCCGCTCTCCTTGTGCATGTTGTGTAACCTGGAAGGACCGTGTAAATATGAGGGCGGGTCTGCCTCCACGAGCCTCAAAGGCCTTTTGCAGCTCCACTAACTGTTTGAATTCTTGGCACTCCTGCCCCAGCCTTTGGGCTCCCCCCCAACCCCCCCAACCAACTCCCACCTCTATCCTTTCCTTTCAGGCTTTCTGTTGCCCCATCAGTGGGCCCTCAAAACCCCTCATGCGCTTATCCTGAGTGACCATTCCTACCTTCCATTTTCACCAGCGCAGCTCTCTCCTCCCTCCATCCCCCTCTCTTTCCTTCAATGTGTTTGGAATTTCCTCCCAATCTCCCACCTTAATTTCGATAAACCATACACCATTTCAGAGGCTCTCCTCTGGTGTCCTGCCACTGTTGTGACTCTCAAACAGAAGGATTCCTCTGCCCCTTACCAATTCGATCCGATGGCAGTGAAATGCAGACATTTAGCATTAGCCTGTGCCAATACTAGAGCGGACTAGAATGGTTGTTGGCACAGGATCAATGCCCACTGAAGAGTTGGGTGTCTGGGTCTTCCACAAGCCTGATTGCTTGGCAACCGTCACCTCCCACAGGCCCAGCTGCCAAGTGCAAGCTTTATTCCCCAGAGTTGGAGGGAGGGAGGGGCACCACGCCTGTTACTATCCATCACCTCCTGGAGTGGATTCCCGGTCTCCCAATCTGTGTAGCCTCCTCCAGCCCTGCAACCTTCCCAGATCTCTGCGCTCCTCCGAATCTGGCCTCCTGTGCATCGGTCGCCCACTCCTTTAGCCCCATCATTCGTGGCCTTCAGCTGCCTTGGCCCTGAGCCCTGGAATTCCCTCCCTAAACCTCTTTGCCTCTCTATTTCTCTTTCCTCCTTTGGGTCCAAACCTTTCTTTCATCAAACCTTTTGTTACCTGTTCTCATAGAGTCATCAAAATGTAGGAAAAAATTACAGAAGGCCATTTGACCCATTGAAACCATGCAGGCCCAAAAAAGAGTTACCCAGTCTAACCTCTTGTACCATAGCGCTGTAGGTTACAGCACTTGATTTTATAATTTTTAAAATTCATTTAAGGGATGTGGGCATCACTGGCTGGGCCAGCATTTATTGCCCATCCCTAATTGCCCCTTGAGAAGGTGGTGGTGAGCTGCCTTCTTGAACCGCTGCAGTCGCTGTGGTGTAGGTACACCCACAGTGCTGTTAGGGAGGGAGTTCCAGGATTTTGACCCAGCGACAGTGAAGGAACGGCTGATATATTTCCAAGTCAGAATGGTGAGTGGCTTGGAGGGGAACTTCCAGGTGGTGGTGTTCCCATCTATCTGCTGCCCTTGTCCTTCTAGATGGTAGCAGTTGTGGATTTGGAAGGTGCTGTCATAGGAGGCTTGGTGAGTTGCTGCATTGCATCTTGTAGATGGTACACACTGCTGCTACTGTGCATCGGTGGTGGAGGGAGTGAATATTTGTGGATGGGGTACCAATCAAGTGGGCTGCTTTGTCCTGGATGGTGTCGAGCTTCTTGAGAGTTGTTGGAGCTGCACTCATCCAGGCAAGTGGAGAGTATTCCATCACATTCCTGACTTGTGCCTTGTAGATGGTGGACAGACTTTGGGGAGTCAGGAGGAGTTACTCACTGCAGGGTTCCCAGCCTCTGACCTGCTCTTGTAGCCACGGTATTTATATGGCTAGTCCATACAGACCTAATAAACATACGATAAAGGAGCAGGAGTAGGCCATTCGGCCCCTCGAGCCTGTTCCACCATTTAATAAGATCTTGGCTGACCTGATAGTAACCTGGAATCTGCATCCCATCTACCCAGAAGGAAAAAAAAAAGTAAAAACTGGGAAATAAGAGTACTGGTCTGAACTGCCCTTGTATTCCTTAAAATGGAACATCAGTAAAAACTGGGAAATGAGAGCAAGGCTCCAAACTGTTTTTCCCTTGTGGGTACTGCTGATAACCTTTCACCCCCTTGCTTATCAAGAACCTATCTACCTCTGCCTTAAAAATATTCAAAGACTCTGCTTCCACTGCCTTTTGAGGAAGAGAGTTCCAAAGACTCGCGACCCTCTGAGTGAAAAAATTTTGCCTCATCTCCATTTTAAATGGGCGACCCCTTGTGTTTAAACAGTGACCACCTGGTTCCAGCTCCATTTCTGTTCCAGGGCAGGCCCCAGAACCCAGGAGCAAACCCGACAGCGACTTTCCAACTAATCGGTGAAACCCAAGGGTGAGGAGTCAAAGTTGGGTTGCCAGGGAGACCCAGCAAGGCTGAAGGAAACAATCGGGGAGAAGATGAGGTCAACCGGTGTTACTGAGAAGCTTCATCATGAGCCTCAGGCTGTTCTTTAACACAAACCAGTCATACCTTCCCCCAGCTACCCTGAGCAATCCAATGAACTGTCGATGCACTCTTTCCATCCCTTGTCACACAGCCGTGTTCTGCTTCCATTCCAGCCTCCCAGGCTTATGACTCATAGGCATCAGATGCAGTCGGCTTCTCTCTGTTCCTCTTATTTCTTGCTCTCTCAGCTCCGCCCCCACCCCCCCTCAATTCTGAAAGGCAGCTAAGCCATCGATTGGACTGCAGGTCCCCCAGCACTGATCGCTCACCCCGTCCCTCACCTATGTGGCCCCTTCCTACGTGTGAGCCTCAGCAGACTATCCCGCTGTGGATGCCGGCAGTCAAGAGTGAAGAGTCAGGGCTGTTCACCTTCACCTTGGAACAGCTGTCAGGAGGTGACCTAATAGTAAAAAGAGACTTGCATTTATGTAGCGCCCTTTCACAGCCACCGAACATCTTTACATCCAGTGAAGTACTTTGGAGGCGGAGCCACTGTTGTAACGTAGGAAATGCCAACATGCGCACAGCAAGATCCCACAAACAGCAACGTGATAATCACCAGATTATTTATTTTTTGGGTGATGTTGATTGAGGGATCGATTTTGGCCAGGGCACTGGGGATAGCTCCACTTTCCTTCTTCGAAATAGTGCCGGGGGATTTTTGTTTACATCCCCCGGGTGGGTTTAGCCTCTTACCTGAAAGGCGACACCTGTGCTAGTGCAGCACTCCCTCGGTGCGGCACTGGGGTTTCAGACTGGATTTTTTGTGCTCAAGCCCTGATGGAGGGGTTCACACACGAACATGGGAACAGGAGGAGGCCATTCGGCCTGTCAACCCTGCTCCGCCATTCAAACAGATCATGGCTGATCATCTACAACTGCACCATTTTTCCCCACTATCCCCATATCCCTTGGAGTCATCCGTATCCAGAAATCTATTGATCTCAGTCTTGAACGTGCTCAATGATTGAGCCCCCTGGGGTAGAGGATTTCAAAGATTCACTACCCTCTGAGTGAAGAAATTCTTCCTCATCTCAGTCTTAAATGGCCTGCCTCTTATTCTGAGACAGTGTCCCCTGGTTCTAGACTCACCAGCTAGAGGAAACATCCTATCCACATCCACCCTGTCACGCCCTGTAAGAACTTTGCACAATGGGATCACCTCTCATTCTTCGAAACTCTAGAGAACACAAGGCCAGTTCCCTCAATCTCCCTTCATAAGACAATCCCACCATCCCAGGGATTAGTCTGGTGAACCTTCGTTGCACTCCTTCTATGGCAAGAGTATCCTTCCTTAGATAAGGAGACCAAAACTGCACACAATGTCCTAGATGCGGACTCACCAATGCTCCATACAATTGCAGCAAGACATCTTTACTCCTGTACTCAAATCCCCTTGCGATGAAAGCCAACATACCATTTGCCTCCACAATGATGAGGCTTCGCCAGAATAGTTAGAGAAAAATGGATGAACAATCAATGGTCACGGATTTAAAATGATTGACAAGAAGATCTAGAGGGGAGGTGACGAGATATTTTTTCACTCATGTTGTGACCTGTGATGCTTTACCTGAAAAGGAGGTGTAAGCGGATTCCGTGAATAGTTTTCCACAAGAATGCAAGGATTAGGAGCACGAGGAGGCCACTCGGCTTCTCGAGCCTGCTCCGCCATTCGATAAGATCGTGGCTGATCTGGTTTTGGCAAGCTCCACTTTCCTGCCAGTCCCCCTTATAATCCTTGATTCCCTTGTCGATCAAAAATCTGTCTCACTCAGCCTTGAATATAGTCAATGACCCGGCCTCCACCGCTCTCTGGTGAAGAGAGTTCCAAACGCTAATGACCCTCTGAGAGGAAATAATTCTCATCATCTCAGTTTTAAATGGGAAACCCCCTAACTTTTAACCTGTGTTCCCTCGTTCTGAGCTCCCCCACAAGGGGAAACATCTTCTCAGCATCTACCCTGTCAAGCCCCCTCAGAATCTTATATGCTTCAATAAGATCACCTCTCATCCTTCTAAGTACTAATGGGTATAGGCCACTTTAAAAGGCAATTGGACAGAAATTTGAGGAACTTTGAGGCAAAAAAAAAGTGGGGGTGTGAGGCTAAGCATGACTGCTCTTTCAAAGAGGCCAGCACAGGAATGGTGGGATGAATGGCCTCCTTCTGTGCTGTAAGTTTCTGTAATTCTGTGATAGTCCAGCCCAACTCTGTCCTCACCCCCAATGAGTTTCAGAGCAAAATCATTGGAAGGATTGGGGGCCCTTGAGACATAACTACTGTGACTACAAGAGCAGGTCAGATGCTGTGAATTCTGCGGTGAGTAACTCACCCCCTGACCCCCCCCAAAGCCTGTCTACCATCTACAGGGCACAGGCCAGGAGTGTGATGGAATACTCCCCACTTTCCTAGATGAGAACGTCTCCAACCACACTCAAAAAAGCTCAACAGGACAAAGCAGTCCCGCTTGATTGGCACCCCATCCATCACCTTCAACATTCACTCCCTCCACCACTGGTGTAGTGGCAGCAGTGTGTACCATCCACAAGGTGCACTGCAGCAACTCACCAAGGCTCCTTCAACAACACCTTCCAAACCCGTGACCTCTACCAGCGAGGAGTACAGGCAGCAGATACATGGGAACACCACTGCCCGGAAGTTCCCCTCCAGGTCGCTCACCATCCTGACTTAGAAATATATCGGCCGTTCCTTCACTGTCGCTGGGTCAAAATCCTGGAACTCCCTCCCTAACAGCACTGTGGGTGTACCTACACCACATGGGCTGCAGCGGTTCAAGAAGGCAGCTCACCACCACCTTCTCAAGGGGCAATTAGGGATGGGCGATAAATGCTGGGCCCAGCCAGCGATGCTCAGAGCCCAAGAAAGGGAAAAAAAGGAAAACAGTCTGGAACAGGTCAAGATTCTGAAAGACGAGGGGAATCTCGTGATTACAGCACTTGAACTGTAAAATTAAAAGTTGGCCAGACATAAGGAAAGCTTTTTTTATGAGGGTGGCTATAAAGCATGATTACGGGGAGACAGCTGGTTTTAATACACCTGACATCTTAAAGCAATAACATGGCCAACACTCCGAAACTTTCAATTTAAGGATTAAAAAGTAAGATTTGATAGATTTATGAGGGGCCTGGGTAGAGTAGATAGGGTGAGACGGCTTTGGTGGAAGGTTGGAGACCCAGAGGGCGCTGATTTAATGAGATTGGCATCGGAGGTAACGGAGACAGAGGATGAATAATATGGGGGCAGTGGAGGGTCGTGGTGTGGGTGGCAGATGGCTTGCCTCTCCTGGAAGCAAGACCGGCGTAGAACCGACACGCTCCCACGCCAAGCTGCCCCGCAGCCATTACGCGCTAAACGAGGGCCAGGTGTGACTTCCGCCCCTTACTGGGGAAATCCGATTGGCCGGCAGCTCCATCTTCCCCAGCAGCGCCGAGAGCGCGCCAGTGGCTGCTGCCGGGACTGCAGGAGAAGAGGGAAGGAAGTGCATGGATATCCGGAGCAGTAAGTCCGGGGTCTTGGGCAGGGAGGGTTTGGGTGGGCCAGAGACGTGGCAGAGCGGGGAGAGGGGATGACTTTAAGGCTGCGGGCGTGTTATGACACAGCAGTTGGTAAAGGCTGAGTTGTTTAAAGCCCAGAGCGAAACTTGAACAACTGTCATCACCTATATTTTCAATTGGTATGTTTGAGATGGAGCCCTGAATTCAGGAATAAGACCACTGAGCCTCAAAAGGTTTTTTTTATATAATACTAAATTAAACATTTATTAATTTAACAAAAAAATTAAACACATACACATGTCTATAAATTAATATTATAATAACTTTTAAACAGACCCCCCCCAAATTAATCACTCCCAGGTAAATCTTCACCAAGGCAACAATAACCCATAGACTTTAACAGGCACCAGGCAAAGCACTTTTGACCCTTACAAATTCAAAATGAGGTTTCTTGCAATTTGGTTCCTTTGCAGATACAATTGTAGGGCTTACAGGCTGGTTAGATCTTAAATGCCTCTGACTTGCACACAAACTCCTTTCTGTTTATACAGCTTCCCCTTTGAAAGTAAATTTTCCATTGTATTACCAGGTTTTTTTCAATGTTACCCTTCCTAACAATAATCCTGTCATTCCACCAATTTTATTCGTAATATAAACACGTTGCTTGGCGTCTCCTAGCTAGGTGCAAGATTTTATCCATTCTTTTGAATGGTTTATTCAACAAATGTAAATTTACACTTTACCTTCTCCTCCTTACATTTATCTAATTACCATCTCAAAACTACTATGCATCAAAGCACCCAGATTAGCTGGCTCGAATCTAATTAAGACACGCACACACAGTCGAACACATAGACACACACATAGACACAGACCCTACTACAATTCCAATTTAACAATAATTTCCAATAGCATTGTAGACATTAATGTCTCTCCATAACAGGATGGGCATGAAGGAAGGGAGGGTTCTATCTTGGGGGGCAAAGGGCAGCCCCACGGAGAGTCAAAATCCCCCCCCATTCCTTCCCACCCTTTGAAGAACTCCTTAAAAAATTCGGGCTGCCCATTCCCGCCTGACTGCCCAAGCAAAATGTTTTATGGGGTGGGCAGCATATTAACAAGGTCGACTGGCTTGGTAACGAGCATAATTAACCCTTGGTTATCTATCTGAGTCTGGTGGGGAGCTGCTGATTTTGATGCCCATCGTATTATGGGGGTGAGCTCGGGGGTGGCAGGGAGAGTGATGGCCCACCCTGTTTTATGCCCCATTTTACGTGCCCCCCCAAAACACACCTGGCAGGGGCATGTAAAATACAGCTAAAGAGGATTAAGAAACTTTTTTAACCCAGTGAGCTGTTGGGATCTGGAACACGCTGCCTGAGAGTGTGTTGGAGGCAGATTCGATCGTGATTTTCAAAGGAGAGTCGGGTAACTATCCGACGAAGAAGAATGTGCAGGGTGACAGGAAGAAGGCGAGGAGAGTGGGACTTGCTGAGTTGCTCTGGCAGACAGCCAGCATGGACACGACAGGCTGAATGGCCTCCTTCTATTCTGTGATTCTATGACTAGGGAGAAGACTGAAACAGGCAGAGTGACAGGAAAGAGTAAAGACAATTGAAGGGATTCACAAAGAGTGAGAGAGAGAGAGAGAGACAGAGAGAGAGACAGAAAGAGACAGAAAGATAGAGAGAGAAAGATAGAGACAGAGAGAGAGAGAGACAGAGAGAGAGAAAGATAGAGAGAGAGAGAGAGAGACAGAAAGATAGAGACAGAAAGATAGAGAGAGAGAGATAGACAGAGAGAGAGAGACAGAGAGAGAGAGATTGATAACTAGACCATTCCCAAAGGTTTGGAATGTGTTGCCAAACTCACCAAGGCTCCTTAGACAGCACCTTCCAAACCCGTGACCTCTACCATCTAGGACAAGGGCAGCAGATGCATAGGAACACCACCACCTGGAAGTTCCCCTCCAAGTCACTCACCATTCTGACTTGGAAATATATCGGCCGTTCCTTCACTGTCGCTGGGTCAAAATCCTGGAACTCCCTCCCTAACAGCACTGTGGGTGTACCTACACCACAGGGACTGCAGCGGCTCAAGAAGGCAGCAGCTCACCACCACCTTCTCAAGGGGCAATTAGGGACGAGCAATAAATGCTGGCCCAGCCAGCGATGCCCACATCCCCGTGGAAGAATAATTAAATTAAACGGTTCATTGGCCCACTAAATTGGTAATCCAGAACAACGGGGAAGAACCTTAAAATGAGAGCCAGGCTGTTCAGCAGCGATATCAGGAAGCACTTCCTCCCAGAAAGGGGTGTGGAAATCTGGAACTCTCTCGCCCGCCACCCCATAAACTGTGGAGGCTGAGGCGGGGCGGGGGGGAGGTCAAGTGAAAATGTCAACACTGAGATTGATCAATTTTTTTGAAAAGCAAAATACTGCGGATGCTGGAAATCTGAACTAAAACCATTATTTATTATTATTGATCGGTTTTTTTGTTGGGTGAGGGGATCAGCAGAATCAAGACGGGTAATGGAGTCGAAATACAAATCAACCATGATCTAATGGAATAGAGGACCAGGCTCGATGGGTTGAATGGCTTCCTCCTGTTCCTAAGATTTCCGTTATTCTTTCATGGGATGTGGGCATCGCTGGCAAGGCCAGAATCTCTTGCCCATTCCTAATTGCCCTTGAACTGAGTGGCTTGCTTGGCCAATTCAGAGGGGCAGTTAAGAGTCAGCCACTGCAGTCACATATAGGCCAGACTGGGTAAAGAGGGCAGATTTCCTTCTCTAAAGGGCATTAGTGAACTGGATGGGTTTTTAACAACAATCAATGGTAATTCCTGTTATTGAGACGAGCTTTCAATTTCATTATTAATTGAATTTAACTTCCACCAAATATCATAGTGGGATATGAGCCCATGTCCCCAGAGCATTCACCCGGGTCTCTGGTCCAGTGGCATTACCACTACACCAGCATCTCCCCAAATGATAGCGGGTCCTGACTTTAACCTAACACACAAATTTGCGACTGGGAACCTGTTTTACCACCCCACCCCTGCTTGCATTTACACCCTTCGTAAAGTGGGCATCCAATCAGAGCTCCCCCAGCGCCCAGGGTCAGGTCTAAATTGGGCCTTGGGCGTGAGTGGCTACTCTATTACATTGTCCACCTAGCTAGTCTCACAACACCCAGTGTTCCACCACACCATTGGTACCGCGTTCGGCTTACACAGATCCATACTTTAGATGAAAGAGTTCTTACAACAACAACAACTTACATTTATATAGCACCTTTAGCATAATGAAACATCCCAAGATGCTTCACAGGAGCATTATGAGACAAAGTTTGACACCGAGAGACATAAGGGAGAGATTACATCAGATGACCAAAGAGGTAGGTGTTTAAGAAGCGTCTTAAAAGAGGAGCGAGAGGTGGAGAGGTGCAGGGAGGGAAGTCCAGGTCTTGGGGCTTAGGCAACTGAAGGCACGGCCACCAATAATGGAGCAGTTATGATTGGGAATGGACAAGAGGCCAGAATTAGAGGAGCGCAGAGATCGCGGAGGGTTGTGGTGTTGGAGGGGATTACAGAGATAAGGAGGGTTGTAGAGTTGGAGGAGATTACAGAGATAGGGAGGGTTGTAGAGTTGGAGGAGATTACAGAGATAGGAAGGGTTGTAGAGTTGGAGGAGATTACAGAGATAAAGAAGGCATGAGGCCATGGAGGAATTTGAAAACAAGAATGAGAATTTTAAAATCAAGACATTGCTTGACTGGGAGCCAAGGCCAGCGAGCACAGGCATGATAGGGAAATGGGTTTTGCCACTAGTCAAGACACAGGCAGCCGAATTTCCAGTTTATGGAGGGTAGGATGTGGGAGAGCAGCCAAGAGTGTATTGGAATGGTTGAGTCTAGAGGTACCAATGGCCTGAATGAGGGTATCAGCAGCAGGTGAGTTGAGACGGGGGTGAGTCCGGGCCACATTATGGAGTGGAGAAAGGTGGCCTGAGCGATGGCTTGACAGTGAGTAAAATGGCTGTGGCCTAGTGGACAGCCTTCCCTCATAGTCAGTAGTTTATATGTTCAGGTCTCACTTCAGAGACATTTGTGTGTATGTCGGGCTGACACTTCCATTGCCGTGCTGAGGGAGTGCTGCACTGTCGAGGGTGCTGTGTTTTGGATGAGGCATTAAACCGAGGCCCAGTCTGGCTCTCAGGTGGATGGAAAAGGGGAGGTGGCCTGGCCTAATATTCAACCCCCATACGACCGGATTGTCCGGTCACTCGTTACATTGCCGCTCGTGAGATGTGGCCGTGTGCAGACTGGCTGCCATGCTCTGTGCATCACCACAGTGACAAAACTTCACGTATATGTCATGTAGGGAGGGAATTCCAAACCTCACAGACCCTACAAACACGATCACCAGCGGTGGGAGTGAGAAATATTGGGCCAAGAACAGAAAATGCTGGAAAAACTCAGTGAGCCCTGCAGCGTCTGTGGAGAGAGAGAGAGAGAGAAACAAGAGTTAATGTTCTGAGTCTGTATGACCCTTCTTCAGAAGCCAGAGTTGGAGAAGCAGAGACATTGGAGGGGGTTGCAATGTTAGGGAGGTTGATTCAATTAAACACAAACTAATTGCAAATGGGGACAAATATACAACCATCAGAAGCCCGTCATGGGTTAATTACCATTTCTGATACAGTATAATGTTCCTGGTTGCAAAGGCTGGGCTATTCAGCAAGTTTGAACGTTTCAGCCTCAATGTCCGGCTCACTACCACCTACGACTGGGGTTGGGTTTGACAGCGGCTTTTCCATCTGTTCAAATCTTACAAGTGGGCAGAGTTACAGCGCTGTGAACCTTTCAGTTTCTGTGCTGCTGAGACCAGACAGTGTTATGTGCCAAAGCAGCCAGCAGGAACCGCAGAACACAACACGTTTCTCCAAGCATGGAACTGTGCTCCTATCAGATGTTGTACACATTACTGTCTGTCCGCCTCCCGCTCCTCTCGTAGAGTTACTGGCATTGTCCAGAGACTCTAGCTGCCGATAGCAACCTGATCTGAATGCGGGAACAGCTACTGTTTTCACATTGCAGCTATTTAAATCGGCAGCACCAGGAATTAAAGGAACCCTTTGATAGAATTGCATTGGATTTACAGCACGGGGACAGGCCATTCGGCCCAGCTGGGCTGTGCTGGTCTTTATACTCCGCACGAGCTTCCTCCCACCCTACTTCCTCCAACCCAAGCTGCACATCCTTCCACTCCTTGCTCCCTCGTAGATTTTCACCACATGCCCGTGGTGACCGACGCAGTTGGTAAAGGCTGAGTTATTTAAAAATCCCAGAGGGAAAATTTAAACAACTGTCATAACCTTTATTTTTTTAAGAATTATGTTTGAGATGCTACTCTAAATTCAGGAATCAGACCACCAGTTCTCGAGAGGTTTTTATATTAAATGAAACATTTTATTAAGTTACAACACATACACATGGCTACAAATTACTACCATCATAACTTTTAACAAGTTCCCAAACTAATCTCCATGAAGGCAACATCAACCCATAGACTTAACCAGACACCAGGCAAAACGTTTTCACCTTATGAATACAAAATGAGGTTCTTTTCACTTTGGTTCCTGTGGAGAAAGTTGGAGGTTTACAGCTGCTTTTGACCTCACATTGCCTCTGCCCTGCACACACACAACTGCTGAAGCTATACCTATCACAGCCCATTGAATGTAAAATCTCATTGTATCACCAGCCTCTTTGAGCTCCACCTTCTAACAATCAAACCCCTTTCAGAGTTTTATTCGTGATGTAAACATATTGCTTGGTCTCTGCCAGCTAGGTGCCAGATTTCGCTCCCCTTCTTGAATCCTCTATTCAAAAAATGCAAATGCACTCTCTACCTCTCTTACATCTCAAAACTAGTACCCAGACTAGTTGGGCTTTAATCCAATTAAGACACACCCACAGACTCAACCTCTATTTTAAAAGAAAAATATTTTCCAATAATATTATATACGTTATTAGCTTCACGGCAATCCCTCTATACCTGTTCTTTCCAGGAACGTGTTGGCAGCGCCTCCAGGCCACAGTTGGTTCAGCTGGCATTTTGTTCAAGCCGTCAACGTATTGGTAAAGGAGTTGAAGGCGGCAACAGGAGTAGTCACTGGGAGGCTTGTCAAACAGCCAACTGCCACCTAAAATGGCTGCCAGCTCTCAAAGAGGCTGCCTGTCATCTGGTGGTTAACATGTCAACTTACGCACTGTTCTAACAGTGACCAGCTGCTCGAGGGTGAACCCAGTGTTCATGTGGGCTTGTCAAACGCTACTTCAAGTTTCACCCTCGTTGCTGTTGGGAGCTGTGGTGAGAGGACCTCCGAGTTAACGACATTGGGAGACTTTCTGGGACACTTGGCCAAGACTCGAGCCGCATTTAATCTGCAAACTCTCCCAGGACTGAAAGGAGTAATTGCTGTACAAACCCACTCGACACTTTATAGGACTCACCAGAAGAAGGGGAGATTTCTGTACACTGACTGGTGTCTCTCAGTCCCCTCTCTCTCAGAGAGATATCTGTACACTGACTGGTGTCTCTCAGTCCTCTCTCTCTCAGGGAGATATCTGTACACTGACTGGTGTCTCTCAGTCCCCTCTCTCTCTCAGGGAGATATCTGTACACTGACTGGTGTCTCTCAGTCCCCTCTCTCCCAGGGAGATATCTGTACACTGACTGGTGTCTCTCAGTCCCCTCTCTCTCAGGGAGATATCTGTACAAAACAAAAACAGAATTACCTGGAAAAACTCAGCAGGTCTGGCAGCATCAGTGGAGAAGAAAAGAGTCGACTTTTCGAGTCCACATGACCCTTCAACAGAACTGAGTATAGTTAGGAGAGGGATGAAATATTTTTGTTTTGGATTTCCAGCATCCGCAGTAGTTTTTTGTTTTTATATTTGTGACATATCTGTACACTGACTGGTGTGTCTCAGTCCCCTCTCTCTCAGGGAGATATCTGTACACTGACTGGTGTCTCTCAGTCCCTCTCTCTCAGGGAGATATCTGTACACCGACTGGTGTCTCTCAGTCTCTCTCTCTCAGGGAGATATCTGTGCACTGACTGGTGTCTCTCATTCCCCTCTCTCTCAGGGAAATATCTGTACACTGACTGGTGTCTCTCAGTCTCTCTCTCTCAGGGAGATATCTGTCCACTGACTGGTGTCTCTCAGTCCCCTCTCTCTCAGGGAGATATCTGTCCACTGACTGGTGTCTCTCAGTCTCTCTCTCAGGGAGGTATCTGTCCACTGAAGGAGCAAAGGAATTTGTGCCTTGCTTGGTTGGTTAAACTGAACTGAAAACTGCAAAGCCACGTGGGGAATTAATCCACCCATCATATGAAAACGTTCAAATGCCAGAAGAAATGCAAAAGCTAAGAATAAGAGGAGAACCAGACTGAGCTATTTTTAGAACATATAAATATTGCAGCAAGCCAGTCAGTTGTTTCAAAACCACGCTGGGCAGTTTAAGGAGAAGGTCCACTGTCCGCTTTTCGGGGTGGTTAGGTTGAGTAATAAACACCCATCCTCCAGGAGCCCTCCCAATCTGAGGATACAGGGACATTCTGGAGCCCTTACTCCTGCTTGTGCCGTAGACCCTGGCAAAGCCAAATAATGAAGGGGAGGGGGGTTCATGTTTCTCTTAAACGAGAAAATTTCCAGATCTCCGGGGAAACAATCCCATCACTGGACCACTGCAAATCCTGGGACACAAACCAGGAAAGAGCCTGTTGCCTGAAATCCCTCACTCCCCCCTCCCCGACTCTCTGTTCTTCACCCTCCCACACACACACACAACCTATCTACTCACCATCTGCTGCTGTGTTTCCCATGTTAGAACAGAGACTGCACTTTAAAAGTACCTATCAAGCATTTGGGGGGTGCCCTGAGGTTGTGAAAGGTGCTATATAAATGCAAGCTCCTTTCCTTTAATAAAAAGTGGCATTGGGATTTAAAAAATATTCTTTCATGGGATGTGGGTGTCGCTGGCAAGGCCTAGACTTCTTGCCCACCCCCAATTGCCCTTTATCTGAAAGGGCTTGCTCGGCCATTTCAGAGGGGCAGTTAAGTGTCAACCACATTGCCGTGGGTCTGGAGTCACATGTAGGCCAGACCGGGTAAGGGCGGCAGATTTCCTCCCCTAAAAGACATTAGCGAACCAGATCAATGATAGCTGTCATTATCATTCATTTCAATTCTAGATTTATTAATAGAATTTAAATTCCACCAGATGTAACCCATGTCCCCAGAGCATTAGCCTGGGCCTCTGAATTACTAGTCCAGTGACATTGCCACTATGCCACCATCTCCCCCCTAGTCTGCTCTTTAAAAATGATTCATCATTTGAACATCTCTTTTAAGTCACCCCTTTGACCTTCTCTGCGCTAAGGAGAGCAATCCCAGCTTCTCCACAAAACTGAAGTCCCTCACCCCTGCTACCGTTCTAGTAAATCTCCTCCGCACCCTCTCCAAGGCTTTATCATCCTCTCTAAAGTCCGGCACCCAGAATTGGGCACAATACTCCAGCTAATGTCCAACCAGTGGCTCATAAAAGATTACATTCCACAGGATACATGACACAGAAACAGGCCATTTGGCCCTATCAGTCCATGCTAGTGTTTATGAGCCCCCTCCCATCTTTTCTCATCTAAATCTATCACCGTAACCCTCAATTCCCTTCTCCCTCAATTCCCTTCTCCCTCATATGCTTGTCTAGTTTCTCCTTAAATGTATCTACACTATTCGCCTCAACCTCTCCCTGTGGTAGCAAGTTCCACATTCTCACCACTCTCTGGGCAAAGAGGTTTCTCCTTGGTCACTGTCTTATATTGATGGCCTCTAGTTCTGCTCTTCCCCACAGGAGGAAACGTTCTCTCTGTTGTCATGATCATGGATCATAGCCCCAAATTACTTACAGACATATTGAGCTTTTAAGTAAGATGGGCTGCTGTTTTTTTACAAAAAGGACATACAAGCAAAAGTTGGCTCAAACTGTAAAATAATCACTTGCTGGAAAATTCCTATGTCAATTACACTTGACCAACTGGCCCAGAGAACGGAATGTCACACCTAAAGAGGCGTCAAGGCCTACTTCAGACCAAGACATTTCAAAGGAAATGATGTAACGCAAAAGCTGAACTATAATCTCTTGTGGTTGTGGAAATAATGAAGGCTGATTACCATCCCCTGTGAGGTACATCCCAGAATGTGAGTTGAAAAGAAAGCAGATTTGGGCGAAAGGCATGTTTGTTTTTTTTTTCCCTTCCAGGAATACACAAGAAAAGGGGTTAAAAGGCCAACTGCAACCCTAGTTTTGGTGTGCTAGATTTTGAAGCCTGGTGTGTGAGGGTGTGCCGCGAAGGTCCCAGCCAAAGAACATCAACTAGGCATCCCTGCACTTGCACATAAAATAGTCCTCTCTATCTGATTGCTGGAGGCAAGTCACAAGTCATCAACGCCACAGTTGAAAAGGAAACAAGACAACTCCTTTGAGCTAACCAAGAATCTCCAAACCCACAGCTCAACTGCCAAAGTCAGCTTTACCAGAATCACCCGACTTAATGGCCGCAACGTTTCACCATCTACTCCTCACGGACAAGCCAAAGACCGATTCGTATATCTTTTTCCGCTTTTATTTTTGGACTCACTTCTCATTTCTAATCTGTGTGTATGTGTGTTGCGTTTTTATTATTTTTCTCGTGTTTTAGTAACTAATAAACTCACTCTTTCTTCGACTTAAGAATGCCTGGTGAAATTGGTTCCTTTTAAAACATAAATGTCTTTTGGACTGGGAAAAGGCATCCACGAGGGAAGGAAGGGATCCTTTTCAAATTAACCTTGTTGCGACTAACCGCGGGGGTTGAATAAAGAATGGGAGTCAGTTCGCCCCTCCTCACCCGGGAAGCATAACAATTCGGGGTGTCTCGTCCGGGATCATAACAAATTGGGGGAAACCTCACCCGGGGATCGGTCGTAACACTGTATCCACTTGATCCAAACCTTCCATCACTTTAAAGACCTCTATTAAATCACCCCTCAGCCACCTTTTCTTCAAGAGAAAAGAGGCCCATCCTGCCAATCCTTCCCTGATATGTGGACCCACACATTTCTGGTGTCGCCCTTGTAAATCTTCCCTGCATCCTCTCCAGTGCCTCTATATCCTTTTTTATAAAATGGCGACCAAAACTGCACAATGCACCCATACAGGTTTAGCAACGACGGCAAGGGCCCTCAGTGAAATGAGGTTGGTGTAGCTTTAACCTGTCTCCTGGTGGGCACCAGCTTTCAGGACAGAACAGGCTGGAGATAAGCTGCTCACTTCACTTAAGAGGGGCCATAGGTAAGAGGGCTGGTAAGGGAAGTGGAAAATTGAGGAGCTGGTTGGGGATGGGGTCGGAGGCTGGTTTATCTGTGGCATTTTTTCACTCCTCCCGCTGATGGACTGCCCTCTGAACAGCCACTCTTAATAGCTGAAATTAAATATGAGCTGTTGGACATGGGGGGAGCGGATATGTAGCAAGGAGCGTTCGTGTCACACGTGTGTCAGACAATGAGCAACAAGATAGAGTCTAACCATCCCTCTTTGACATTCAATCGCTGAATCCCCCAACTGTTAACATCCTGTGGGTTACCGTCCGCCAGAAATTGTACTGGACCAGCCATATAAATATTGTGGCTGGAAAATCAACTGGTCAAAGGCTGGGAATCCTGCGGGGAGTAACTCACCTCCTGACTCCCCCAAAGCCTGTCCACCATCTACAAGGCACAAGTCAGGAGTGTGATGGAATACTCCCCACTTGCCTGGATGAGTTGCAGCTCCCGCAACACTCAAGAGGCTCGACATCATCCAGGACAAAGCAGCCCCGCTTGACCGGCACCCCATCCATCACCTTCAACATTTACCCTCTCCACCACCGACGCACAGTAGCAGCAGTGTGTGTACCATCTACAAGATGCGCTGCAGCAACTCACCAAGACTCCTTTGACAGCGCCTTCCAAATGTGACCTCTCCCACCTAGAAGGAAAAGGGCAGCAGATAGATGGGAACACCACCACATGCAAGTTCCCTTCCAAGTCACTCACCATCCTGACTTGGAAAGATATCACTGTTCCTTCACTGTCAAGATCCTGGAACTCCCTCCCTCACAGCACTGTGGGTGTACCCACACCACAGGGACTGCAGCGGTTCAAGAAGGCACCTTCTCGAGGGGCAATTAGGGACGGGTGATAAGTGCTGGCCCAACCACTGATGCCCACATGAAGGGACTGAAGGAAACATGATCTTCTCCACCTTTATAACTGCGTTGTGCAGTGATATGGATCTGGAGCTGACAGGAATCTCCTTCTCCATCCCTTACTAATGCTGCAAGACTGCAATGGACAGGTCAAGATCAACTAATGCTGCCCAGATTGGGAGTCAGGCTGAGACCCTCTGGCCTGGGCCACCTCTTTAGGTAGTGGGCCCTCCCTAAGGTGGGGAGCCTCAGGCAGGTTGCTGAAGCGAGGAAGGTTTAGCCGGCTGCCAGCAACTGATCCATGACTGCTTGACGCAACCGGTGGGGGGGGTGACAGGGATTTCCCAACAATCACATCATTCATAACAATGGCAGAAAGCAAACAAGATGAAATGAGTGATACAGACGATCGAGAAACAAAACACGACTCCGTGAGGATGCCCCAGACGGTCCCTCGTCTGAAACTGGAAGTGTTCCCAAACATGTTCCTGATTAATCATTGGGAGTCAGGGGAAGAACTCCCATTGTTGTCCCTGTCAGAAAGTGTTGTTGCTCAGTTTGTAGTGGAGCACAGCCAAATGGAACTCATTCAGTCTCTCTTTGTAGTGCCCGCTGAATGCCTTGCATGTTATCGTGTCTCTGCTTTATTGAAAATCCTATCCGGAGTGACCTATTGTGAGGTCGTTTATGTCTCACTGAGACTCACCAAGTTTCAGCAAAACACGTCGGTGCCCAACATTCACATTAATAGAGCACGATTAACCTGCACAGCAGCTCAAAGCATTGCACAGATATACAGAGTAAAGCTCCCTCTCCACTGTCCCCTTCAAACACTCTCAGGGCAGGTACAGCACAGGGTTAGATACAGAGTAAAATTCCCTCCATACTGTCCTCATTAAATACACCCAGTACAGGTGCAGCACAGGGTTAGATACAGAGTAAAACTCCCTCTGCACTATCCCCATCAAACACTCCCAAGGCAGGTACAGCACTGGGTTAGATACAGAGTAAAGCTCCCTCTACACTGTCCCCATCAAACACTCCCAGGGCAGGTACAGCACTGGGTTAGATACAGAGTAAAGCTCCCTCTACTGTCCCCATCAAACACTCCCAGGACAGGTACAGCACGGGGTTAGATACAGAGTAAAGCTCCCTCTACACTGTCCCCTTCAAACACTCCCAGGACAGGTACAGCACGGGGTTAGATACAGAGTAAAGCTCCCTCTACACTGTCCTGATCAAACACTCCCAGGGCAGGTGCAGCACGGGGTTAGATACAGAGTAAAGCTCCCTCTACACTGTCCCCATCAAACACTCCCAGGGCAGGTACAGCACAGGGTTAGATACAGAGTAAAGCTCCCTCTACACCGTCCCCATCAAACACTCCCAGGACAGGTACAGCATGGGGTTAGATACAGAGTAAAGCTCCCTCTACACTGTCCCCATCAAACACTCCCAGGGCAGGTACAGCATGGGGTTAGATACAGAGTAAAGCTCCCTCTACACTGTCCCCATCAAACACTCCCAGGGCAGGTACAGCACGGGGTTGGATACAGGGTAAAGCTCCCTCTACACTGTCCCCATCAAACACTCCCAGGACAGGTACAGCACAGGGTTAGATACAGAGTAAAGCTCCCTCTACACTGTCCCCATCAAACACTCCCAGAACAGGTACAGCACGGGGTTATATACAGAGTAAAGCTCCCTCTACACTGTCCCCATCAAACACTCCCAGAACAGGTACAGCACGGGGTTAAATACAGAGTAAAACTCCCTCCATACTGTCCTGATCAAACACTCCCAGGGCAGGTGCAGCACGGGGTTAGATACAGAGTAAAGTACCCTCTACACTGTCCCCATCAAACACTCCCAGGACAGGTACAGCACGGGGTTAGATACAGAGTAAAGCTCCCTCTACACTGTCCCCATCAAACACTCCCAGGACAGGTACAGCACGGGGTTAGATACAGAGTAAAGCTCCCTCTACACTGTCCCCATCAAACACTCCCAGGACAGGTACAGCACGGGGTTAGATACAGAGTAAAGCTCCCTCTACACTGTCCCCATCAAACACTCCCAGCTAATAACTCAAAGGAAATTTAATTCCTCTATGATTTTGCTGGTGGGTTTGCTCCCAAGAGCCCAGAATATTTATCCTGAATTGCTGGATATTCCAGGGCGTTCCTGGAGAGAGAGTGCGGCCCCTCGACTGAGGAACATCAGCGTGAACTCCTGCTGACATCACTCTGATGTCATAACATGGCTTCTGAGGAGCAACAGCCAATCGAGCGGACTGAGAGGCGGAGTCAAATCCTCCGAGACCGGATTGGAGGGAGTGAGGGTGAGTGGGAAAAGTAGTGAGGAAGCAGAGGACAGATTTCAACGCGAGGGAGGGAGCCTTATCGAGTAGCAGTGATTTGATCGGGGTGGCCTTGGGATGGAAGGACCTTGTGCTCGACGGTCCTGGGGAAGAGTATGTTGCAAACGAGTGCAAAGGTTTTGTAACGGAGAGAGTGTGGGGAGGAGGAAGAGTTTGGAGGGTGGAGGACCTCGGGCTGAGGGGGTGGGGGGTGGCCAGAGAGGAAAGTATAGAGGAGAAATGGCCGTACAGGGAGACAAATGGCTGTGACACTAAAAGGGAGGCTGGAGGAGAGAGGGGTCAGGCAACAAAGTGATATACTCTACCTGGGGCTGTGAGAGAGGTGTTAGAACTGGTACTGATAGAGGGGCAATGTGCAAGCCTTGTGCCAAACTGGGCTTGATGGACAACCAAGGTTCGAAAGGGAACAGATGTGTTTAACATAAAAAAAGAACAAAAGAGGAAGTGAGAAGGAGCATGAGCTTGTCTGGGTGGGGTATTGAAGGGTGTGGGGAGTGAGGGGGAGAGTGGGATTTGACTGGGTAGGCTATTGAAGGGTGTGGGGAGTGAGGAGGAAGGTGGGATTAGACTCGACAGGATATTAATGTGTAAAAGGAGTGAGGGGGAGTGGGATGAGACAGGGTGAGATATTATAGGGTGTGGGGAGTGAGGGGAAGAGTGGGATTGGATTGGTGGGATATTGAAGGGTGTGGGGAGTGAGGGGGAGAGTGGGATGAGACAGGGTGAGATATTAAAGGGTGCGGGGAGTGAGGGGGAAGGTGGGATTAGACTGGGTGGAATATTAAAGGGTGTGGGGAGTGAGGGGGAGAGTGGGATTAGACTGGGTGGGATATTAAAGGGTTTGGGGAGTGAGGGGGTGAGTGGGATTAGACTGGGTGGGATATTAAAGGGTGCGGGGAGTGAGGGGGAAGGTGGGATTAGACAGGACAGGATATTAAAGGGTATGAGGAGTGAGGGGAAGAGTGGGATTGGATTGGTGGGATATTGAAGGGTGTGGGGAGTGAGGGGGAGAGTGGGATTAGACTGGGTGGAATATTAAAGGGTGTGGGGAGTGAGGGGGAGAGTGGGATTAGACTGGGTGGGATATTAAAGGGTTTGGGGAGTGAGGGGGTGAGTGGGATTAGACTGGGTGGGATATTAAAGGGTGCGGGGAGTGAGGGGGAAGGTGGGATTAGACAGGACAGGATATTAAAGGGTATGAGGAGTGAGGGGGAGAGTGGGATGAGACAGGGTGAGATATTAAAGGGTGCGGGGAGTGAGGGGGAGAGTGGGATTGGACTGGGTGGGATATTAACGGATGTGGGGAGTGAGTGGGAGAGTGGCATTGGACTGGGTGGAATATTAAAGGGTGTGGGGAATGAGGGGGAGAGTGGCATTGGACTGGGTGGGATATTAAAGGGTGTGGGGAGTGAGGGAGAGAGTGGGATGAGACGGGGTGAGATATTAAAGGGTGTGAGGAGTGAGGGGGAGAGTGGGATGAGATGGGGTGAGATATTAAAGGGTGTGAGGAGTGAGGGGGAGAGTGGGATGAGATGGGGTGAGATATTAAAGGGTGTGGGGCGTGAGGGAGAGAGTGGGATTAGACTGGGTGGGATATTAAAGGGTGCGGGGAGTGAGGGGGAGAGTGGGATTAGACTGGGTGGGGTATTAAGGCGAGTGGGATTGAAGAGGAGAGTGGATTAGGTGTGATATTAAGGGGTGCGGGGAGTGAACAGCATAATATGGTGAGATTTATGCAGTAAAACACTGGCCTCTTTCTATGCTGAAAAATTCTGTGATCTTATCACAAGAGAGAGGTGGGCTTCTTGAGGTTTGAAGAAAGAAAACAGTTGGACCTGCTGGAGCTTAGATGCAGTGTGAATTATTTCAGCAGCCTGCTTTGGGAGTCTTCATTTCTGCATTTCCCTCCTGTCCAGCCTTCTTCTCTTCGACCTGATTGTTCAGTCCACAGGCAAAGGCCCTGGACAACCCTGAGGGAGAATCCAGGGGGCTGCGGGCTCCCACTCTGTGCCCAACAGCCTGCCAGGAGCGATGCTGTCCGAGACAGCCATGCCTAGGCTGGGCAGGCCCCTGCAGGCCTCTGCAGGATGCATCACCCCCAAACGTCATGTGGCTTGCGTACCCATAGCAACAATGGTCTCAATAAAGGTAAGCAATTCTGATTGAAGGGCCAAACTCGGTGAGGTTCCTCCCGTGTAGAAGGATAAGGAATGTGAAAAGAGAACAGCACACCTGTTTGTTTGATTCACTTGGGCGCTTTCTATTTATGTCTCCTTGTGAGGGGAATTGAGACAAACATGTAAAGGAGAACTTGAATCTTGCTAAAAAGAGGGACATTTTGTCGAAGATTTTCATCTCGCACTCCTCAGGACAAACACAGGAACGCCAAATTTCAAACGCGCCCAACAATTTATACTACAGGAGGAAAGGGTGCTGATTGGCTGGCCGAGGCGTTGCCATGGAAAAAGCAACGGGGAACTAGAGCCTCCCGAGGGTAGGCTGTACGCCCCAATGATTGGCTGATTGAATCAAGCGGCATGACCCTACGGTTCATCATCATAGGCAGAGTCCAGTCCGCACTCAGCCAGCCCGCACCTGCAAAGCCCAAAACGAAACGGCCGCTGTTAGATGTGATTCCACGATCGGACAGCACTTGCCGAACAATCCTGAGTGCGCTAACAGCCACACTAACAATCGATCACCCGGGAGCTTGGGGAGCCTGTAGCCTCCCATCGTTTTCTCCATGGCAACACCGTGGTCAATCTGAGACCCCGCCTGGCCTCAGAACCATTAGTCATAGAGTGTAAGAACAGGATGAGGGGCTGTTTAGTTCTCGAGCCCACGGCTGACCTCCACCTGGATTCCATCGTGACAAAAATCCGCCCGCCTCAGATTCAAAGTTTTCTATTGAGGGGGGGGGTGGGGGGGCGGGGGGGCTAACTTAGAAGCAGAGCCAGGCGTTCCTGGACGATGCCAGAGAAACGATCCCTGACACAGAGGGCAGAGGGAATCTTGAACTCTCTCCCCTACATAACAGCCTGAGGCGCAGATCGGCCGTGATCTAATTGAATGATAGAACGGGCTCAGGGGGCCTCCTCCCCTTCCTCATGTTCCGATCTTGTTCCTGACCACAGGGTCAGAAGGTGAAGGGCAGGAGAGGGGAGAGTGTATGTACGGCATAGGATAAGGGACCTCACGCAACTAATTATGGGGGGTGGGTCTTGTGGCGCAGTGGGTAACGTCCCTGCCTCTGAGCCATGAAGCTCTGGGTTCAAGGCCCGCTCCAGTTCACAATGTGGCCAAACAGGTTGATTAGCAACCTGCAAATCCTTCCAGCACACACGCCAATGGTAGGCGGGTAAGAGCGCGAGAGATTCCCGGTCAGCCGCGTGATGGAAACGAGTGTTGAAGCCTCGACTGCCGCTGCCCATAGCGCCAGACTACAACCTGCATGAAATAAAGGGCCTGTTGCCACGGCAACTCGGACTGAACTGTAACACGCACCACGTGACTAATTCCAGCATCCGGCCTTTGGGCTGATCATCAAATAAATAAAACTCGTCTTTGAAGAAACAGCTGGGAAAGGTTGGCTTGGTCACAACAGAGGGGATTACCACAACAAGATAGTTTATAGAAACAGGGCTGGGCTTTTAAGAGGCAAGACGTCTCAGTGTGATGTGAAATCCCCAGTCACCAGCCGTGCACTCCACTGTCTGGAAGCAGGTTTGGCCACACACAGGGTCGTTGCAAAGGCTCCCTGCTGACAAAAGCTTGCCGCCTGAAAACGTTAACCCGTCCTTTCTCCTTCTGCCAGCTCGATGGGCCCCTGCTCTGTCATTTCCAACAGTTCCTGCACTTCTTTGTCTGAGGGACAGTCAGACACAGTCACACAGAGTGAGGGACAGTCAGACACAGTCACACAGTGTAAGGGACAGTCAGACACAGTCACAGAGTGTGAGGGACAGTCAGACACAGTCGCACGGTGTGAGGGACGGTCAAACACAGTCACACGGTGTGAGGGACGGTCAAACACAGTCACACGGTGTGAGGGACAGTCAGACACAGTCCGCACAGTGTGAAGAACAATCAGAAACCATTGCACAGTGTGAGGAACAGGCAGACACAGTACATAGTGTGAGGAACAATTGACATGGTGATATAGTGAGGGACCATCAGACACATTCATTCAGTGTGAGGAGCAGTTAGGCACAGCCATACAGTGTGAGGAACAGTCAGACACAATCATAAAATGAAAGGAACAGCCAGGCAAAGTGAGGGACAGTAATACACAGATACACAGTGAGGAACATTCAGACATAATCACACACAGTGAGGGACAGTCAGACCGAGGCACATGGTGTGAGGGACAGTCGGACACAGTCACGCGTGAGGAGCAGTCAGACTCAGTCGTACAGTGTGAGGGGCAGTCTGGCACAGTACACAATGTGAGGAACAGTTGGACACAGTGATGTAGTGAGGGACCATCAGACACAGTCATGCAATGTGAAGAACAGTCAGACATCATCGCACAGTATGAGGAACAGTCAGATATCATTGCAGTGTGAGGATCTGTCAGGCATGATTATGCAGGGCAGAATTGTTTAATTGTCCACCACCATTCATGACTGGATGTGGCAGGGCTGCAGAGCTCAGATCTGATCCATTGGCTGTGGGATCACTTAGCTCTGTCTGTCACTTGCTGCTTATGCTGTTTGGCACGCAAGTAGCCCTGTGTTATAGCTTCACCAGGGGCGAAATTTTAGGCTGGCGGGATTACAGACTTTTGAATGGCCCATTACATTTTATGGCCCCGCCCCTGCCACGATGGGTCTGTAACATTCCGCCCCAGGTTGCCACCCCATTTTTGGGTATGCCTGGTGCTGCTCCTGACATGCCCTCCTGCACTCTTCATTGAACCAGGGTTGGTCCCCTGGCTTGATGGTAATGGTAGAGTGGGGGATATGCCAGGCCATGAGGTTACAGATTGTGTTCGAGTACAATTCTGCTGCTGCTGATGGCCCACAACGCCACATGGATACCCAGTCTTGAGTTGCTAGATCTGTTTGAAACCTATCCCATTTAGCATGGTGGTAGTGCCACACAACACGATGGAGGGTATCCTCAATGTGAAGATGGGACTTCGTCTCCACAAGGACTGTATGGTGGTCACTCCTACCGATACTGTCATGGACAGATGCATCTGTGGCAGGCAGGTTGGTGAGGATGAGGACAAGAATGTTTTTCCCTCTTGTTGGTTCCCTCACCACCTGCCGCAGACCCAGTCTAGCAGCTATGTCCTTTAGGACTCGGCCAGCTCGGTCAGTAGTGGTGCCACTGAGCCACACTTGGTGATGGGCATTGAAGTCCCCCACCCAGAGTACATTCTGCACCCTTGCCACCCTCAGTGCTTCCTCCAAATGATGTTCAACTTGGAGGAAGCACTGATTCATCAGCTGAGGGAGGGCGGTACGTGGTAATCAGCAGGAGGTTTCCTTGCCCATGTTTGACCTGATGCCCTGAGACTTCATGGGGTCCGGAGTCGATGTTGAGGCAAATCCCTCCCGACTATATTCCACTTTGCCACCATCTCTCCTGGGCCTGTCCTACCAGAGGGACAGGACATACCCAGGGATGGTGATGGTGGTGTCTGGGACATTATCTGTAAGGTGTGTTTCTGTGAGGATGACTATGTCAGGCTGTTGCTTGACTAGTCTGTGAGGCAGCTCTCCCAATTTTGGCACTATACGCTCAGATGTTAGTAAGGAGGACTTTACAGGGTTGGACTTGCCGTTGTCATTTCCGGTGCCTGGGTCGATGTCCGGTTATTGTCCGGTTTCACTCCTTGTGGGCTTTGCCGCAGTTTGAGTGTCTTGCTCGGACATTTCAGAGTCAACCCACATTTCTGTGGATCTGGAGTCACACGTAGGCCAGACCAGGTGAGGATGGCAGATTTCCTTCCCTAAAGGACATTAGTGAACCAGATGGGTTTTTACAACAATCGTTAATGGTTTCACGGTCACTATCACTATTACTGAATCTAGCTTTTTAAATCCAGATTTATTGACTGAATTTAAATTACACCAGCTGGTGGGATTTGAACCCGTGACCCCAGGGCATTAGCCTGGGCCTTGTGTATTACTAGCCTGGCGCCAATACCACTATGTTGCCAAATCCCAATGATCATTTGTAAAGAATCTTTCACAATGGAAATGAAATATGTGAACTCTGTCTCTGTTAAATGTCCCAACAAGCCAATCAGTTAGACCAGAGCTGCTCCGGTATTTTTCGGGGAATGTCCAACCTCCAGTTCTGGGAGCAATAAGCATTTGTCTTACCAGCAACACTCGCAACCTGAGGGGATATTTAGCATCCAGCAACTATGGCTCGTGGGTGGACAATGGTCTGACCTTCCAAGGCAGTTAATGAGGGGGGTTTTCTTGTTCTGCTTAAACAAGGAAGTATCCAGAAATTCCCCGGACCTTCAGGGAAGCAATCCCATTCCCGGATCGCTGCGAATCCTGGACAGGAATCAGGAAAGAGCTTGTTGCCTGAAATCCCTCACTCCCCTCGGCCTTTCATCCTCTCTTACTCATGCACAACCTCCCTATTCACCATCGACAGGTTCTGATCTACTTTTCTACCCTTCCTTGACCCCCTGGATACTCTCGTATTGCTCCGCAGCAGCCACTTAAGTGTACACTGTAACTTCAACAAAGCATCGCAAAACATTTCACATCAGCATGGCTAAACAAACATTGGCGCAGAGGATAAGGAGGGGATATCAGGACAGCTGATCAAAGAGACAGGAATAAGGAGTCACACGGTGTAAGTAACAGTCGGACACAGTCACACAGTGTAAGGAACAGTTGGATACAATGACATAGTGAGGGACAGTTGGACACAGTCATTGCACAGTGTGAGGAACAGTCAGACACAGTAAAACAGTGAGGACTGGTCAGACATAACCACACAGTGTAAGGAACAATTAGCCACAGTGATATAGTGGGGACAGTCAGACACAGTCATGCAATGGGAGGAACAGTCAGACACAGTCAAATAGTGAGGACTGGCTGGACACACCCATGCAGTGCAAGGAACAGTTGGACACAGTGATTCAGTGAGGAACAGTCAGACACAGTCACGCAGTGCATGGAACAGTCAGGCACATTAAAAGAGTGAGAACCGGTCAGACACAGTCACACAGCACAACGAACAGTTGGACACAATGATACAGTGAAGGACAGCTGGAAAAAGTCATCACACAGTGTGAGCAACAGTCAGACACTGTCAAGCATTAAACAGTGAGGAATGGTCTGACACAGACCTACAGTATAACGAACTGTTGGACACAGTGCTACAGTGAGGGACAGTCAGTCACAGTCACACAGTATGAGGAACAGTCAAGCATCATCACACAGCGTGAGGAACAGTTGGATACAGCAGTATGAGGGACAGCTGGACATAGTCACGCAGTGTGAAGAACAGTTTTAAAGGAGGAGAGAGAGGTAGAGGGTAGGAGAGGTTTAGGGAAGGAATTCCAGAGCTCGGGGCCCAGGCAGCTGAAGGGGTGGCTGCCAATGGTGGAGCGATTAAAATCCGGGATGCTCAAGAGCCTGGAATTGGAGGAGCACAGAGACCTCGGAGAGTTGTAGGAAGAGGTTACAGAGATAGGGAGCGGAGAGGTCATGCAACGATTTGAAAGCATGGATGAGAATTTGCAAATCCAGGCATTGCCGCCGGCCTGGGAGCCAATGTAGGCGAATGAACACACAGAGGGTGATGATGGAACGGGACCTGGTCTGAGTTAGGGTTCAGGGCAACAGAGGTTTGGATGAACGACACTCACTTTTCCTAATTGTCCCTGCACCCTCAGTGTGTCGAACTCAAGACTCATTGCCCACCCTCTCTGACTCTTTCTTAGCATCTTAAAACTTAAAAGCAATCGACAGTTCAGGCTTCTCTAGGTCTCGGGCCACTGTCGCCTGTAGCCAGCTAACTCTCTCCATCCTTCCCTGCAGACACAGTCAGATTCCAGGCAGGTCCCAGTGGCAGTGAGTAAGTTTTACCAGGCCTTGGCTTTGGGCCCAGAACTCACTCTCGACATTTTCCTGGCACAGGAAAGTTTCTAGTGATTGTGACGGAGCCCAGGGCCAATTTCTATTTCCCACAATGACAGCCTCGAAAGGGATCATCCTGTACCAATTGGAAGGCAGTGCCTAGCAGTTGTGTGTGTGTGTGCGCGCGTGTGTGTGTGCGCGCGCATGTGTATGTGTGTGTGTGAGAGAGTGTGTGTGTGTACGTGTGTGTGCGTGTGTTTGTGTATGTGTGAGTGTGTATGTGTGACTGTGTGTGTGTCTGTGTGTTTGTGTGTGTGTGTATGTATGTGTGTGTGTGTATGTGTACGTGTGTGTGTGAATATATGTGTGAGTGTGTGTGTGTTTGTGTGTGTGTGTGTATATGTGTGCATATATGTATGCACGTGTGTCTGTCTGTATGTGTGTATGTATGTGTGTGTTTGTATGTGTGTCTGTATGTGTGTATGTATGTGTATGTGAGTGTATGTGTCTGTGTGTGTGTATGTATATGCTTGTGTGTGTGTCGTATGTGTGCGGTTGTGTGTATGTGAGTGTGTGTGTGTGTCTGTATGTGTGTCTGTATGTGTGTGTGTGGTTTGTGAATTTGTGTCTGTGTGTATGTGTGTGTGTCTAGGTGTGTGTAAGAATGTGTGTGTATGTTTGTGTGTTTGTGTGTGTATGTTTGTGTGTGTATGTGTGCATGTGTGTGCATGTGTATATGTGTGTGTGTGCATGTGTGTGTGTGTGTGTGCATGTGTGTGTTTGTATGTGTGTGTATATGTGTACATGTGTATGTTGTGTGTGTGTGTATGTATGTTTTTGTGTGTGTATGTGTGTGTGTGTTTGTGCATACAAGTGTTTAACTGTGTGTGCGTATCTGTGTACATGTGTGTAACTTTGCATGTGCATAGCAGGGGGTGAAAAATAGGAACTGGATGAGGCCATGCAGCCCCTCAAGCCTACCAACCTCAGCTTTGAGATTTTCAATTGGCCTTCAGCCTCAACAGCTTGTGTGAAGAAATGCTTCTTGACATCACCCCTGAATGGCCTGGCTCGAATTTCGCCCCCTCCCCATCAGAGGAAATAGTTCTCCATCTATATCCAAGCAAATCCTTCAGTCATCTTAAGAACCCCGATTAGAGCATCGCTTAATTGGCTGTGTTTGAGGGATTGCATGCCTAGCTGCTGCAAGCTGCCCTCAAAATGTAACGCTTTCATAGTCCTGGTGTCTGGTGAATCAGTGCTGCACTCCCTCCAAGACCCAAGCAAGCTCCCTGGGCCAACTTGGTGCCACTTCTACGTCCGCCTGAGGGGGCAGATGCGGCCTTGGTTTTGCGTTTCAGCTGAGGCGCAGCACCTCCGACAGTGTGGCACTCCCTCGGCACCGCATGGCGCGTGCCAGGCTGGATCACGTCTCCGAAGTGAGCTGCGAACCTAGAACCTAAGGACAACCTCGACACAATGCCTTACACATTGGAAACCTGCGGATGCTTCACTGAGGAACAGGACTGCCCACTCCGGACCAGATGAGTCCCATCTTTGTCCAAAGGGCTGTGGGAAACTTGCTGTACATTCAGTCAGTTCCGGACTCCACCCAGGCAAACAGTGCCTGGTAAAATACTAGACATCACAACATTGCATCCAATTCATACACATGCTTTGCAAGGGCCACCACTGCTCCATAAATAGTAACAAAAATGCTTTGTCATCAGCACTCCAATAATTGAGCTGTACTTTGGCACAATTAAGTTTAACAGCTGCCTCCTGGGTCCTGTTGTGTAACATTGCTATGTCTTGGAAGTCTGAAATTCTCCACTCACCCTGTCAGCAACCAACACTTCACCCCAGCCTCCGTTTAGCCTGCTTATATTCTGCCCTAGTGATATTACAGGCTAGTTATGATGGGGACTAGTTGTGTAACAGACTAGTTATTTTAGGGACCAGTTAAGTTACAGACTAGTTATGATGGGGACTAGTTATATTAGAGACTAGTTATATTACAGACTAGTTACAATGGAGACTAGTTATGTTACAGGCTAGTTATGATGGGGACTAGTTATGTTACAGATTAGTTATGATGGGGACTAGTTATGGTACACACTAGTTATTTTAGGGACCAATTAAGTTACAGGCTAGTTAAGATGGGGCCTAATTATGTTACAAACTAGTTATGTTAGGGAATAGCTATGTTACAGACTAGCTATGTTACAGGCTAGTTATGATGGGGACTAGTTATGTTACAGACTGGTAATATTAGGGGCCAGTTAAGTTACAGACTAGTTATATTAGAGAATAGTTATGTTACAGACTAGTTATGTTAGGGACTAGTTACGTTACAGACTAGTTATGATGGGAACTAGTTATGTTACACACTAGTTATTTTAGGGACCAATTAAGTTACAGGCTAGTTATGATGGGGCCTAATTATGTTACAGACTAGTTATGTTAGGGAATAGTTATGTTACAGGCTAGCTATGTTACAGGCTAGTTATGATGGGGACTAGTTATGTTACAGCCTAGTTATATTAGGGGCTAGTTATATTACAGACTAGTAATATTAGGGACTAGGTATGTTACAGACTAGTTATATTAGGGACTAGGTATGTTCCATTACTAGTAATGTTAGGGACTAGGTATGTTACAGACTAGTTATATTAGGGACTAGGTATGTTTCATTACTAGTAATGTTAGGGACTAGTTATGTTACAGACTAGTTATATTAGCACCTACCAACCTGAAAATCTATAGAGCAATAGTCCTTCCCACTCTGCTCCATGCATGTGAGACTTGGACTGTGTGCCACCCTCAGCCAAGATGCTCAACCACTCTCCTCTGAGCTGCCTTTGGAAGCTGCTGAAGATCAGATGGCAGGACAAAATACCACATACCGAGGTGCTGATCTCAGCTAGCGCGCCAAGCAGCCACGCCACACTGAGACAGTCACAACTGAGCTGGGCACGTAGCCAGGATGCCCGCCGCTCGCTTACCAAAGCCAATCTTCCGTGGGGAGCTCGGGCCTGGGGCGCCCGCGCTCTCTCACGGAGCTCAAAGGAAGCAACACAAGGACATTCTGAGGGCTTCGCTTAGGAGTTTGGATGTCGGCCCCGAGGTCCTGGGAGAAGCCGGCCCAGGATCGCCGCTGCTGGCGCAGCCAAACACATTTCAAAAAAGGGGTGCGGCTTCTTTTCAAAAGCGAGCGCGTATCGGAGGCAGAGAGAAAAGGCAAGGAGAGGAAATCCCCAAGCCAGAAACTCCCCCAAAACAACAATCATCTGGAGTACCCTGTCCCAATGTGCGGAAGAACTTTCTGGGTGGAGATCAGCCTCAGCAGTCACCTACCTGCCCACCGGAGCCCCTACCAAACACCCCAGATGATGAACACGGTCATCTCCATCTCGAAGGGTGAACAGCTTGTTAAAGCCTAGTTATGTTAGGGACTAGGTGCGCTTGGATCTAAAACAAAAACCCACTATAAGGTCAGGAAACAACACCTCACCTTTCGATTAGCACTTTACAGCCTTCTGAACTCAACATTAAGTTCAACAACTTCATATCATGACTTCTGCCCCCATTGGTGTCCTTTCTCGCTGCTGGTTTTTGTTTCACTCCCATTTTTCTCTCTTTTGCTTTCAGATGTTCATCATTATGCCATTCACGCCTCCTCTGGACCCATCATGTGTTTCTTCATTTGCCCTGTCACCACCCCCTTTGACCCTGCACCACCAATTCTTTTGTCTTTCAGTCTCTCCTATCTTCCACCCTATCACAGACCTTCACTTTTATTCCTTTTTTCACCTTCCTCCCTTTCACCTACTTAAGACCTATTACATTTCTAACTTTCCCCCAGTTTTGATGAAAGGTCACTGGCCTGATACAGATAACTCTGTTTCTCAGATGTTGCCTGACCTCTGTTAATGTCTCGCCAATTACATCGTTAAGGTTTGTTAATGTCAATTACATTGTTACGGTTAAGAGAAACAGGTGATGGGTATTAATTGCCTTTGAGTACATATAAATAGGAGATGGCTGGGACACTGGGCTGTGTGGGAGGAGAGCTGTGAGATTAAATAAGTCAATAAACTCTCTCAATTAAAAAAAAGGCTCTGTGCCTTGGTTTCGACTTCACCAACCAGCTTAGATCCTATTTGCAACCTGCCAAATATGTCCAGCATTTTCTGTTTCGATGCACCTCAGGGTCTAGTTAGATTAGGGACCAGTTACATTTGACTCAGTAGTATTTTCGCCCATCTGTGTTTGTAAGTGCGCGTTCGTAGGGTCACCTGAACAAGTATTTCAATTGAGGTTACAAATTGAGAGTACAAGTGTTTAACGGAATAACATATCGATTATTTTGGTTAAATCTACTGATGCCAGCTTTGTATTTATCTACAATACGCTCTGATTGAGTTCTAGCCAGAGCATTATATGACGGCAACAACGACTGAGACTGAGAGAAGGAAATCTGCTTCATTCCTAACTCTGCCACACGGTGCATTCCTGGTCGCTGTTCAAAGGAAATTTGGGAATGGGCGTCTGGAACCCAAGGAGAAAAATGGAAGAGAAGACACTGACTTAAAATTCTCAAATGCCTCTGGCAAGTTTCAAAATGCCCAGTTACCATCCCTGGCGCAACCCTGAGCCCCCCATAGCGTTGATTGCTGGAATTTGCGGATTGTCAAATTGCCTCCATGGTCTCACCCCCTCCCTAACCTGCCCCAGCCCTACAACTCTCCGAGATCCCTGCGCTCCTTCAATTCTAGCCTCCTGCATGCCCCTGATCTTCATCGGCGCGCCACTTGGCGGCCTTGCCTTCCGCTGGCCAAGCTCTGAAACCCCCTCCTCAAAAATCTCTTCCTCCTTGAAGACTGTGGTGATTGGATGCTTGGTCGCCCCCCCCCTCCTGCCAATCACAGGCCACGTGATGCATTGTGGGGGCTCCGGCCAGTGAGCGCTTGGCGCGGGCAAGGCTTTCCGATGAGAGGTCTGGTCGGGCATTGCAAGCGCCGAACGTGTGAAGTTTGACTGCTTTCTGATGATACCAGCTTGCTCCATGGAGTCATCGCAAAGACGCTCCCTGTGTCACCTGTGTCACTCACAATAAGAAGTCGTGGGGGAAGAATTAATCCAGGCTGCTCTTTGGACTCAAACTGGTTTATTCTCAAGACAATTCCTCGGTGCTCCTGGCTTCCAAGTGGCTTCCACACCAAGTGTCCCAGTTGGATCTTTTTATTCTATCTCGATGGGATAATCAAAGCCCATCGCCTGTTTAACTAGCAATTGTTTTTAACAAGGCGATTGCCATATTAACCGCCTGTCCTTTATAACCCCTGAGGCAGCTCTTGTCAAATTTTGTCTGATTTATGGCACTTTGCCACACAGCTCAGAGCTTTCCTCAATTCACAGAATCGCAGGATCTCACCGTGCAGAAGAGGCCCTTCGGCCCATCGAGTCTGCACCGATACGTGAGAAACATCTGACCTACCTACCTAATCCCATTTACCAGCACTTGGCCCCATAGCCTTGAATGTTATGACGTGCCAAGTGCTCATCCAGGTACTTTTTAAAGGATGTGAGGCAACCCGCCTCCACCACCCTCCCAGGCAGCGCATTCCAGACCCTCACCACCCTCTGGGTAAAAAAGCTTTTCCTCACATCCCCCCCTAAACCCCCTGCCCTTCACCTTGAACTTATGCCCCCTTGTGACTGACCCTTCAACTAAGGGGAACAGCTGCTCCCTATCCACCCTGTCCATGCCCTCATAATCTTGTACACCTCGATCAGGTCACCCCTCAGTCTTCTCTGCTCCAACGAAAACAACCCAAGTCTATCCAACCTCTCTTCATAGCTTAAATGTTTCATCCAATTGAACGTAGGTGAACAGGGTCAATGTGATGGTGCCCAGCTCCTGCATCCTGGGATGGTAGGATCAGAGATACCAAGAAGAAGACTAGGCAGGAATTCCAATTTGGATCCAGACGCCCATTCCCGAGTTTCCTTTGAACAGTGGGCACCATGTGGCAGAGTTAGGGATGGCACAGATTTCCTTCTCTCCAATGCTGATTGTTTGAGTTATTGTTGTAGTTATAGAACGCTCTGATTAGAACTCAGTTAGAGCGCTGCTCTAACGTTCCTCGTAGCACATTTCGGGAGGGGTATGTTGACCTTGGAGGAGGTGCAGCGCAGATTCACTCAGAATGATACAGGGACTGAAGGGGTTAAGTTAGGAGGACAGGGTGCATAGACTAGGTTTGTATTCCCTTGAGTACAGAAGATTAAAGGGTGACTTTGTTCATGGGATGTGGGCGTCGCTGGCTGGGCCAGCATTTATTGCCCATCTCTAATTGCCCCTTGAGAAGGGTATGAAGGGTTACAGACCAAAGTGGGTAGATGGAGTTAAGATTCAGGTCAGCAATGATCTAACAGACTCAAGGGCTGAATGGCCTCCTTCTGTCCCGGCATTCATAATTATTACTCCGTAGGTCTCGTCTCCCAGAGAGAAAGCTTGACTCTGTGGTAACACTGTCACCTTTGAGTTGTACGCTTGGCGGTTAAGTTTTCCAAATTTCCAGGGTTAGCTGGGAGCCTCCAGGAGAGAAAGACTGACCTCCTGGACACACTGCCACAGGCAAGTACATAGGACGCAGAAACACAGAGCGGTTACAGCACAGGAGGAGGCCATTCGGCCCATCGTGGCTGTGTCAGCTCTCCGAATGGGCAGCTCACAGAACGTCACACCACTGCCTTCTCCCTGCAGCCCTGCGCGTTTCAGATAATCCAACTCCCTCTTGAAGGCCTGGATTGAACCTGCCTCCCCCACGCTCTCAGGCAGCGCGTTCCAGGTCCCAACCGCTCGCTGCGCGAAAAGGTTCTTCCTCAGGTCTCCATCGCTTCGTTTGCCAATCACCTTAAACATTAAGGACCGATAAAAGAAGCTGGGCTTTTGGTCCATCTTCTTTCAAACGCTCTCGTTTATTGAGTTACATTAGCGTTGGAAATTGTAAAATAAAAGTTGCTGTTTGAGCGGACGCGAAGTAATATAATGAGGCCTCCTGGCTTATGCCCAACCAGGGTTGGCAATCCCACTCAGCGGGGGTGCTGCCCTGTTGGAGGTGCCGTCTTTCAGGCGAGGAGCTAAACCGAGGTCCCGCCTGCCTTCTGAGGGATTCCTGCCGGTGGCTGCTTTGGAGAAGAGGGCAGGGTAGATCCCCGTGGCTTGCTGGGCCAACATTCACTCCCCGCCACCCCCCCCTCAACCTACGTGGCGAGAAAAGCCCCCGCTTGGTCTCTGCGCGCGGGATCTTGCTGTGCGCCGACGGGCCCGCTGCGTTTCCACCGCATTAACGGGGCGGCCGGTCGGCGCACAGCAAGATCCCGCGCCATGGGGGCCGCCCCCACTGAGGGGGGTGCTACGCAAAGGGCAAGTCTTCCTTTCGTGGACGGGAAGAGATGGGCCACGCGACCTTGAAACTTAAAGCGGGCCCAGTCGGGGCTGCTCCAGCTGCTGCCGCCGCCGTCGCGGGGCAGTTGGCGTTGCCGCGGGGCGATGCCGTTGCCTCACAGGTGTGACACAGCAGCAGAACATCTGCCGGACACACGGTGCCAAGTGGTGAAGTTCCAGCCTTAAAGAGGCCGCACCTCAGGAGAGCCTAACCAGCCCCACAGCACCACCCGCTGGTAGGAGAAGGTTACACCCTGTGTTGCTGTGTTAAAGGGGCAGTTTGCCTCAGACACGCTGATCCACTCGCACCGGCCGGGATTTTACCGCCCCTCCACAGCAGGTCTCCCACCCAGAGGTAGCGGCGAGCCAGTTAAATCTCCGTTCAGTTCGGCGGGACCGTGATATATTTACTTTTTTTTATTCATTCACGGGGATGTGGGCTTCGCTGGCTGGGCCCAGCATTTGTTGCCCATCTCTAATTGCCCCTTGAGAAGGTGGTGGTGAGCTGCCTTCTTGAACCGCTGCAGTCCCTGTGGTGTAGGTACACCCACAGTGCTGTTAGGGAGGGAGATCCAGGAGTTTGACCCAGCGACAGTGAAGGAACGGCCGATATATTTCCAAGTCAGGATGGTGAGTGGCTTGGAGGGGAACTTCCAGGTGATGGTGTTCCCCATGTGTCTGCTGCCCTTGTCCTTCTAGATGGTAGTGGTCGTGGGTTTGGAAGGTGCTGTCTAAGGAGCCTTGGTGAATTCCTGCACTGCACCTTGTAGATGGTACACACACCGCTGCTACTGTGCGTCGGTGGTGGAGGGAGTGAATGTTTGTGGATGCGGTGCCAATCAAGCGGGGCTGCTTTGTCCTGGACAGTGACAAGCTTCTTGGGTGTTGTGGGAGCTGCACTCATCCAGGCAAGTAGATCGCCGGGGGGGAAGGGCAATAAGATCTTGGCCTATGGGTGAGGTAGAGAGGCTCTGCGGAGTCAGAATAGGTGCTGCCAGTCTCTATCCTGCTCTTGCATCAGTATGGGTGGTCCAGTTAATGCTGTTGATGGTGGGGTTCTCAAGAATGGTTATAAACCATCGGCTAAGTTATAAAGGAAAAGACCTTGCATTTATATAGTGCCTTTCGCCGCCTCAGGACGTCCCATAGCTCTTTACAGCCAGGGAAATACGGCTGAAATAAAAACAAAATGCCGCAGGTCCTGGAGATCTGACATAAAAACAGAAAGCCCTGGAGAAACTCAGCAGGTCTGGCAGCATCTGTGGAGAGAGAAACAGAGCTAACGTTTCGGGCCCAGTTGCAGGCTCCTTCATTATCGGGGGAGCTGCAAATGGAGGAGAACCATCGGTGAATAGTCCCACTCTTTCAAGATAGGAAGGGTGGGGGAAGGTCATTGATGAAGCAGCTGGAGACAGTTGGGCTATGGTTGTGTTGCTGGGATCTCCTACAGTGACTGACCTCCAGCGAGCACAACCATCTTCCTTCGCCTCTGTCTCTAATTGACCACCCTGCACCCCAGTAGGCCACAAACACCAGTGCCTTCACAGGGACAGGTCAGGAGGGACGAGGACCTTTCGTAGAGCTTAATTATTGGCTTATTGATTGGGACAGAGATGGAGTACGTTGAAAAAGCAAAATGGAACCCATCGGTCTCAGTTGTGGCTGACTCAGGCAGTTCTGTGGCTCAGTTGGTAGCATTCTTACCTCTGAGCCATAAGGTTATGGGTTCCAGTCCAGGGCTTGAGTACAAAATTCAAGGCTGATGCTCCAGTAACGTACTGAGGGAGAGCCGCACTGTTGGAGGTGCTGCTTTTCTGGTGAGGCTCCCATCTGTCTGCTCAGGTGGACATAAAAGATCCCACAGACGCCATTCGGAAGAAGATCAGGGGGCCAACGTTTAATCCACATCACACAAAACAGATTATCCGATCGCCACGATATTGTGAACCACATCTGTAAATGCTGGTGGAACGTGGATGTCGATCTGTGATGGCGAAACAGGGGGAGGGGGGGGACCCAATCCAGGGACCTGAGCACAAAGTCCAGGCTGATGCTCCCAGGGAGGGAGCACTGTCTTCCAGATGAAACGTTAAGCCGGGTCCCTGTCCGCCCGCTGGGGTGAATGTGAATGATCCCATGGCCATCATTAGGCGGACAGCAGGGGAGCGTTGGGCCTGCTTATCAAACGTCTGTCGCTCCGCCGATACCCAACCATAGCACCAGGGGGCAGGATTTTCCCCCCTCGTCGGGCGGGCGCGGGCATCTGACCTGAACGAGAGAAAAATACCTCGTGATGCGGGCGGTTGGGTGATATTTCGGTCGGCGGGTACGCGCAAGAGGCAGCAGCGTGCCCGCCGACAATTAAGAGGCCTACTCAGGCCCTTAATCAGCCAATTGAATTGAATTTTTCGTTGCCCGTGTCCAACCTTACGGTCGGCGGGAGGGCGAAGAGGCCTTTACGTTTTTTGCAAAACCTCATCCACGGGCGGGATGAGGTTTCAACCATCGATTAAAACAGCATAAAGACTTTTAAAACTCCTTTCCTAACGTGTTCCTGCTCACGTGAAAAGGTCACGTGAGGGGACGTGAGTTCCTTAATCCTCGGAGCATCTGTCCTTTCCTCCCTGACTTCCTTCAACTTCTGCTGAGGGGTCGTGAGGACTCGAAACGTCGACTCTTTTCCTCTCCGCCGATGCTGCCAGACCTGCTGAGTTTTTCCAGGCAATTCTGTTTTTGTTTTGGATTTCCAGCATCCGCAGTAGTTTTTTGTTGTTATCTCTGGGATACAATCCACCTGGCCCTGGTGATTTACCCTCCTTTAAGGGTGTCAGTCCCTCCAGTACTTCCTCTCTCACTACGCTTATTGTATCGAATATTTCACACTCCTCCTCTTTAACTAGAATATCTGCATCATCCCTCTCCTTAGTGAAGACAGACACAAAGCACTCATTCAGACCCCTGCCCACATCTTCTGTATCAACGCACAAGTTACCAGTAACACCTTTGATAGGCCCTACCCTGTCCTTAGTTATTCTCTTGCTCTTAATGTACTGGTTAAAAACATTTTAGGATTTTCTTTGATTTTACCTGCCAATATTTTTTCGTACCCTCCCTTTGCTTTCCTAATTTCCTTCTCCACTTCACCCTTGTACTTTCTATACTCTTCTAGGCTTTCTACAGTATTAAGCGTCTTTTGTGACTGTCATAGGCTTTCTTTTTCTGCTTTATCTTACCCTGTATGCTTCTGGATAACCAGGGTAAACAGATTATCTGGTCAAAACAAAAAGCTAAAAGCTACTGCGGATGCTGGAAATCCAAAACAAAAACAGAATTACCTGGAAAAACTCAGCAGGTCTGGCAGCATCGGTGGAGAAGAAATCAGTTAACGTTTCGAGCCTTCAAGACCCTTCGGCAGAACTGAAGCATGGTTAGGAGAGAGGTGAAATATAAGCTGGTTTAAGGTGGGGGGGCGGGGGGAGAGAGAAGTTGAGGGTGTGGTGATTGTGGAGATAAGCAAGCAGTGATAGGAGCAGATAATCAAAAGATGTCACAGACAAAAGGATCAAAGAGGTGTTGAAGGTGGTGATATTTGTCTAAGAAAAGTGCTAATTAAGAATGGAAGACAGGGCACTCAAGGTACAGCTCTAGTGGGGGTGGGGTGGAAAGACTAACAAAGTTTTAGTTTTAGATTTAAAAATAATGGAAATAGGTGGGAAAAGAAGAATCTATATAAATTATTGAAAAAAAAGGGAGGGGGGAGAAACGGGGTGGGGATGGGGGGAGGGGGAGTTTAAGATCTAAAGTTGTTGAATTCAATATTCAGCCCGGAAGGCTGTAAAGTGCCTAGTCGGAAGATGAGGTGCTGTTCCTCCAGTTTGCGTTGGGCTTCACTAGAACATTGCAGCAAGCCAAGGACAGACATGTGGGCAAGAGAACAGGGTGGAGTGTTAAAATGGCAAGCGACAGGGAGGTTTGGGTCTTTCTTGCGGACAGACCGCAGGTGTTCTGCAAAGCGGTCGCCCAGTTTCTGGTCATCTGGTCACATTGCTGTTTATGGGAGCTTGCTGTGCGCAAATTGGGTGCTGGGTTTCCTACATTACAACGGCGGCTACACCTCAAAAAAGCGCCTCATTGGCTGCAAAGTTATGGGACGTCCCGAGGTTGTGAAAGGCGATAGATAAATGCAAATTCAATGCTTGCTCTTCGGAGGTGCACAGGCTTCCTTCCTCCAGCGGTGTGTTAGTCAGACTGTAAGGGTGGATATGTTACATGTTCTGGCAAGGAGTAAAGGAAATAGGTGAGGTGTATGAGCCAAGTGTGGGTAACGCCTCGGGCGCAGTGACCACAAGATGGTTATCGAACCTTCGAAAAGTTACAGCATGGAAGGAGACCGTCCAGCCTAACCCTGCTTTCCATCTCTTGCACAACCCAGGTGTTTGTTAAATGCAGTGAGAGCTTCTACTTCTACTGCCCTTTCAGGCAGTGAGTTCCAGGCCCCCTACCTCCGTCTGGGTGAAGAAAAATTTTCCCCAATCCCACCCCCCCAACCCTCCTCTAACCAGAGAACCAAGGAACAGCTACAGCGCAGAAGGAGGCCATTCAGCCCATTGTGTCAGTGCTGGATCACTGAAGGAGGAACCAGTTACCACCTAATCCCTCTACCAATGACTTTAAGTCTCTGAGGCCCTGGTTATTGTTGTGAGTGGTGGCCGAGTTGGTGCTGTGGATAGAATTGATCAGCAGACACTTCCTGGGTGGAAATTTTAAGTTTATTTACAAGGTACTCAGCAGCAACTACACTTGAGCTTTCAACTCAGTCTCTATCTCTACACTACTGACTACTGAGTAGCCTGTTCTATTCTCCTATTGGATACTAAAGATCATGTAATCTTCCTAACAAGCATTATTCTTAAATGTGTATTACACCCTAAATAAAACCATAATTACCACAGTTGTTGACCTCTCTGTGAAGGGAAATAACTCCTTCCTAATAACCCCATCGAGGCCCCTCAAAAATTTAACAAACCTCTAGTAAATCTCCCCTCAGCCTCCTCTGTTCCAAGGAAAACAATCCCAGCCTATCCCATCTTTCCTCATCGCTAAAATTCGCCAACCCTGGTAAACATCCCCTGCACGTTCTCTAGTGCGATCACATCATTCCTGTAAAGCAATCACCGGACCTGACTGCAATATCCTGGTCATGCTGTAACTGGTCTCTTTTTTTTATATATAGCTCCAGGGTAACTTCCCTGTTCTTCTTCAGCTCTCTGAGCAAGGCCAGTGTGACCGACAATCCTACCAACTCCACCAAGGGTAGGGCAAGCAGCCAAGACCCCGAGTGTGCCCCAACCAGAACGAGGGTTGGACCCCATGCTGTTGGCACCAATCCAGTGCACACTAGCTGTCCGGCCAACTAACCGATGCTCCCTGAAGTGGGATTTGAGCCCTTTTATATTTGCTTTGGGAGAGGGGGTGGGGGGGGTGCAGGGACACAACCCACTGTGCCACAAGGCTTCCTTCTTATGCTCACTGCCTTGGGTAATAAAGTACCCTTGACCACCTTATCTAGCTGTCCCGCCACCTTCAGAGGTCTGTGGACGTGCGTTCCCTCTGTTCCTGGACACTCCCCAGTATTCTACCTTGGATTGGGTGCCCTAGAGTTGCCAGCCCTCCAGGGATGGCTGCGAGTCTCCTGTGATCGGCACCATGATCCCCTGGTGGCTAAAATAAAGGTTTTAAAGCGACACTTCACCGACGCCATTGGGCGAGTTGGGCTCATTTGGTCCACAAGCATAGCCGGCCCACCCCACCCCACCGCCAAACCAGGAAGGAGGGTCCCGCGACACTGGCTGGGCAGGTGGAGTCTCCCTGACCTTGCACGGTGGAGAGCAGGGGACTGGGTGGCGAGCAGACTACAACTCTCAGAGGGCACGGCGGCTGGAGTGGGGTGCGGGGGGTGTGGTCTGGTGATGTGACGTGTCAAGTGAAACGCTAGAAGGGCGAGAGTAGCGGTTAGACGCGGCGGTGACAGAGGGCAAGCCGCGCCTCGGTTGGAGTCGAGATTTTATTGCTGCCGAGGTTGCCGATATCTCTCCCCCCGGCTCCTCGAGGATTGCACACCCGAAGGCGGTAAGAGGGGGATGGGGCAGGATTTGTATTTCCTCTCTGTTCAGACAGCCAGATCACACCAAGAGCCTGCTGGCTCCACTGGCTTTCCATACCATCAGCTTCATCTCACAAGATAGGCCCAGCCCGTTCCCTTGCTTTGTCTGCCTCCCAAATGAACGATGAGGGCTGCGATCCAATTGGAAAGGCGAAGACGGCAAAGCAACGAGATTTGAGTCGAATTGAGACCAATGCGGGGCAAACTTGTTGCGACGAGGTGGTGGGGGGAACTAAAGGGGAGGCGATGGGCGTCATGGTATTGTCGCTGGGCTACAATTCCAACAGAGCCAGGGTAATGCTCTGGGGACCTGGGTTTGAATCCTACCTGAACCGATGGTGAAACTCGAATTCAATAAAAAAAAATCTGGAATTAAAAAGTCTAATGATGACCATGAAACCATTGCCGATTGTTGTAAAAACCCCATCTGGTTCACTAATGCCCCTTTAGGGGAAGGAAATCTGCCGTCCTTACCCGATCTGGCCTACATCTGACTCCAGACCCACAGCGATGTGGTTGGCTCTTAAAAATGCCCTCTAGACTGCGGGATTAGTAATAACAGTAATTACTCCAATTAAGTAATGATCGTAAGGATAATTATTTCAATTAAAAAAGAAAGTTTCACAATGGTCTGGGTGACTAAAGGGCTCAGAACGGAAGGAAAGAGTAATGACATTTAAAAATAAAAATTGTCGAAAAGAAGATAAGGTGACCCCTGGAAAGAGAGTTTGAGGGAGAACGTTGCAACAGTGAGGTGAAACTGGCGGCGGGTTTGTGAATTTTAGGATAAATTTAATAACAGTATAATAAATTTTATTCATCATTTCACAGGATCACTGGCAAGGCAAGTCAACCACAACCCTCTGGAGTCACATGTAGGCCAGACTAGGTAGGGATGGCAGATTTCCTTCCATAAAGGGCATTTTGTGAACCAGATGGGGTTTTTTTTTTAAAACATCAATAGCTGGACTGGTCACCATTACTGTGACCAACTTTCAAATTCTGATTAATTGAATTGAAATTTCACCAGCTGCTGTGGCGGGTTTTGAACTTGTGTCCCCAGCGCATTAGCCTGGGCCACACTGGCATTGCCAGTGTGCCACCATTTCCCCCCACACTTTGGGAGCTATCAAATTATGCAGGGGGTATTTAATCAGAACTTCCTATTGGTCTTCACTGAAGCGAATCCTGGAAAGGAGATGAATCCTAAAATAGCCTAGAGCAAAATGAGCAACTTTATAATGGACAAACGGAACCTTCCTGGATGCCAAGAGGCCGTTTCCCCACCCCCACACCCCTACCCTGTGGGGGGAATCTAGAACCGGGAGTTTCCAAGTGTGGAGTCTCCCATTTAGGACGGATTTGAGGAAGGATTTCTTCTCTCAGGGGGGTCGTGAGCCTTTGGCGTTCTCTACCCCAGAGAGTTGTGGGGGCTGGGTCATTGAATATATTCAAGGCTGAGTTAAGACAGACTATTGAACTATAGGCGAGCCAAAGGTTATGGGAGAGCTGGGGGATGCCGGGTGTTGGGGGTGTGAGCAGGAAAGTGGAGTTCAAGACCACAATTAGATCAGCCCTGTCTTACTGAATGGTAGGGCAGGCAGGAGGGGCTGAATGGCCTACTCCTGCTCCCATTTCTTACCTTCTTACAGGGAGTGTTTAAGTTAAAAGCACCTGGATTGCTAGGATTCAAAGCCTCTGATATTTAGAGTGTGCACGTATGTGAATGACGGAGAAATGCGAACTCAGGAGGGAGCTGATTCTTGGCTTCTGTTCGGTGAGCAGTCCATGAAAAACTTAATTTAACAAACATTTCCTCTGAAGCCACTTGAGCATTTGGGGATTATTTTTGTTTTAAACGAACCAATCTTCATCTGATTCATCCAGGACCGCAAACCACCATGGGGAACAGATGGCAGAAGTGGAATGTCAAGAATGTTAATTTTTTTTCTACTTCTGTTTATATCTCCCCCCCCACCTCCCCCCTCCTCACTACCATGCCCCCAAATGACCTTTTACTTCTTTTGAAGTCACAGAGACAGGAGTTCCTTTCGGCCTGTGTCTGGTGCCTGAAATGGGGATGACGCAAAGCCGCATCTGCCAAGGCCCAAGGCCTAAGGCCCGAGGCCCAAGGCCCAATTTGCTCTCCCAAAACCCGACTCGGGTTTCACGCTCCGGGATTGGTCTCCAAGAACTGAATGGAGATTAATCCCCAGGGCACTGCCGAGAGCAACATTACATGAGCAACACTTTAATGGGTAAAAGGAACCTTACTGGCTGCCAAGAGGCTAGTCCTCCGGCCCTGTGGGGGGGTATCTAGAACCGGGGGCACAGTTTCAAAATGAGGAGTCTCCCATTTAAGGCGGAGATGAGGTCGAATTTCTTCTCTCAGAGGGTCGTTAGTCTGTGGAACTCTCTTCCCCGGAGAGCAGTGGAGGATGGGTCATTGAATATATTCAAGGCTGATTCTTGAACCATAGGGGAGCCAAACGTTATGGCTTTTTTTCCCGGCCTTTTCTTTGATAGTTTTAATTTATTAGTTACAGGAACACTGGGTAATCGCCAAACTATCAAGAATCACCTGATTGGATGACGTAGAGACTTTTAAAATTTATTTTTGGGATGGGGTGTCATCGGCGAGGTCAGCATTTGTTACCCCTCCTTAATTGCCCCTTGTGAAGGTGGCAGTGAGCCGCCGTGATCCAGTGCCTTTCCCCGTCGCGGTTTGACACAGTCTCGCTGGGCCATTTCGGAGTCAACCACATTTGCCGTGGGCCTGGAGTCACATGTAGGCCAGACCGGGTAAGGACGGCAGATTTCCTTCCCTAAAGGGACATTAGTGAACCAGATGGGGCTTTTATGACAATCTGGTGGCTTTATGACCATCAATGATACTCGCATCGTTTTCCCCCTGATTTATTAAATAGTCGAACTTCCCCAGTGGCTGGGGTAGGATTTGAACCCATAACCACTGGAAGATTAGCCCTGATTGACGAGTGCAGCGACCTTACCACTCGACTACTGCACCCTGCGAGGTTTCCTGACCGGGGTGGGGAGGCAGGGTGACAGGATGATGGACATGTGGAGCGACCAAAGGCAGGAGCGGGAGTTTGGTGGCCAAATATGATGGGATGGAAGCTCCGGGAATATGTCTCACCAGCTCCGGCAACTCGTTCACCCCACCGCGCACACACTGCCTCCGTGCGTGTCAGATCTCAAAAGGCCAACTTGACCGACTCCTTTGACAGCAGCAGAAAAGCCACGCCAAGGGTCGCAGGTTAGGAGGTGGAGTCAAGCTCAGCGGGGAGGGGGAGGGGGGAGTGAGTGGCACGAGGGGGAGGCTCTTGAGGAAAAGGGGAGAAACATACAGGGAGGGCGGAGGGGGTGGGTGGGTTATCGAGGAGAGGGGGGAAGAGATGTCTAGGGCACAGGAAGGGATGTCCGGAGGTAAGGGGAGTGTTTGCCGAGCAGGGGAAGGGCGCCTAGCGAAGTGGGTGTCCAGGGAGAGGGGGAGGAGTGTCGAGGGGAGAGGTGTTTAGGGGTGGAGGAGGAGAGGGAAGGCCATCTTGGGGTGGCGGAGGGTAGGGAAGGGAGTCTCAGGTTAGGGGAGGGAGTCTCAGGGTAGGGGAGGGAGTTTCAGGGTAAGGGAGGAAGTCTCAGGGTAGGGGAGGGAGTCTCAGGGTAAGGGAGGGAGTCTCAGGGTAGGGGAGGGAGTCTCAGGGTAGGGGAGGGAGTCTCAGGGTAGGGGAGGGAGTTTCAGGGTAGGGGAGGGTGTCTGAGGGTAGGGGAGGGAGTCTCAGGGTAGGGGAGGGAGTTTCAGGGTAGGGGAGGGAGTTTCAGGGTAGGGGAGGGAGTCTCAGGGTAGGGGAGGGAGTCTCAGGGTAGGGGAGGGAGTCTCAGGGTAAGGGAGGGAGTCTCAGGGTAGGGGAGGGAGTCTCAGGGTAGGGGAGGGAGTCTCAGGGTAGGGGAGGGAGTCTCAGAGTAGGGGAGGGAGTCTCAGGGTAGGAGAGGGAGTTTCAGGGTAGGGGAGGGAGTCTCAGGGTAGGAGAGGGAGTTTCAGGGTAGGGGAGGGGAGTCTCAGAGTAGGGGAGGGAGTCTCAGGGTAGGGAAGGGGAGTCTCAGGGTAGGGGAGGGAGTCTCAGAGTAGGGGAGGGAGTCTCAGGGTAGGGGAGGGAGTCTCAGGGTAGGGGAGGGAGTCTCAGAGTAGGGGAGGGAGTCTCAGAGTAGGGGAGGGAGTCTCAGGGTAGGGGAGGGAGTCTCAGGGTAGGGAAGGGGAGTCTCAGGGTAGGGGAGGGAGTCTCAGGGTAGGGGAGGGAGTCTCAGAGTAGGAGAGGGAGTCTCAGGGTAGGGGAGGGAGTCTCAGGGTAGGGGAGGGAGTCTCAGGGTAGGGGAGGCCACTGACCTTGCCAAACCCTGGGACAATGGCGTGGGCGGCCACTTTAACTCCCAGAAGTGGCCAATTCGGGCTCGGGAAGGGGTTAAAATGAAACCCTGAGCCCCCGGCCATCGGCCCTCCCCATTCAGTTACCCCGGCAGCCGACAGGCAATGGGTTAAGGTTCAGGAAGTGACCTCAGCTGAGACAACCTGTGCTGCATTTGCTGCCCTCTTAACTTTAAGGTCCCGAGACAATGTTTTCCTCCAAACTATTTGCACATCCAGCAAGTCACATCCTGGTTTTGATCTCCAGCGGACTTGGTCACCTTGAGATGTCCGGTGATTTTATGGAGGGGGAATTTCTAGCATTCATCCCAAATGATTCAGAAAAGTGAGCCGTTGTTGATTCCGCCTGCACATGCCAGAGAAAGAGGCGAGAAGGGAATTCTATGTTTTCCCAAATATTTCCGGAATGAACAGCTCAGGAGGGAGGAATGATTTACTGGCTTCCCGCTGGGTCCTAGTGCACGCCTCAACCCCCCTCTTGGGTTACTGAGGGTAATTCTGGGCAGGATTTTTACCTTGTCGGGCAGGCGGGCCCGGGAGCGGCTGCGGAACCGACTGCCCGCCCGCGATCGGACCCCTGACCACGATTTCGCGCCACTTGTTCTGCGTCCCACCTCCGTCACCCCGCCAAAAACCGTAATATCCAGCCCATGAGATTAAGGAACATCAGGTTACGTAAAAACTGGCATAGACCAGACGGGCCGAAAGGCCTTTTTATCGAACTGTACATGGGAAACAACAACAATGGGAGGGGACAGGAAGGCTTTGGTGTCTCTTTATTCTTTTGGTCGTGCCGCCTCTTCTAGCCGACCAGCAAGCACACCCTGTGCAGGGACAGGGCGCAGCAGGTAACCCGGAGCAGGAGGGGGGTCACCGCCCCTCCCCGGTTCAGGGTGCCCCCCTGCCTGGCCAGCAGCTCCGGCTTGAACCTGTCCACCCACCGCCAGCGCCTCTGCCCCGCGGCCCCGGCTGTGGCGTTGGCGGGAGGCCCGTCCCCTGAGCCCGACCTTGACCCCGATCCCGACCCCGACCCCGACCCCTCCTCCTGCTGGAGGAGGCCGGGAGCGGCGGGGACGAGCGGGATAAAGGGCTTGCCGGCAGCCTCCGTCCGGGCCTTTACCCAGTCGATGTAGTGAGCCAGCCGGGTGTAAACGATGGCGGACTGGCAGTCGCTGGGTGCCAATGTCAGGGTGCCCAGCAGGACCCAGCGCCACGCGATTTGGGACAAGCAGACTAGCGGGCCCCCAGCTTCCACCTGTAAAGACAAAAGAGGCCGTCTGAGTTAAGCAAAAACCAAATCACTTGCGTACCCACCACCCCTCACCCTCCCCCAATCCCCAATGATGTATCCATCTTTCAGATTCTGGCATGGGGCTAGGTCAGAGGCTGGGAATCCTGCAACGAGTCACTCACCTCCTTACTCCCCAAAACCTGCCCACCATCCACAAGGCACAAGTCAGGAGTGTGATGGGGATACTCCCCACTTGGCCTGGATGAGGGTAGTTCCCACAACACTCAAGAAGCTCAACACCGCCCAGGCCAAAAGTAGACTGATGTGCCGGTAGTTGGCCGGGTTGGATTTGTCTTGCTTTTTGTATACAGGACATACCTGGGGAAATTTCCACATTGCTGGGTAGGTGCCAGTGTTGTAGCTTGGCTAGGGGTGCGGCAAGTTCTGGAGAACAAGTCTACAGCACTATTGCTGGAATATTGTCAGGGCCCATCGCCTTTGCAGTATCCAGTGCCTTCAGCCGTTTCTTGATATCACATGGTGAATCAAATTGGCTGAAGACTGGCATCTGTGATGGTGGGGGCCCCTGGAGGAGGCCGAGATGGATCATCCATTTGGCACTTCTGGCTGAAGATTGTTGCGAATGCTTCAGCCTTATCTTTTGCACTGATGTGCTGAGCTCCCTCATCATTGAGGATGGGGATATTTGTGGAGCCTCCTCCTCCAGCGAGTTGTTTAATTGTCCATCACCATTCACAACTGGATGTGGCAGGACTGCAGAACTTAGATCTGATCCGTTGGTTGTGGGACCACTCAGCTCTGTCTATCACTTGCTGCTTATGCGGTTTGGCACGCAAGTAGTCCTGTGTTATAGCTTCACCAGGTTGACACCTCATTTTTAGGTATGCCTGGTGCTGCTCCTGGCATGCCCTCCTGCACTCTTCATTGAACCAGGTTGATCCCCTAGCTTGATGGTAATGGTAGAGTGGGGGATAGGCCGGGCCATGAGGTTACAGATTGTGTTGGAGTACAATTCTGCTGCTGCTGATGGCCCACAGTGCCTCATGGATGCCCAGTCTTGAGTTACTAGATCTGTTTGAAATCTATCCCATTTAGCACAGTGGTAGTGCCAGACAACTCGATGGAGGGTATCCTCAATGTGAGGGTGGGACTTCGTCTCCACAATGACTGTGCGGTGATCACTCCTACCAATACTGTCATGGACAGATGCATCTGTGGCAGGCAGGTTAGTGAAGATGAGGTCAAGTATGTTTTTCTTTCTTGTTGGTTCCCTCACCACCTGCCGCAGACCCAGTCTAGCAGCTATGTCCTTTAGGACTCGGCCAGCTCGGTCAGTAGTGTTGCTTCTGAGCCACTCTTGGTGATGGGCATTGAAGACCCCACCCAGAGTACATTCTGCACCCTTGCCACCCTCAGTGCTTCCTCCAAGTGGTGTTCAACATGGAGGAAGCACTGATTCATCAGCTGAGGGAGGGTGGCACGTGGTAATCAGCAGGAGGTTTCCTTGCCCATATTTGACCTGATGCCCTGAGACTTCATGGGATCCGGAGTTGATGTTAAGGACTCCCAGGGCAACTCCCCCCGCCCCTAACTGTATACCCCTGTGTCACCACCTCTGGATCTGTCCTGCCGGTGGGACAGTGCATACCCAGGGATGGTGATGTCTGGGACGCAATCTGTAAGATATGATTCTGTGAGAATGACTATGTCAGGCTGTTGTTTGACTAGTCTGTGGGACAGCTCTCCCAATTTTGGCACAAGGCCCCAGGTGCTAGTAAGAAGGATTTTGCAGTGTCAACTGGACTGCGTTTGGTTCCGGTGCCTAGGTTGATGTCGGGTGGTCCGCCTGGTTTCATTCCTTTGAGACTTTTTAAGTGGTTTGGTGCAACTGAATAGCTCACTTGGTCATTTCAGAGGGCATTATAAGAGTCAACCACATTGCTGTGGGTCTGGAGTCACATATAGGCCAGACCGGGTAAGGACAGCAGATTTCCTTCCCTAAAGGACATTAGCAAACCAGATGGGGTGTTTACGACAATCGACATAGGTTTTATGGATTTGAACCTGGGTCCCCAGAGCATTACCGTGGGTGTCTGGAATACTAGCCTAGTGACAATACCACTATGGCACCACCTCCCCTGACAGGAGCTGCCAAAAGGGGAATTGGATAAATACTTGTAGGACTATGAAAGAACGAGTTGGGTGGGGCGGCAGTGGGACCAATCAGATAGCTCTTTCAAAGAGCCAGCACAAGGTACGATGGTACAAATGCACAGCTGAGGGGGTGGGTGGTACATGGTAGTCTATCTATGCTGTGTGATTCCAACATTCACACAATGGGTCAGCAGGCGTCTGGAGAGCTCTGAGATGCAGAGGGATCTGGGTGTCCCAGTGCATGAATCGTGAAAAGTTAGTATGCAGGTACAGCAAGTAATTAGGAAAGCAAATAGAATGTTATCATTTACTATGAGGAGGATTAATACAAGAGTAGGGAGGCTACGCTTTAGTTATACAGGGCACCAGTGAAACCACATCTTGAGTGCTGTGTACGGTATTCGTCACCTTATTTAAGGAAGCGTGTAAATCCATCGGAAGTGTTTCAGAGAAGGTTTACTAGACTAACACCTGGAATGGGCGGACTGTCTTATGAGGAAAGGTTGGACAGACTAGGCTTGTATCTGCTGGAGCTTAGATGAGTAAGAGGTGACTTAACTGAAACATATAAGATCCTGAGGGGTCTTGACAGAGTGGATGTGGGGAGGATGTTCCCTCTTGTGGGAGAATCTTGATCTTGGGGTCACTGTCTAAATATAAGGTGGTCACCCATTTAAAATAGGGATGAGGAGAATTTTTTTTCTCTCAGAGGGTTCTGAGTCTTTGGAATTCTTTTCCTCAGAAGGTCTTTGAATACTTTTAAAGCAGAGGTAGATAGGTGCTTGTCGGAGAGAATGCCTGATTATGGGCTGAAAGGTTATCGGGGGTTGGCAGGAATGCGAGTTTGAGGTTATAATCAGGTCAGCCATGATCTTATTGAATGGCGGGGCAGGCTCGAGGGGCCGAGTGGCCTTCTCCTGCTCCTAATTCGTATGCTCGTATGGAGAGTGAGGGGGCAGGAGAAGGTTTCAGGTTAAGCCTCCTCACCAAAAATGGGGTGGCGAGAGGGAAATGGAACGGGGTGACTGAGTAAATCTGCCGTGGGTTTGCTGCCTACCTCCACTCACCCTTCCCACATCGCAGAGAAACAATTACTTTAGTCAACTTACTGAACAGCCTGTGCTTTCGGGATTGGTGTTCTTTGTGCACATCAGGTCCTTGTTTATTCTGTCGCCCCAGGCAACCTTACACTTGGCCTTGCTGATGTAATCAGTCCTTGTTCTGTGTAGGAACCGCACCCACTTCAGTGAGCCTGTGTGGAAAGTTGTTGAGGCAAGGTGAGAATCGCAGGGCCCACTATCGACTTAACTTGGCTCCTTTTGATTGCATGTCCGTTGTGTGCGGGCTGTGGCTCAGTGGGTGAGCACTGGTTGACCTCAAGTCCGAAGGTTGCAGGTTCCAAGACCCAGTCCTGAGCCCTGACCTTGAAACCTGGGCTGAGGCGCCTTGCTGTTATTGAGGGAGTGCCTCATTGGTGGAGGTACCATCGTTTGGATGGGGGGGGAGCTAAAATGGAGGACCCGCCTGCCCTCTCAGTTGGAAAGGGGTGAAATTTTGAAGATGATATAGTTCTCCCCGGTGCCCTGTGTTGATATCTACCCCTCAACTAACAATCACTAAAACACAGTATCTGGGCATTATCTCATTGCTGTTTGTGGGATCCTGCTGTGCATAAACTGGCTACCAAGTTTCACATTGCAACAATGACTACACCTCAAAAGCACTTCATTGGCTGTTAAAAGAAGAACATAAAGGCCATAGAGAGGGTGCAGAACACATTTAGAGGAAGAAACATGTAGTAATTATGGTTTTATTTAGTGTGTAATATAACCTTATGAATAATACTTGTTAGGAAAGGTCACTTGATCTGTAGTAACCAATAGGAGAGTAGCGTGGGCTACCTCAGCGGCCAGTGCAGAGATAGAATTAGAGTTGAAAGCACACGTGTAGTTGCTGCTAAGTATACTGTAAATAAGCTTAATGTTTCCACCCAAGAAGTATCTGCAGATCAACTCTATCATTAATAACACATCTCGGCCACCCTACAACAAACTGGCGATGAGGATAAAACAGGATTGAACAGAAGAAATCAAGTTAGAAAGAAATCGGCACTGTACCTTGCCCAGTGATTGTAAGTAGCAAGCTCCATTAGAATTGCAGACATGATCCTCTCTCAAAATGCCACAATTTGGGAGAATTGATCCTTTTGCACCTGCCATAGATGATTGGTCTCAATACATGGAACACCTCACATTCTGTTTTTAAGCGAAAGAGATTACGGGGGAAAAGAAGAGGCGAGCGATCCTCTTGAGTACTTGTGGGAGAAAAACCTACAGTCTGATCTGAAGTTTGACGGCACCCAGTGCCCTAGATTCAAAGAATTTCGATGAGTTGGTGGACCTTGTACAGGGTCATTTCCAACCCAAGCTCTCAGACGTGATGCAGAGGTTCAGGTTTAATTAGCAAAATGGAGCCTCGGGTGAGACAATTGCATGCTACGTGGCAAATCTGAAGCAGCTAAAGGAACATTGTGAGTTCGGTATGACTTTGAACGACATGCTCAGGGATCGTTTAGTGTGTGGTGTGAAAGAGGGACTCTGTTCAGAAAAGACTACTGTCCGAAGCGAATCTGGATTTCAAGAAGGTGCTAGAGATAGCGCTGGCCATGGAGAGCGCAGTAAGAGATTCAAAAGCAATAAGGCTGCGCAAAATGGCGCCGTCCTCCACATCGGGCGGGAAACCTCAGCCGAAAGAGGCGTGAGACTCTGCCAAGAAGCGGGAAACCTCAGCCGAAGGATAAAGAAAAATAACTTAGCAGCGAAATCAAAGAATAATTTTATTGGAGGTGGAAACAATCAGTCTTTTAGTGATTGGTAGTTTAAAAAAAAATCGAATGCTACTTTTGTCATAGAAATAGGACATATGGCGAGGCAGAGCAAGGAAAGATTCAAGCAGGCTTGTAAACAAAAGAAGAAGCCCAATGAAATCTACAATGTAGAAGAGCCTGAAACAACAAATTCAGACATTTACTAGTTGTATAATCTGAAAGTTGGAAAGACAGAACCAATATTTGTCACAGTGAAAGTAAATGGCAGACCTGTTAGAATGGAAGTAGACACGGGAGCTTCCACTACAGTAATTGGGGAACATACCTTCAGATATTTCAATAATGGTGAACATCAATTGAGTTCAGAAGAAACAGTCGCAGAGCTAAAAACATATTCGGGTGAAGACGTTCAAGTAAAAGGCATAAGCAGAGTAACTCTCCATTATGGAAGCCAATCGGCAAAGCTATCAGTGTTAGTATTGAGAGACAGAGGACCAAGCCTTCTAGGGCAAAATTGGCTAAGGGAAATCAACCTTGATTGGCCACTGAGATTCCAAAAGGAAGCTGGAAGCATTCCTGTTTTGAAAAAGGATTGTGTAAGGACTCAACAACCTGAAGAAACGCAGGCTGTCTTAAGCCAAAACCTGGATGAACAGCCGAAGGAACTCGAAGAGACCCTGCTTGATTGCTGAGTTCGAGATGAGGTGAGCAACCTTCGAAGGGAGAAAGAAAACCTGCCAAAAGACCCCTCGCACACTACGCGATGTCCTCAGGTCAGAGTTTGTACCTCTGGAAAAGTATGAAGAGAAACAGAAAGAATTCTTGAACAAACTGTGGAATCAATTGGCAGAGAAAGACACAATGGTGCTCAATTTTCCAGGAGGCAGCAAACAAATACAAAAAAAGAGGCGGAAGAGCTGAAGAATCAGCTAAATGAAGCCAAAGAGGCTTTGGAAGCAAAAGTCGCAGAATTTTCCAAGAAGCAGACAGATAATGACATTTTGGGAGAGTCGAGCTTGCATCTGAGAGAGGTCAGTGAAGTCAAAAGGAAGGCCAAGATTAAAGTCTGCGCTAGAAAGAAGATACAGAAATACTAATAGGGCTTTAATTCTGGCAGCATAAGAATACACTTTCGTACATAGGCCTGGCAATCAAATCGTAAATGCCGATGCCCTTAGTCGTTTGCCTTTACAAGAAAGTAATGAGCGCGTCCCAGTTCCACAGGAACTTGTTTTACGGTTAAATTTCTTAGGTTCCTTGCCAGTTCGTGCTCAACAGATCCTGAGGCTGGGCAAATCAGGATCCAGTCCTATCTTAGGTACGAGAACAAGTGCGACACGGTTGGTCACAAGAGCCCGTATCTGCTTAAATGAAACTGCACTTCAACAGAAGACGTGAAATAACCAGCCAGGCTGGCATCTTATTGTGGGGGGCATGAGTGATAGTTCCTCCAAAGGGAAGAGAGCCACTTTTAATTGAACTACACAGTGCCCATCCAGGAATTTCCCGAATGAAGACCATAGCATGCAGCTATCAATGGTGGCCTGGGATGGATGGCGAAATAGAGAGTTTAGCAAAGCACTGTGTGCAATGTCAGCAACTGCAAAAGTTGCCAGTGACCAGCTCCATTACACCCATGGGAGTGGCCAGGTAGACCCTGGGTGTGGTTACACATTGACGACGTTGGACCTTTCCTGGGAACAATGTTCCTGCTCGTTGTCGATGCCCATTCAAAATGGTTGGACGTATATGGGGTGAAGTCACCAACCTCGGCTGCTACAATTGAGAAATGGCATTTATGAGTGCTGAGTTTCAACGGTTTATCAGCCTCAACGGTATCACTCATGTGTAAACCGCACCGTATCACCCTTCCTCAAACGGACTGGCCGAAAGGGCAGTTCAAATATTCAAGACAGGCATGAAAAAGCTAACTGGAGATTCCTTGGCAACCAAGCTAGCACGGCTTTCTTTATCATTACAGGACTACCCCCCACACAACAACATGTGTCACACCTGCGGAGTTAATGTTGAAACGCTGTCTCAGGACGAGATTGAGCTTAATAATGCCGAATTTTGAGGGGAAGGTGGAAAGGAGCCAGAGAAGCCAGAAAACGAGGCACGACTGGCATAGTCGCGAGAGGAAATTTACCGTGGGAGAGCCGGAATACGTGAAAAATTTCGGGGAAGGGCCAAAGTGGTTACCGGGTGAAATAAGCGCGGTGACTGGATCCCTATCTTACCACATGGAAGTGGAAGGCCGGATCATCTGTAAACATGTGGACCATTTAAGGAAGAAAGAGACAAATCACCAAGATTTGGTTCCACCAGTGACCACGACCGGGTCTGTGTTTCCCGTCGAGGATACTCAACCCAGGACTGACTTGTCTGATGTTCCTGTAAGAGTTAAGGATACAGAACTGCGAGTGCCCACAGAAACACCTGATGTTCAGGCAACTCTGGAAAAGGAGGTTCCTGACAAAGAACCTGAAGTTGTGGAGCTGCGACGTTCCACATGTACCAGGAAACCACCTGAAAGACTGAACTTGTAAATTCCTTACCCAGTGTAAATATTGTGTTGTTTTGAAAAATATGTACAAAATTTTTTTTGTACATATTTACAAAATAGTCGAGCTAAAGGGGGAGGAATGTAGTAATTATGGTTTTATTTAGTGTGCAATGTACCTTTAAGAATAATACTTGTGGTAACCAATAGGAGAGTAACACGGGCTACCTCAGCAGTCAGTGTAGAGATAGAGTTGGAGTTGAAAGCACACGCGTAGTTGTTGCTGAGTATACTGTAAATAAACTTAATATTTTCACCCGAAAAGTGTCTGCAGATCAATGCTATCATTAATAGCACAACCTGGCCACCCTACAACAAAACACTTGCATTTATACAGCGCCTTTCACGGTCACCAGACATCACAAAGCACTTTGCAGCCAATGAAGTACTTTCTGAAGTGTAGTCAATGTAGGAAGTATGAGAGTCAATTTGTGCACAGCAAGATCCCACAAACAGCAATGTGATACTGACCCAGATCATCTGTTTTTGCGATTGCTGAAAAACAGACACGTCGAAGCTTTTCGTCTTGCACTCATCAGGACACTTCACAAGAATACCAATACAAGGTGGAAACAACAATGTATACTGTATGTGAAGAGAGTGCTGATTGATTGGCAAGTGGACTCAGATTGGTAGAGGTGTTGCCATGGAGAATGCACCAGTTGATGGTGACTGCCAAGCATTATTTGAAATTTAAACCAGGCAGCTTGACCCTGATTGGTCAAGACATTGCCCGGAGGAATGAGTCAGCGAATGGCTGTCACTTAGTTTGTTTAGCTGAAACAAGCACAATGTGTGTATATGTTCTTTCTGTCTTCAAAGAACAGGGCCTGTGTATTAATATATGTAACTTCTAGTACACGCAAATGCACCCCACTACATATATTAGCTACATATATTAATATACAAGGCCCTGTTCTTTGCACTCTCTCCTCACACATTATAAATTGTTGTTTCCCCTTATATTGGTGTCCTGATGAGTGCAAGACAAAAAGCTTCGACATCTCTCCTTTTTCAACAATACTCAAGTTCTGCATTACCAAACGACTATATGTTTTTGAGATGTTGATTGAGGGATAAATATTGGTCCCAGGACACCAAGGGAACTCCCCTACTCCTCTTCCAAATGGGAGTCACGGAATCTTTTGCATGCACCTGAGAGGGCAGACGGGGCCTCAGTTTAATGCCTCATCCAGCAACGTAGCTGGGAGTGTCAGCCTGGACGTTGTGCTCTGGAGTGGGATTCAAACCCGTAGCCTTCTGACTCAGGTGTGAGAGTGCTGCCCAGGCCCACAGCGGACACTGAATGGTTCAAGAGAATTTACAAGGATAAGAGCATAAGAACCAGGGGCAGGAATAGACCATACGGCATGTCAAACCTGCTCTGCCATTCTTTCGATCATAGCTGATCTTTGGCTTCAACTCCACTTGCCTGCCCGCTCCCTTGATTCCCCGAGAGACCAAAAACCTGTCTATCCCCGCCTTAAATGCATTCAACAATGGAGCATCCACAACCCTCTGGGGTAGAGAGTTCCAAAGATTCACAACCCTTTGAGTGAAGAAATTTCTCCTCATCTCAGTCCCAAATGATCGGTCCCTCACCCTGAGTGTTTTAGATTCCCCGACCAGCGGAAACAATCTCTCAGCGTCCACCCTGTCAAACCCCTTCAGAATCTTGTATTTTTCAACGAGATCCCCTCTTGCTCTTCTAAACTCTGGAGAATATAAGCCCAGTTTACTCAGCCTCTCATCATAGGACAACCCCCTCATCCCAGGGACCAATTTAGGGAACCTTCGCTGTACTGTCTCGAATGTAAATATATCCTTTCTTAAATATGGAGGCCAAAACTGCACTCAGTACTCCAGATGTGGTCTCGCCAAAGCCCTGTACAACTGTAGCAAGGCTTATTTATTCTTGTACTCTAATCCCCTCGCAATAAAGGCCAACATGCCATTTGCCTTCCTAATTGCTTGCTGCGCCTGTATGCTAAATTTCTGCATTCCTTGTACAAGCATACTCAGGTCTCTTTGAATGTCAACACTTGTGAGTTTCTCGCCTTTTAAAAAGTATTCTGCTTTTCTATCCTTACGACCAAAGTGAGCAACTTATGGCACCTTATCAAAAGCCTTTTGGAAATCCAGGTATACTACATCTACTGGTTCCCCTTTATCTACTCTACTAGTTACGTCCTCAAAAAACTCCATTATATTTGTCAAACAGGGTTTCCCTTTAGTAAAACCATGTTTACTTGTTCTAATCATACTATGCTTTTCCAAGTGCATTGTTAAGACTTCCTTCATAACAGATTTCAGCAATTGCCCATCAACTGATGTTGGGCCAAGTGGCCTGTAGTTCAGTTTTTCTCTCTCCTTCCTTTCTTGAAAAGTGGTGTAACATTTGCCAACTTCCCATCTAGTGGGATCGATCCTGAATCGAAGGAATTTTGGGAAATCATAGCTAGCACATCCGCTATCTCTGCAGCTATCCCTTTTAGAACCCTAGGGCAAAGGCCATCAGGTGCTGGGAATATGTCGGATTTTAACCTCTTAAGCTTCTCCAGTGCTTTATCTCTTCTGATATTGATTTCCCTAATTTCCTCACTCTTTTTAGCCCCTTAGGTTATCATCTATTTCTGGAATGGAACTTGTGTCTTCTACTGTGAAGACAGACACAAAATATTTGTTCAATGCCTCTGCCATTTCCTCATTCCCCGTGTTAATTCCTCCTGTCTCTGCTTCTAAGGGACCAACATTTATTTTAGCTACCCTCTTCCTTTGTATATAAACACTCTAATAATCTATTTTTATATTTCTGGCTCGTTTCCTCTCATATTCTATGAATGGCTCCAGGGATGAGGAACTTCAGTTACGTGGGTAGATTGGAAAAGCCAGAGTTGCTCTCCTTGAAGAGAAGGTTGAGAAGAGATTTGATTAGAGGTGTTCGAAATCATGAGGGATCTGGACAAGAGTAGATAGGGAGAAACCATTCCCAATGGTGGAAGGATTGAGGACCAGAGGATATCAATCGAAGGTGATTTATTAAGCAAAGGCGAGATGAGGGGAAACCTTTTTACACAGCGAGTGGTTAGGTTCTGGAGTGCCAGGCCTGAGAGTGTGGTGGAGGCATGTTCAATCACGGGCTCGCAAAAGGAATTTGGATAATCACCCGAAGAGAAATATTAACAGGGCTATGGGGAAAGGGCAGGGAAGTGGAACCAGCTAAGTTGCTCTTGCAGAGAATGAGCAAGGTAATGATGGATCAAATGGTCTCCTTCTGTATTTTCATTCTGCATTTATGTTTTGGGACTTCCAAACATTGTGAATGGCGCTATATAAATGCAAGTCTTGCTTTCTAAATCTCTCCGAGGCTCCTGGGCAAAAAAAAAAATACTTCTTGACTGATGCATTATCACTCACAACCTCTGACCTCTGACTTTCAAACTCATTGTCTCCATTGCAACCTCTCTCATTCTTTTATTATCTATGCTTCCTGTTCTAACGTGTTTCTTTCCACCAGCCCCTCACTGGATTTCAGCCAAGATTCGTCATTCTCTGACTCATTCTTTCCTGAAGACTGTCAAAGACTCTTCGTCTCTCTTAGGTCTTCCATCCCATCTCTGATCTTCGAACTTTTTTTAAGGGATCACTTCCTAACTAACCTGCCTTGCTATGTCCAATCCCTCGCTCAGTCCAGCACTTGGTGGGCAACAGTGGGAACTCGCAAGAACAGAAACACGCCAAAGGGACAGCTAGAGGTGACCATACCCCAGGGCAGGTCACCCTGGGCAATCGCCAAAGGCATGGAAAAATCTAGAAGATTTGTCAAGCAGCAAGCGCGCAAAGCCTTCAAGTGACTGAAGACGAGCTCCAAGGAGGGCTGGTTAGTGACTAACCTTAGGCCCGAAGGCTTCAGAAGCAAGCTTAGAACCACATAAGCCAAGAAGGTCCCAGGTATCATCCAGCGTAAATGCTCAGTTATCCAGTTATCTCATTGGGGGAGGGGAAGATGAGCTACAATTGGCCTGAGTCAGGTTGGAATTCTTCCAATCACTACCAGTGGCATCTGGTGCGATGGGTGTGAACATGGATTGTGATTAACTACTAGTAGATTGACCAGAGAGCTTGGGGAGGGATTTTAATTTCTTATTTCATGCAATGTGGGCATCACTGGCAAGGCCAGCATTTGTTGCCCATCCCACATTGCCCTTGAACTGAGTGACTTGCTCGGCCATTTCAGAGGGGCAGTTAAGAGTCAACCACATTGCTGTGGGTCTGGAGTCACATGTAGGCCAGACCAGGTAAGGGCAGCAGATTTCCTTCCCTGAAAGACATTAGTGAGCCAGATGGGGTTTTACACCAGTTGATGGTATTACTGAGACTAGCTTTCAATTCATGATTTACTTTAATTGAATTGAAATTCCATCAGCTGCTGGGGTGGGATTTGAGCCCACGTTGCCAGACAATTAGCCTGGGCCTGTGGATTAGCTAGTCTAGTGACATTACCACTGGACCACCTTCTTCCCCCTGACTCAGGGATAGGTGGTGTGAAACATTTTGAGGAGAGGTATAAAGAGGGGTGTCCACTAAACATTGAGACTTGCATCTCAACACACACTGGGCCCTTCACCAGACTTTCCCAGGTATCTTTACATTTGTATAGTTATATATGTGTGTATAAACATATATATATATATATATATATATATATAGTGAGGTACAATTCGCTGGTTGTGTAAAACAGAACCGTTTAAATGTTTATTTTTGCACACAAGATTAATTCTTCATCCATAAAAGAAAGCCATTGTTCAAGATAACTGATCCACACCCATATAGGCAAGCTGTCCCGCATCCCACTGGAACCTTTCTAGAGATATTTTGAGATCAATTCTGGAGAGAAAGTACAGAGCCAAAGGATTGGGTATTATTCTGAGCCTCCCAACACAGGACCTCAGTGGTAAAGGGCCAAGGGCAGCTATGGAAATTGGAAAGCCTCCTTCAATATCTGATACTGGTGTCAGTCTTATAGGGACCACTGTTTGTCCCAGGGTCTTCCAGCGGCTCAGGAGGTCATTTCCCCCGTCGGCTGTCCCTTGGCTGCGTGGGTCACTGGATCGGATCAGAGTCGGGGTTCATCCCTCTCGAGTGCCAGGCCTTCTGAGACTGAGCTGAACCTTGGTTGGCACTAGATCGGAGCGTTCATTCCATGAGCATGTGGGTGGTCAATCATCTACTGGGTGGACCAATCTTGGGGTGCCTCCTAGGACCCTATCTGGAACACAATGGAGAGATATTTTACTTTAATGTTCTAATCAAACGATTTTTAAAAGTTTCTTTTATCTCTTATGTTTCACCTATTTTGTTCTGTCTGCCCTCAGGCAAGAGAGTGGGAACGGTCTACTTGACCTCCCTGCCCCAGCCAGTTGACAATCTATAACCCGCTGCTAAGAAAGTACATTAAAGCAGTGTTGGATTGAGTTCTGCCATCGTTCTACCCCCAACCACCACACCCCTCCCCCCACCATCAACCCCTCACATGAGGAAACTCCGAGGAAGCTGCACTCCACCCAATGGAGGTTGCGATCGTGCCCCGAGGTAAGTTACAGGCACAAAGCCGTGTGTACCCCTTCAAAACAGCCATGGGAAAAGCCATGACATGACGTCTCCAACTGTTGGGCCGACACTTCAGAACATGCGTCTTATCCGTCACCCTCAATCTCTAGCCGGCAGACCGCCCGGTTTCATTACTGCCCTGATCTAGTACGGTTGGGAACATTGGGAAGTAGCACAGTGATATCCTTTCAAGCCTTGCATCTTCTCTTGGGAAAAAAAAACCCCTCCAGATCCTTGGGGGAGGACGGATGGGGAGGTAACTTGGCTTCTATCCACTGCCTCTCCGTCTTCCAATCTAGCCATTATGCGGCCTCCAGGGGCGAACTCTGGGTTGCCCTCCTTCTCTCAGGAGACGGCTGCCCCATGCCCGAGGTGACTCATCTCTCTTGCTTGGGTGGGAGGTTGCGCCCACCATGGGTGCCTCCTTCCATCTTTTCAATGGGCCAAGCCTACTTTGCGAGCAGTCTCCATCTTCTTCCTCCTCCCTGCTTGTTACCATGGTGCTCGCCAGCATTGTCATGACCGCACGTCCTTTATCTGAGGTGCATGACTGGGCAATACAGCCACTGGTGCCAACTGTGCCAACAGTTCACACTCTTCTAATGGCAGAAGCACAAAGCGGACTCCCCTTGACATTAAAGGTGCCAGTGCTGTAGCATCATGTTCCTTTGGCTTTGTAATCATAACACAAGGGCTGTGATCGTATAACATGAAGTGGCGGACGATTAGCAGAGAACTCCATTGCTCTTTGGGGTGCTAGGCAGATGAAACAAAGACCAAACAGATTAATTCCAGCACTCGCTACTGAGCCAGTTAGGAGGAGCTGGAAAGTAACAGCTGGCCCTAAACCCCTAAAAGGGGTTTTCCTCGAACTCTTGGAGATGCACCTTAGCCCTCTCAACCCTCCCCCTCCCTTCCTCTGCCAACCCACAGCCTTTGAAAACTCAAAGCTCCCGTCACTTGACCATTATTTCTTCATTTACCTCATTGTCTCTCGTCCTCTTTTCGGTCTTGCTAGTTGCCTTCCACTTGTGTGTGTTGGCTTCCTCCACTCGGGAACATTTCTCCTGTCTCCCTTTATATTTTCGAGGTCCTCTTGCTTCTTGGCACCTCTAAGATACTCGCTCCATCCATCGGCCCTTGTCTTCTGATTATCTGCATCCCTGTCTGTTGTTGCTCTTGTCCACTTGGTGGTTAATGCTATGTTCTCTGAATCTTTTGCAATCAGCTCAGGTGATCCCTGGGCTCAGCTCCCTCTCCAGTTTCGTTCCATCGTCACATCAATAATCTTCTCCACTTGGAAATATATCATTTACCTTCACTGGCTGTAGGTCAAAATCCCGGAACTCCCTCACTAAGTGCACGGTGGATGTGCCTACACCACACGACTGCAACAGTTCATGAGGATTTCTCAAGGGCATTTAGGGATGTCAGCTCTGAAGAAGAGTCATATTGGACCCGAAACGTTATCTCTGTTCCTCTCTCCACAGATGTTGCCAGGCCAGCTGAGCTTTTCCGGCATTTTCTGATTCTGTTGCCAATGTTAGCTTTGTCAACGATGCCCTCGTCCCGTGAATGAATTCATGATGTTACTATCAGTTCATCCATCCAGAGTGACTCTTAAATCTTCCCCATTGCAAAATCTCATTGCTTCTGCAATGATTCCCAGATTTTCACCCCCTCTATTCTGCCTGGGAGTTTATCCCATGTAGTCCTCGCTCCTGAAGTGAAGAAATTCTTGATATCGTATCACAGTTCACCGTCTACTAGCTTGCACTTGTCTCCCTATTCCACTCTCGTAAGTTAACCTGAAATGATTTTCCATATTTACCTTCTCCATACCCTTAATTCCGACTGACAACATCACCTCTCAGAAGCCTCCTTTGATAGTTGAAAGATCTAAGTGTCTCTGACCTGTTCCCAAAGCTCGTGGCATGCAGGATCAGCCGCATGGTCTCCACTGGAATTCCTCCAGTTGTGCCTTAATGATGGAGCCAGAGTTAGGGCTGAATGGCCTCCTTCTGTGCTGTAATGATCTGGTGACCCTATGGTTTTGTTGTTTGTTTCCCTGAATTGGTTCAATTGGTCAAGACACACAAAGGCTCTAAAGTGTCTGTTGCACGTTTTGCCAGTGCAGACACGATGGGCCGAATGGCCTCCTTCTGCGCTATTAAAATTCTACGATCCTGTGATCTTCATCTTCACTTCAGCATCATCCACAGAACGTGTTATTTTCCTTCCCCACATACAGTTCCTCAAATCTCTACTAAATTCTAACTGCCCTTGTTCTGTCTGGCTATCTGCTTCTTCCTCCATCCACTGAGGTTCCTGGCCCCCTTATCCTCCTCAGTCTTACCATTCCTCCATTTCTAGAGCTTCCTCCAAGAGTCTGAGTATTTCCTCAATACCTTCCGCACAACTCGACATTTCTGTGGGGCTCCTCTGGCAAGAGATTAACAAGTGCCTCAGGAGAAACAGTAAAAGGGGAAAACGCAGCCATTGACACCAATTTTCCAGGGCTTCTGCTGGTCTTACACTGAAGATAATGGTGGGAAATTTCAGCTTAGGAAGTTTAAGTCCATTTGAAACTTAGGTTCTGCGATCACTTGGCACATTCTGTTGGTCAAATAACAAGCAAATTCAAGTTGACAAACTCAATTGTGCTCTCTTACTGGTGCTCTCGATTGCTCCCCCTCTCACTGTTGCAATGTTCATCGCTGCTTCTCTCTTCCAAAACCCCAAATGACACCGTCCTGTTTTACTCTTCCTTCTTCAGTCACCCTCCTTGAGCCTTTTGTCATTCGAATGTGTGCGCCTAGAGGCCCAGGGAATGGCGGAATTTGTTATTCCCTGCAGTCTTTGTTTCATTTCTACAGTCTACAGGCTGTTAAAACCAATCTTGGTATGATAATAAAATGGGTTCTTGATTGACCTGGTCTTCAACCCAGCCCTCAGTGGTTCCCCTTCGCGATGGACTATTATCCTTCTAACAACAGCGGTAAAGCGTCCACAAATGCACTAAGTTTTAAGAAGGTCCCTGTAGCAGAAATCATTCAATGGTGGGGGGATTTGTGTCCCTATTTAATCTCCTACTGAAATGAGAATGGGTTGTAAGAGGGCAGTGAGTGACTGGAGGCAAGGGAAAGCTCAGTCAGAGGGTGAATGGCTGCTGCCTTTCCTCTGGTTAGGAGATCTGATTGGATCCTGTTAAGCATGTCACGGATAATAGCGCAGGCCAAGCAGAGAGCCAGGAGGTGCTCTATGTGCACTGATACTAACACAATGAGGTGGCCCCAGAAACCCCTCATAATGGGAACCTGTTGGGGCAGGGGGAGAGGAGAGCTGAGCTTTTTGAGAATTCATTTATGGGATGTGGGCATCGCTGGCTGGGCCAACATTTCTTGCCCATCCCTAACTGCCCCTTGAGAAGGTGGTGGCGAGCTGCCTTCTTGAACCGCTGCCGGGAGTTTTGGCCCAGCGGCAGTCTTTGGTCTCTGGCGATTGGGCAAGACTGGCGATAATGAATCAGCCGCCTGTTCGTGGCAGAACTAATGGGCAGAGAATTGTGGTTTATGTACCGCCCAATTACCCTCTAAGCAGCCCCTCACCAATGAGTTTGGGGCCAGGCCAATATAATCTATTTAGGGAATGAGCCTAGTCAGAAGTCCTCATGGCCTAAAACAGGGTAACAAGGAGCAAGCAATGAACTGGATTAGAGTCAAACCAAATCAAAGAGTCTCCCACTTCACCCTAAGTCCTTAAGATCTCTGAGAAATGACCCGCTCCTCCCTATCCTGCTACAATCTCATTTCGGTCTTGGCTTCACTGTGTCCAGCCTAAGCTCATCTCCTCCCCTCTGTTGAACCTTGTTTGTGCCCCACGCTATGGCTCTGGCCTTCAGGTGGCTTTCCCGGCTGAGGTCATCGAGAAACCCCCACCTCAGCCCTCCACATCCCCACCCCGACCCCTGTCTTCCTAAGAGCTCAAGTTTCAACCCAGGCACCACCGATCTGTGCTGAGCCGGAGTTGTGAATCTTTGAAATTCTCCACCCCCCAGAGAGCTATGGTGCTGAGCCATTGAGTCTACTCAAACCTGAAAGTGATAAGTTTCTTCAGGGCCCAAGGACGCAGCCAGATTTAGTGTGCTTTGAGCTTACTGATCGCAACGCAGTTGGCCCTCTGACCTACTGAGCACTGAAAGTAAAGTAGTGGCTGGTCCCAAGGGCCCAGGGTTGGCTGGCTTTGGCCAAAATACTCCCACTGTTTCATCAGCCACTCATGGTGCAGGGCCACATGGGGCCTCTTGAGCAATGGACATCAGAACATCAGAAATAGGAGCAGGAGCAGGCCATTCGGCCCCTCCGGCTTGCTCCACTATTCAATAAGATCATGGCTGATCTTATACCTCACGTCCACTTCCCCGCCCTCCCAAAAAAACCTATCAATCTCAGGTTTGAATAGACTCAATGACCTTAGCTCTCTGGGGTGGAGAATTTCAAAGATTCACAACTCTCTGGGCAATGAAATTTTTCATATCAACATATGAACGTATGAATTAGGAGCAGGAGTGGGCCACTCGGCCCCTCGAGCCTGCTATGCCATTCAATAAGGTCATGGCTGATCTAATTGTCACCCCAACCCCACATCCCCCCCCCGATAACCTTTCATCCCCTTGTTAATCAAGAATCTATCTAGCTCTGCCTTAAAAATATTCAAAGACTCTGCTTCCACCGCCTTTTGAGGAAGAGAGTTCCAAAGACTCACGACCCTCTGAGAGAAAAAAAATTCACCTGATCGCTGTCTTAAATGAGCAACGCCTTATTTTTAAACAGTGACCCTCCTCGTTCTAGATTCTCCCACAAGAGGAAACACCCTCTCCACATCCACCCTGTCAACACCCCTCAGGATCTTAAAGGTTTCAATCAAGTCATCACCTCAGTCCGAAATAGCCAGCCCTTTATCCTGAGACTGTGATCCTGTTTTCTAGGCTCTCCAGACAGGAGAAACAGCCCCTCAACATCCATTAGGGGAGGTGGTGGTGGCCTAGTGGTATTGTCACTGGACCAGTAATCTGGGGATATGGGTTCAAATTCCACCATGGTAGATAGTGAAACCTGAATTCAATAAAAAATCTGGGATTAGAAGCCTAAGGATGACCATGAAATGGTTGCTGTAAAAGTCCATCTGTTTCACTCCGTTAGGGAAGGAAATCTGCTGTCCTTACCTGGTCTGCCCTACATGATCAATAAGGTTGACTCTTAAATGGCCTAGGAAGCCACTCAGTTTCTTAAGGGGGCAATAAATGCTGACCTAGCCAGGGACACCCATGTGCTGTGGATGAATTTAAAAAAAACAACTCCCTCAGAATCTCACATGTTCCAATGGGATTACCTCTCATTCTTCCAAACTCCAGAGAGTTTTCAGACTATTCTACTTCATCTCTCCTTGGAGGGCAACCATTGCATCCTGGGGATCAGTTAAAACCACGTCTCATTCTTCTAAACTCCATGAAAGCCGAGATGCGGCCGATGTGGCTGTTAGCCGAGGGACATAAGACAGGCTGAGTGAACAGGCAACTGTTTGGCAGAAGGTGTTTAATTTGGGAAAGTGTGAGGCTGTCCACTTTGGCAAGAGGAATAGAAAGGCAGAATATTATGTAAATGGAGAGAGAGAGAGACTGCAGCCTGTGGTACAGATCTAGGTGCTTCTTGTACTTGAATCACAAAAAGTCAGCAAGCAGGTACAAGGCATAATTAAGACAAATGGAATACTGGCCTTTATTGCAAAGCGGGATGGACTATAAAAGTAGGGAAATTGTGCTCCAACTGTACAGGGCTTTGGTGAGCCCACACCTAGAGTATGGTGTACAGTTTTTGGTCACCTTACTTGCATTGGAAGCAATTCAGAGAATGTTCACTAGGCGGATTCCTGGGATGAAGGGGTTTGTCTAATGAGGAAAGGTTGAGCAGGTTGGGCCTACGCTCGTTGCGGGGGTTTAGGAGAACGAGAGGTGACCTTATTGAGACGTGTAAGATTCTGAGGGGGCTTGACAGGGCAGACGGAGGTCAGGAGGATGTTTTCTCTGAGGTTCATTAGTGTTTGAAATTCTCTTCTCCAGAGAGCAGTGGAGACTGGGTTGTTGAATATATTCAAGTTAGGCAGGTTTCTGATGAACCAAGGAGTCATGGGTTATGGGGCAGTTGGTAGAGGAGGGGGGGAGGGCAGGCAGGGAAGTGGGAAGTGGGTTGAGGCCACAGTCAAATCAGCCATGACCCTATTGAAAGCGGAGAAGGCTTGAGAGGGCTGAATGGCCTACTGGTGCTCCTATTTCATATGTTTGTATGTGCTGAGGGGATAGTAGAGGGAGGTGGGGGCTGAAGAGCTGGATTCCCTTACCCGCCTGCATGTGTCTCCAGCCTGTGGTCCAGCAAATGCCCAGACGGTCAGGGTCCACAAATGTAGCATCCGGGAAACAGACCGGACTGGTCAGGTCATTATAATCGACAGGTTGCGTCAGCTCCAGCAAGGCGATATCATTCCGAGAGCTGATTGGGTTGTAATTCTCATGCGAGATGATTTTTTCCACAGTGTGGGTGTTTTCTTGATGAGTGATGTCAACCGTTCCAGCGACAACTTGTAAATCTTTGGATGTTCTGGAAGAGATACAGTTATTTTTAATGGTCTTCCAGACATCGCCCGGCATTATAACATCACAAACCCTGCCAAGAAACATTCTCATAAAGTGGACAATATTGGCAATATCACATTGATTACCCATCCTAGTTGGACTGTCCCCATCAAACACTCCCAGGGCAGGTACAGCATGGGGTTAGATACAGAGTAAAGCTCCCCCTACACTGTCCCCATCAAACACTCCCAGGGCAGGTTCAGCACGGGGTTAGATACAGAGTAAAGCTCCCTCTACACTGTCCCCATCAAACACTCCCAGGACAGGTACAGCATGGGGTTAGATACAGAGTAAAGCTCCCCCTACACTGTCCCCATCAAACACTCCCAGGACAGGTACAGCACGGGGTTAGATACAGAGTAAAGCTCCCTCTACACTGTCCCCATCAAACACTCCCAGGACAGGTACAACACGGGGTTAGATACAGAGTAAAGCTCCCGCTACACCGTCCCCATCAAACACTCCCAGGACAGGTACAACGCGGGGTTAGATACAGAGTAAAGGTCCCGCTACACTGTCCCCATCAAACACTCCCAGGACAGGTACAGCACAGGGTTAGATACAGAGTAAAGCTCCCTCTACACTGTCCCCATCAAAAACTCCCAGGGCAGGTACAGGGTTAGATAGAGTAAAGCTCCCTCTACATTGTCCCCATCAAACACTCTCAGGACAGATACAGCACGGGGTTAGATACAGAGTAAAGCTCCCTCTACACTGTCTCCATCAAACACTCCCAGGACAGGTACAGCACAGGGTTAGATACAGAGTAAAGCTCTCTCTACACTGTCCCCATCAAACACTCCCAGGACAGGTACAGCATGGGGTTAGATACAGAGTAAAGCTCCCTCTACACTGTGCCCATCAAACACTCCCAGGACAGGTAGAGCATGGGGTTAGATGTTTGATTGATTCCTGGGATTTTGGTGTCATTGGGAAGACCGGGCTCTGATGGAGACTCCTAATTGCCCTGAGAAGGTGGTGATAGCAATTCTCCTTGAGATAGAGGTTTGATACCTCAGTGAGCAGTGAAAGAGCCAATCACAATGGTATCGGACTGGAGTCACATATAAGCCCAGATCGTGTAAAGATGATTCCCTTTCATTGAAGAAGAAATATGTAAACACACATTGGGGAAATGGTAAAAGGAAGATGAAGGGCACAGAATATATCTAACTGGATAACAGTAAAAAGAAATCTGAAAATCTTTCGTAAACATATAAATAGTGTAAGGATCATGGGGCTGGTTAAGGACCCAAATGATGGTCTTCTTGTGGAGACTGGGAGCGTGGCTGAGGTACTAACTGCATCTGTCTTCACTAAATAACGTACCAATGCCACAGTAAAGGGGATGGTGCTAATGATATTGGACAGGATAAAAATAGATTAAGATGATAGACTTGAAAGATGGACTGTGCTCCGAGTAAAAAAAATAGTCACCAGGGCCAGATGGAGGGACTGATTGGATTACTGCACAGCGAGCTGGCATGGACTCAATGGGCTGAGCGGCCTCCTTCTGTGCTGCAAGGACTCCATGTGGATGGTGCCGGAGGACTGGAGGTTTGCAAATGTATAAAAAAGGGAAGATGGATGAACTACAGGACTACCAACCACTGTAGGTTAAGTCACCCTAACATCGGTGACAGAGTAACTTTGCAAAGCAATAATGCAGGGCAAAATTAATTGTCGTTGGGCTAAAAATAGGTTAATAAGTAATAGAAGGATGGATTTGTCCAAGGCACATCTTGGAATTAACTTGATTGAGTATTGCTGAAAAAAGAGACATCATCTAATTTCATCTCCCACTCATCAGGACAGATGCAAGAATGCCAAATTTCAGAGGGAGCAACAATTTATACTGCAAAAAAAATACCATGCTGTCGAAGATTTTCATCTTGCACTCAGGAGGACAGATGCGAGAATGCCAAATGTCAAAGGGAACAACAATTTATACTGCAAAAAACAAAATCACTAACTTGCTTGACTGTGCGATTGATGTTATGCATATGGACTTTCAAAAGTTGTTTGATAAAGTAGCACATAATGGACGTTTTGGTAACATTGAGACCCAGGTCATTGACAAGACAGTGGTTGAATGGATACAAAATTGGCTAAGACACAGAAAGCCAACAAAACAGCTGTTTTTCAGACTGGAGAGGGATGTGTGCAGTGGTATAAATTTTAGAAGCACGGCTCTTTCTACAATACATTGGTCCTAGAATTATAGAATGAATGATCTGGACTTGGATAGGTTGGATATAATTTCAAAGTTTGCAGATGACCAGGAACTCAAAAATACAGTGAACAGTGTGGAGGGGTGGTAGCATGCTTCAGGAGGATATAGACCAGTGAAATGTGCAGCTACGTGGCAGATGAAATTTATCACAGAGAAATGTGATGTGCTGAATTCATGCTAGGTGTTGCATCATTTATATATCTCGGGTCTATGCAGAGATGACACTGTGTGTAGGAAATTTATTTACAAGAATTTTATATAATGCTTTAGAATGTCTGCTCCATGCTTCAGCTCTTAGCTTGCAGCTCTTTTGATAGCTTGGTTTACTTTTCTCTGAGTCCACACCCAGCCTTAACCAATCAAGCACAGTGAGCATCAATAGTAAACAGACTCACATAATTGAAGGCAGAACGGTTAAACTCTACAGTAGGGGGAATGAGGAGAGACAATGTAAACTGCAATGTTAAAGAGGGTGTAGGGACAGGGAGACATGGGGATGTACAGTCAAAAGTCCCGGAAGTCGGCAGGACAAGTTGAGAAGGATATGAGTAAAGTATGGGGGATTCTGGGCTTTATAAATAGAGGCGTAGAGTATGTATGTTCTGCTAAACCTTTCTAAAATACCGTGCTTTCGAACACTGGATGGGACCTGGCAGGAGTACCTATGTTCACTTTAGGAACAATGTCGAGACTTTGCAGAGGGTGCAGGAGAGATTTGCTAAAATGGTACCAGGGATGAGGGACTTCAGTTGCATGAAGAGACTGGAGAAACTGGGATTTCTCTCTCCTTGGAGCAGAGAAGGTTAAGGGGAGATTGAAGAGAGCCGTTCAGAATCATGAGGGGTTTTGATAGAGTAAATAAGGGGAAACTGTTTCCAATGGCAGGAGGGTTGGTAACCAGAGGGACACAGATTGAAGATTACTTGCGCAAGAGCCAGAAGGGAGATGAGTTTACGCAGCGAGTTGTCGGGATCTGGAAGGCGCTGCCTGAAAGGGCGGTGGAAGCAGATTCAATAGGAACTTCCAAAAGAGAATTGGATCAATACCTGAAGGAGAAAAGAAATTGCAGAGATATGGGGAAAGTGAAGTGGGGAGTGGGACTCATTGGACGGCATTTTCAAAGGGCCGGCACAGGCAAGACGGGTTGAATGGCCTCCTTCTATGATTCTATGAATGTAAATGTACATGTGAACACATGGACATTACAAGATCTTGGCCTCTTTTCATCTCAGTGAAAATTCTGCCACTTTCTTTACCTATTTGCCACACACTGTGCTGCAGTTACAACCCAGTATTCATTAATGAGGGAGCCTCCACAGTGGTGCTTCCTCCAGTGTGTTATGGTCACTTGCCAGGGAAACTCTTTGAGATGCGCCTTACTACTCTCTCTGCCTCCGAGGCTCCTGATTCTGTTCTCGTTGTCACTTGGACTGTCCGTGGCACCAGGGTAGAATGCTCGCTCCCCGCATTCTGTTTGTAAAAAAAAAAGAGGTAATCGCAGAGTTTAAATTCATTCACAAATTTCATTTCCTTAACCAATTCAATCTGTCCATAATTAGCTGTAAGTCTGCCAGGAACCAGAGGCATCACTCTCTGTTAGAGAGAGAGAGAGACCCAAGGACATAGGAAACAGGAACAAGAGTGATTAGCACCGCACCACATTCACTCCCTCCACCACCGACGCACAGTAGCAGCAGTGAGTGTACCATCTACAAGATGCGCTGCAGGAATTCACCAAGGTTCCTTAGACAGCACCTTCCAAACCCATGACCACCACCATCTAGAAGGGCAAGGGCAGCAGACACATGGGGAACACCTCCACCTGGAAGTTCCCCTCCAAGTCACTCACCATCCTGACTTGGAAATATACCGGCCGTTCCTTCACTGTCGCTGGGTCAAAATCCTGGAGCTCCCTCCCTAACAGCGCTGTGGGTGTACCTACACCACACGGGCTGCAGCGGCTCAAGAAGGCGGCTCACCACCACCTTCTCAAGGGGCAAATAGGGATGGGCAATAAATGCTGGACCCAGCCAACGAAGCCCGCATCCCGCGAATGAATAAAAAAAGCATAGGCCATTCAGCCCTTCTCGCCCACTCCGCCATTCAATGAGAACATAGCTGATCTTCCACATCAACCCCATTTTCCTGCTCTATTCCTGTACCCCTTTAAGTGTTTTTATATGTAGGAATCTATCGATCTCAGTCTTGAACATACTCAATGGCTGAGCCTCCATAGCCCTCTGGGGCTGAGAATTCCAAAGATTCCCCACCTTCTGAGTGAAGAAATTCCTCCTCATCTCAGTCCGAAATGACCTGCCCCTTGCTCTGAGACTGTGTCCCCTGGTTCTAGACTCTCCAGCCAGGGTAAACAACCTCCTGTTGAGTCCTGAATAAATGTTGTATGTTTAAATGAGATCACCACTCATTCTTCTAAACTCCAGAGAATAAAAGCCCAGTCTATTTAATCTTTCCTCATAAGGCAATCCCTCCATCCCAGGAATTAGTTTGGTGAACCTTCATTGAACTCTCTCTATGGCAAGTATATCTTTCCTTAGATAAGGAGACCAAAGCTGCACACAATACTCCAGATGTGGTCTCACCAAGGCTCTGTATAATTGCAGCAAGACATCTTTACTCCTATACTCAAATCCTCTTGGAATAAAGGCCAGCATACCATTTGCCTTCATAATTGCTTGGTTATTTCTTGAGGAGCTCCACTCCGCGTCACCCATAACTCTTTACCGCCTTCCATGCACCTATTGGAAGGATGAGCAGGTTGGTCATTCACCTGTTTGACCACATCGTGGTCAACAAGTCCTGGAGTGGGACTTGAACTTCCAGGTCAGAGGCAGGGATGCCACCTACTGCACCACAAGGCCTACCTAACCATCAGTGCCCCGATCTCAATGCCAGGTGGCACTGCATCCAAGGAGCACAGATCCCAGACAAGGATCGCAAATACATTGGCTGCATACCAGGCCATTGTTCTACTCCCCTTATCTGTCCATTTATTTGTCCATCTGCCCTCCAGTTGTTCTGCCTATTTGACTCCGAAATAACCTCCGACCAGCACCAAAGCCATCACTAAGATCGTCTATTTCCACCTTCATAACGTTGCCCAACTCTGCCTGTCTCAGCTCATCAGCTGCTGAAGCCCTCACTCCATGGCTTTGTTACCTCTAGACTTGACGATTCCTGATTGGTCTCCCATATTCTATCCTCTGTGAACTTGAGGTCATCCAAAGCTCTTCTGCTCTCATTTTTACTTACAGCAAGCCCTGTTCACCCATCACCCGCTGTGCTCATTGTCCTACACTGGCCTCCATCCTTAAGCAAAATCTTGATTTTGAAATTCTCCCTGTGTCTGTAATCTTCTCCAGCCCCACAACCTTCTGAGACCTCTCCTCTCGGTCTGGCTTCTTAGGGCATCCCCAATATTAACCGCGCAACCATTATTGGTTATCCCTTCAGTTGCCAGAGCCCTGAGCTCTGGAATACCCTCCCTTCACCCCTCCTCCATTCTTTACTGCTTTAAGAAGCTCCTTAAAACCTACCTCTTGGACCAAGTCTTTAGCAATCTGCCCTACTATTGCCTTATGCGGCTTGGTGTCAAAGTTTGCTTTATGATGCCTCTGCAAAGTGCCCTGGGGTGTTTTACCATATGAATTCCCCCATTATCAACATCCTGGGGTGGGGCTACCATTGACCAGAAACTTAACTGGACCGATCATTTAAATACTGTGGATACAAGAGCAGGTCAGAGGCTAGGAATCCTGCAGTGAGTAACTCACCTCCTGACTCCCCAAAGTCTGTCCACCATCTACAAGGCACAAGTCAGGAGTGTGATGGAATACTCCCCACTTGCCTGGACGAGTGCAGCTCCCACAACACTCAAGAAGCTTGACACCGTCCAGGACAAAGCAGCCCCGCTTGATTGGCACCCCATCCACCACCTTAAACATTCACTCCCTCCACCACCGACGCACAGTAGCAGCAGTGTGTGTACCATCTACAAGATGCACTGCAGCAACTCACCAAGGCTCCTTAGACAGCACCTTCCAAACCCGTGACTTAAAAGGATAAGGATGGCAGATGTGTGGGAACACCACCAACTGGAAGTTCCCCTCCAAGTCACTCACCATCCTGACTTGGAAATATTTCGGCCGTTCCTTCACTGTCGCCGGGTCAAAATCCTGGAACTCCCTTTCCTAACAGCGCTGTGGGTGTACCTACACCACAGGTACTGCAGCGGTTCAAGAAGGCGGCTCACCACTAACTTCTCAAGGGGGCAATCAGGGACGGGCAAGAAATGCTGGTCTAGCCAGCGACACCCACATCCCATGTAGGAATTCTTTAAAGAGTTGCTGGTCCCCGCGTGTTTGCCTTATGGTCCCATCCTCTTGACCAGAGACGCTCTACTTCCTCAGGGTCAACCCAACTAGCCCCAGCTTACCCAGGCTGGTGTCGCACTCCCAGATCAGCCGGAACAGGATGAAGAGGAGCAAATATCTCGGTTTCATCGCTGTGGCCGGGTGCTTTACACTCGTCAACGCAAGGCCTTTTCCAGCATCTCATTTCGAGGTGACCTGAGGGTAGACAAACAAGGCCCAGAGCTTTGTGATGTCACCGCCGTGGTATAATCATTGCTCACACTGTGATGTCACGTTTAGTTTGAGTGAACCTAGGTCAGCGGTTTCACCCCGATGTTCTGTCGAGTGGCCTCACTCACGGCTCCCAAGGAGTGACTTCCACATTGGCCTCGCTCTGTGAATCTCCATTATTTTGCAGCATGCTTCATGCATCGTGGGCTATCGACCGGCACCCTACAGCTTTCTCTTTTTAAAACCTTTCTTCAGGCTTGAATGTCGCTGGCTGGGCCCAGCATTTGTTGCCCATCCCTAACCACCCCCTTGAGAAGGTGGTGGTGAGCTGCCTTCTTGAACCGCTGCAGTCCCTGCGGTGTAGGTACACCCACAGTGCTGTTAGGAAGGGAGCTCCAGGATTTTGACCCAGCGACAGTGAAGGAACGGCCGATATATTTCCAAGTCAGGTTGGTGAGTGGCTTGGAGGGGAACTTCCAGGTGGTGGTGTTTCCCATCTATCTGCTGCCCTTGTCCTTCCAGGTGGTAATAGTCGTGGGTTTGGCAGGTGCTGTCGAAGGAGCCTTGGTGAGTTCCTGCAGTGCATCTTGTAGATGGTACACACACTGTTGCTACTGTGCGCGGTGGTGGAGGGAGTGAATGTTTGTGGATGGGGTGCTGATCAAGCGGGGCTGCTTTGCCCTGGATGGTGTCGAGCTTCTTGAGTGTTGTTGGAGCTGCACTCATCCAGGCAAGTGGGGAGTATTCCCATCACACTCCTGACTTGTGCCTTGTAGATGGTGGACAGGCTTTGAGGAGTCAGGAGACAGGTTACCCGTTGCCACATTACCAGCCCCTGATCTGTTCTTGTAGTCACAGTATTTATATGGCTGGTCCAGCTCAGTTTCTGGTCAATGGTAACCCCCAGGATATCGATAGTGGAGGATTTAGTGATGGTCATGCCATTGAATGTCAAGGGGAGATGGTTAGATTCTGCCTTGTTGGAGATGGTCATTGCCTGGCACTTGAGTGGCACAAATGCTACTTGCCACTTACCAGAAAGGAACAGAGGCCATGTTGATAGGTTGAGATGAAGAGGGGATGGCAGGAGGCTCATGTGGCACATCAAGACCAGCACAGAGCTGTTGGGCTGAATGGCCTGTTTCTGTACTGTATATTCTATGCAACACAGCCGGCCAGGCCGCTCACTAACTGCAACCTCCCTGTCCTTAGACTCAAAATGTTAGCTCTGTTCCTCTCCGCACGGATGTTGCCAGACCTGCTGAGCATTTCCAGCACTTTCGTCTATTTGTTCAGATTTCCAGCATCCACAGTATTTTTGTTTTTCACCTCTCAGTGCCTCATGTTGTCACGAGGGATGCTCCCTCAGGACGGGGTGCACCCAATGTGCCGGGTGGGCCTCAAGGACAGTGGCTCAGGACAGCTGCTGGTGTTCCAGCAATCCTCAAATCCACCTCCAACAGCACCCCCCACCCCATCGTTCACACCAAGTGTGTGTGTGACAGCGTCAGGGTCCTTTGGCGCTGTGTCCAGGTGCTGCACAGCCAGCTCTCCCTCTTAGCTCCAAGTGAAATGCTGTGGCTGCGGGAGCTCTGAAAGAAACCGAAAAATCAGGCAGCCTCTGTGGGGAGGGAAACAAGAGGTAGTGGTTCAGGTGGAGGGCCCTTACACTGCAGAGCCTTAAACAGGAACCAAACGCCTCATTTACCAAGTTGGCTCAGCTGCTGGAAGTGAAATCCGGGTTTGCCCTCACTAGCAGTTTCCACCTGGTTATAAACAGCATGAGAGAGAGAGAGAGAGAGAGGGGCAAAGAGAGAGGGGGAGAGGGACGGAGAGAGATAGAGAAACAGAAAGAGAGACAGAGTGAGATGGAGCCAAAGCGAGACAGAGACAGGAAGAGTGCAAGTGGGAGGAGAGCACGCGCGACAAGACGTAGAGGGGGAGAGTGCATGTGCGTGAAAGATATAGAGAGACCGCCTGCATGACAGACGCAGAAAAAGTGCGCATGACAGTGCGTGTGCAACAGAGAGAGACACAGAGGGAAAAAAGGGGCAGAGAGAGAAAAAGAGGGAAAGAGACAGAGAAAGAGGCAGACAGCGGGAACGCAGTAAATTGTCCCCTTTTACTGTACACTTAGAGGGGCTGGAACTCTCCCTTTTACTGTACACTTAGAGGGGCTGGAACTCCCCCTTTTACTGTACACTTAGAGGGGCTGGAACTCCCCCTTTTACTGTACACTTAGAGGGACTGGAACGGAGTGTCCGCAAGATATGCAGTGCAACACAAGAGGGAATTATATAATTATATTAAAGGGAGATAATTGCATTAGCAGTTCAGAGAAGGTTCACCCGACTAATTCCTGGGATGAAGGGGTTGCCTTAGGAGGAAAGGTTGAACAAGTTGGGCCTATACTCATTGGAGTTTAGCAGAATGAGGGGTTATCTTATTGAAACATATGACATCCTCAGGGAGTTGACAGTGTGGATGTTGGGGAGCTTGCACCCCCTTGTGGAGGAGTCTTGAACTAGAGGATACACTATAAAAATTAGGGGCCTCCCATTTAAAACCGAGGAGAATTTTTTTTTTCTCTCAGAGGGTCGTTGGTCCGTGGAATTCTCTTCCTCAGAAAGCAGTGGAGACTGGGCCATTGAATATATTCAAGGCTGAGTTAAATAGATTTTTGATCGACAAGGGATATGGGAGGGGGGGGGGGACGGGACAAATGGGAAAGTGCGGTTGAGGCCACAATCAAGCCAGCCACGATCTTCTCGAATGACGGAGCAGGCTCGAGGGGCCGAATGGCCTACTCCTGCTCCCATTTCATGTGTTTGAAGTGTTCCCTCCCCCCCCCACCCCACCTCACCCCCTTTCACCTAGTGTACACAGTCCAGGACTGAGACACACACAAGTCGACCTGTGCCCCATGAAAACGTGTTGCTCCCAGTGACTACAAAACTCTTGGATAAAAGCAAAATACTGCGGATGCTGGAAATCTAGAACAAAAACAAAAATACCTGGAACAGCACCTCATCTTCCGACTAGGCACGTTGCAGCCTTCCGGACTTAATATTGAGTTCAACAATTTCAGGTCATGAACTCTCTCCTCCATCCCCACTCCCCTTTTTCCAATAATTTATAGTTTTTTTTATTATTAATAATTTAAACACATTGTTTTTACACAGTATATTTTTTCTTTTCCCTCCTATTTTTAAATTTATTTCGATCTATTGTTTCATCTCCATCTTTTAGCCCATTTCGATCCCTTCCCCCCACCCCCACTAGGGCCATCTGCCACTAGCTTGCTTCCCTTAATGTCCCCATTAGCACATCCTTTAGATAATATCACCACCGTCAACACTCCTTTGTCCTTTTGTCTATGACATCTTTGGCAATCACGTCTTGGCCTCCACCTATCACTGGCCCAGCTCTCCTGTCTCACCCCCTTCTTCCAACTTATATTTTATCGCATTTCTATATGTCTTAGTTCTGATGAAGGGTCATCCAGACTCGAAACGTGTCAACTGTGTCCCTCTCCACGGATGCTGTCAGACCTGCTGAGTTTTTCCAGGTATTTTTGTTTTTGTACAACAAAACTCTTCTCTTGCGCCCGCTTAATGCCCGGTTTCCAAAATCAAAGAGACAGGGTATTGGTCTGTTCTGATGGCAGCTGCCCAGTGGCTGGGAGTTCAGACAATTTCTTGGTTAATAGGGGAGGAGGAGACAGGAGTCTTGAGTTTCAACCTCTGTTCGGGAATTACTGTGACCAGCACCAACCTGGACGCTGGGGAGTTAACCCCTGCGGGGGTGGAGGAAGCTGGAAGTGAAAGCACCAGTAGGACGGTGGGGCGTATTTATAACTCTTGAGTGGGATCAGGGAGGTCACCGTTATCTGGCTGCCCTTCTCCCCTCCCCCCTTCGGCCTGACTCACAGGCCAGGGGGGCAAGAGTCTTGCTCTCCCTTGACAGGTCAAACACGAAACCAATTCAGGGAAGGCAGAGCCAGGATTTGCCTCGCTCTCGCTCTCTCTTCCCCTTCCTTCTTGCTCTTGACAAGAGGGGCAACCTCTGCTCTGCAGCTCATCTTCGATCTCTAACCCCGGCCACAGGTCCCAGGCAATCAACGCACAATCCAAAATGGATCGCTTCCTTTACAGGCCGAGTGAGACACGGAGGGACGGTGGGGTGCTTGATGATGTACCGAGGGGGACAGGAAAAAGCGCAAACTGACTGAGAGAGAGAGCGCGCCTCCTGGGAACCTGTTCCTCGCATAACTTGATAATCAGAGGATTCCTGGACGAAGGAGAGTTCTGAGTGCGCCCAACACTCCGCAAAAAAACCCACCTCCAGTCAGAGGTGAAGCGAGGGGTCAAGGAGTTCATTGTGACGATCACTTTGAATCAGTCGGTGTGGCTCGTTTAATTTTTTTCCCCTTCATTCGTTAATGGGATGTAGCCACAGGAACAGGACCATTTGCTGACTGAAAATTAATATGTGAGAAATAAACCAAAACGAGATTCCACCAACCTGAAGCCGTGTTGGAAAACGAAGCCCATTTTGACACCCCTGGTCTGCTGGCAGAGAGAGAGAGAGCTGCTGTTTGGGTGATGAATGTACTTTTCGATTTAAAACATCTCCTCACTGGTTGAGCGGTCGTGCGGAGGAGGTCAAAGGGTGGCGGGGAGCAGAAAGGCCTGGTTTAAGAACATGCTGTGCCCGTGAGACAGAGACTGGTGAGCACGGAGTGAAAACAAATAGCGCACGGGCCTGTCCATTGTTTACTGTGTTTATTAATCGCGTATACAAGTTCCTCGAGTTCTGCCGTGTTGGCAATTTGTGTTCAGGTTCTTTTTTTTGTAATATAAAAACATACAAAATACATATGCAGAGACAGAAAGGAAACATTCTGGAAGCTTCCCCCACCCTCAGTCCCCAACCACATAGCCAGGCGGCCTCAAGAGTGGTTGGAAATAAAACCAGCCGGTTGGCTGACCCATTCTCCCTCCCTCCCCAACCCATACACAAAATGAGCGTAGCACCAAAGGAGCTCTGGCCACTGCACTCACTCCATGACAAACCGTGGTTCTCCACCACCACAGCACCTCCCACCCACACCCCACCACAACCCCAACCCCTCCCCCTCCCCCCCACCCCCACCCCCACCCCACCCGCTCCAGCAGCGTTGCCAAAGCCGTCGACGCCTCTACCATCTCCTCCCCGACGGGGAACGCACTCAGCTGCTGGTGCTCGGTTCCGCCGCTGCTCCCGCCACCTCCTGCGCCTCCTCCTCCTCATCCGGTGGGCAGTCCACGAAGTCTGCCAGCATGGCCGCTGTCTGGTCATCTTGGTCCTGAGGGTGGTGAGTGTTGTTTGGCAGGAAGGGGGGGGGGGAAGAAAATGCAAGGGAATGAATGAAGCAGTCATAGGAGTCTCTCTCTGGCTACAAGTGCTGCGTTCGTTAGGCAGTTTATAACCAACCCAGGAATGTGCAAAATGGGCCTTGTTGATACAGAAGAGCCACCTTGACCAGGGTGGAACACAACAGTGTCTGATGAGGCCATTCGGCCCATTGTGTCTGCCCAGATCCATACTGGAGCTGCCTGTTCTTAACTGACACCCAGGGTCATTCCAACTGGCCTCAGTCCCAAGCAATTTAACAAATGTCTCTTTCTTAAAAAAATATGCAAAGTGGCAATAAACTCCAAAATGACATGTAGAACTAAAGGAAATTTATTCTTGTGAACATTTTTAATTTCAGGACTTATACGCTGTAGGAATATAACTTTCAGTTTGGGAATTGAATTTTTAAATGCAAAATAAATAGGGAAAAGCCCAAGGTTGAGATAAAAAGGGTGTGTTTGTTTAATAAAAGGTCAGAGTTGGAAATGGGAAAAGATTAACAATGGATGGCCCCTTTCAGTCTCTTGGTGGAGATGAGATGTCTACATATCATCTTCATTAGCGGTTTAAATTGTTCATGTAATTCCCTAGATCAAAAGAAAATTGGAAAGCAACTGGTAACCAAGAGAAGTTCTTAAAGTATCCATATACTCTTCAGATTAAAGGCCAGGTTTGGGAAGGTGGTTAATTAGTCAAAATCTCTATCTGGGACATCCCCTTTATGTTGTCATTGCCGCTGGATAGGGGACAGGGGAGGTACCTTTTTGTTTTGGGTTTATCTGGGTGATTTTTCCCCCCCCCTACAGAAAACAGTTTATATCTGGAGCGGGAACAGCTTGGATACGGATACGGACAGTGAGAGAAAGCTGCCCTGAGCTGTGGACCACTAAGCAAGAAGGCAGTGAAGCCCCCATGCTTTCACTGGAGTGTCCAGAACTGTGAGGTGCTTAAAGAGGGTCGCCTGGCAGAATGCTAGTGAAAGGACCTCAAAAAAATCTCATAACTCAGAACAGCAGGAACGCTGAAAAAAAATCAAAGTGAATTCCTGAGAGCTGTGGCATGCCTTGGTTTGGTCCCAGGAGAAGTGAAGGAGCCCTCAAGATCTGAGTAAGTATAAGGGAACGCTTGGGTGGAAACAACAAGTCAAACTGGGAGCGCCCTGTTGAGATTTTCGGGGTTGAAGAACAGGTGTTTACGAAAAAATATATAGTGTTAAGTTAGTTACTTTGCTGAGCTCTTCTACAGTAATGGTTTTTGTTTAAAACACGAAACCTTGCAGCATAATTCTTTTAAGTTAATAACTGGGAATTTGAAATTATTTTAAAAAACTAATGGTCTTCCTTGAGATCATCGCTTTATAAAATTAAAATGTAAATGTTGTTCCCAGCTGGGCTGCTCACTTCAGTCGCTTTGCAGGCGGCATTACTGAAGGAAACCGTGTGCTTGCTCTCTTGGGACGCAGTTGTGCAGAGGTATGCAATAGGACTAAAGACTAGTGATGTCTACTCTAATCCAGATTCCTTCAACTGCCTTGCAAAAAATCCTCTGACTTGCTTTCAGTAAAGTATTTGATCTGTTCACTGGAGGAGCTGTTCGCTGGTAAGGCCAGCACTTGCTGTCCGCCCCTAACTGCCCCGAGATGGTGGTGGTAGTATTGAACAAGATCAGGTAACTTTCTGCGCAAAATAGATTGCTTCCAGACTTCCTTTACGCTCTCCATTTGCAGCACCTTGTTACTGATATGACCACCAGTTGCCTTTCACTATTTATCCACCTCCAATCCTTTGGCAGTTTCAACAGTCACACCGCCCTCAAAAAACGGGATTTGACCTGCCCGGTGGCAACTCACTGGTTGTGAAGTGGTTCCCGAACACCTTGAGGATTTGATCAGATGCTACACACAAAAAAATAAATGCCCCGTTCTTTCTGGTCTTATCTCCCACCCCTGCCACCAAACCCTCTCTACTCCAGTGAACACAGCCCCGGGTTCCTTTCTTTACTTAAAATCACCACCATTTACTGGGCGCCCTGGGGAATCTGTTAGACCTTATCTTTTTTTGGCCAGTGCCAACAGAGGGGGGCTGAGGAAGCCCCTCCCAGGTGCTCTGGGGTAATGAGACAGGGCTTTGCACTGGGGTGGTCTGAGCGCGAGGCCATTTCCGTCCTCGGCTGCGGTACCCCTGCCGGGTTTTCCGATGGTATCGGCTTTCGGCGGGTGCGGCTTTCACCAGAAGGTGTGGAGATCTTACCTCAGCCTCAGCAGCTTTCTCGGTCGGCGTTTCCTCCTTGCCCGGTTGGCCGCTCGCGCTCTCCTCCGCCATCCCCTCAGCGGCATCGGCGTCCTTGGCCGGGCTTCCGTCCTCGGCTTTCGCCGCCGGCTCGCCCGCGCTCGGGGCATCACCTTTATCCGAGGCCACAGCCCCGTCGGCGGCCCAGCCTTCCGGCGCCGCCACGCCCGCTTTGTCCCCGTCCGGCGCGGAGTTGGCCGCCTCCTGGCGGCGCAGCACCTCCTCCCCTTCCGGCTCCGGCTCTGCCCGTGGCGTCGCTTCCTCCCCCGCCGGTGCCGGCGTCGGCCCGGTCGCCCGCGCCTCGGCGGGCTGCTCCGCCCGCGTCTTGTCCGCCTCCGCTTTGGTCTCGCCGGCGTGCCCCCCCGGCTGGGTGGCTGGGGGTCCCTCCTGCGCCCCCTCCTCCTCCTCCTCCTCCGCCGCGCCCTCCTGCCGGGGGCGTGGGTCTTGCTGCGCGCTGTACGCCCGCGGCTTCGCTTCAGTCGGACCCTCGTCGACCGCCGCCACCCCGCCGATTTCGTCGACCTGCACCGTCAGCTCTGGGGGAGGCTCTTCCTCCTCGGACATCCCCTCCTGGTCGTGCTCGTACATCTCGTCTTCCTCGTCCTCTTCCAGCTCGTCAATCTCCTTGTAATCCATCTCGTCCTCGTCCTCCTCTTCCTCCTCCTCCTCCTCCTCCATTTCGCCTTCCTCAAAGTCCTCCTCATCCTCGTAGTCGTCCTCCTCCTCCTCGTCGTAATAGTCGTCCTCGTCCTCTGGGTACTCCTCCCCCTCTTCATCCTCGCTGCTGTTGATGTTGATGACGGTGAGGTCTTCGTCCACCTCCTGGGATTCCAGCTTCGGCTCTTCGGTGGCCGCCAGTTGGGGAGGGGACGGCGCCGGTGCCGGAGCTGGAGCCGCCGGAGCCTGGGCTTGGGTGGGGGCCGCGGACGGCACTTGGCTCTGAGAGGGCGACGCGACCACCACCTTCTCGATCTCCTCCATCTCCTCCTTCTTGGCGTCGGGCGTGGCCCCGCGCTCGGGCAGGAGCCCCTCCGGCACGATCAGGACGCTGTCGTCGGAGTCGCTCTCCAGGGAGATCTCCACGTCGGACTCCTCCTCCTTGTCGTAGCGCACGAAGACCGGCCGGTGGCCGCCGTTGCCGAACAGGGCGGCGTCCTCGTCGTCGTGCGGCGCCGCCGGGGCCTCGGTCTCCATGGGCCCCGCCTCCTCGGGGGCGTGGTTCTCCGCCGAGCTGGCGGGGGCCAGCGGCGGGGGGAAGCGCGCGGGTGCCGGCAGGCCGGCAAAGCGCCCCTGCGAGGGCAGGTCGGGCTGCGGCCGGGCCGGAGGAGCGGGGAGGTGGAACGTGGGCACTTGAGGCTGCCGGCCGGGGGCCTGCAAGTCGGGCGCCGACGGCTTGAAAGCGGCCGCGATTAGGCTGGACGTGTTGAGGGGCATTTGAAGAGAGGGCACCCGCGGGTGTATTAAGCAGTTGCAGATGACCAGTGCCTCCGAGCAAAAAGCTGAGACCTGCAAGATAAAAACGATGCAAGTTTACTGCAGGAACCTTAAGCTTCTAGGTCCCCACGCCATACTTAACCTTACTTAAGGAGGGATGTACTTGTATTGGAAGCAGTTCAGGGAAGATTCATTCGGCTGGTTCCTGGAATGAGCGTCTTTGTCTTATGGGGAAAGGTTGAGGCTGTACTCGTTGGAGTTTAGAAGAATGAGAGGTGATCCTATTGAAATTTATACATTCCTTGACAGGGTGGGATGCTGAGAGGATGTTTTCCCCCCATCATGGGAGAATCTGGAATCGGGAAGGAGGGGGCACAGTTTCAAAATAAGGCGTCTCCCCATTCAAGACACAGAGGAGGAATTTCTCCTCTCAGGGGGTTGGAATTCTCTTCCCCAGAGAGCAGTGGAGGCCGGGTCACTGAATATACCAAGGCCGAGTTGGCCAGATTTTTCATTGACAAGGGAGACAAGGGTTATGGCTGGAGGGGCCATAGATAGAGTGGACGTGGGGAAGATGTTTCCATGGGTAGGAGAGACTAGGACCCGAGGGCACAGCCTCAGAGTAAAGGGAAGACCTTTTAGAACAGAGATGAGGAGAAACTTCTTTAGCCAGAGAGTGGGCGAATCTATGGAATTCATTGCCACAGAAGGCTGTGGAGGCCAGGTCATTGAGTGTATTTAAGACCGAGATAGATAGGTTCTTGATTGGTAAGGGGATCAAAGGTTACGGGGAGAAGGCGGGAGAATGGGGTTGAGAAACTGATCAGCCATGATTGAATGGCGGAGCAGACTCGATGGGCCGAATGGCCTAATTTCTGCTCCTATGTCTTATGGCACAAGCAGGAAAGTGGAGTTGAGGCCACAAAGAGATCATACTGACTGGCAGAGCAGGTTCAAAATGTCAAATGTCTACTCCTGATCCTATTTTTTTATGCCATAATACAACTGACCATGGCCTGTGGGGCTGCCCACAGGGAGTTCCTTTAAGCTTGTATAACCTTTCATAGGCCACTCTTGGAATATGAACAGCAGTCCTGGTCACCATTGTATAAAAAAGGATACCGAGGCACTGGGGAAGGTACAAAAAGGATTTACAGGATTGGCGCCAGAACTGAGCGGTTAAACCCATCAGGAATTATTGAAGAGACTGGGCTTCCTTGCTCTAGAAAAGGGAAAACCGAAGAGTGGTCTGCCACAGGCCTTCAATATGATGGAAGGGCTCGATAGCGTAGCTAAGGAGATGTTCGCACTTGCCGGGGACAGCAGAATCTGGGTCCGAAAATTAAGATCGCCACTGATAAATCCAATCGGAAATTCAGGAGCAACTTCTTTGCCCAGAGAGTGGAACTCATCACTGCAAGGGTTGGTTGAGGCGGCTTTTCTTAAAAAAAAAATGTATTTATTCACGAGATGTCGGCGACGCTGGCTGGCAAGGCCAATATTTATTGCCCATCCCTAATTGCCCTCGAGAAGGCGGTGGCGAGCTGACACCTTGGGATGCAACTGAGTGTCTCGCTCGGCCATTTCAGAGGGTGGTTAAGAGTCAACCACATCGCTGTGGGTCTGGAGTCACACGTAGGCCAGACCGGGAAAGGACGGCAGATTTCCCTTCCCTCAAGCGAACCAGATGCATTTTTACAACAGTCCGGTCAGTTTTTATTCCAGATTTATTTAATTAATTGAATTTAAATTCCCCCAGTAGGATTGAAACTCACTTTGGCTGGACCATTTGTCCAGGGCTTGGATTAAGTTGTCCAGCAACGTAGCCACTATGCTACTGTATGTAGGAGGAGGTGGCCACTCAGCCCCTTGGGCCTGCTCCGCCATTCAACTAGATCGTGGCTGATTTTCTACCTCAATGCCACTTTCGCCGCACTATCCCCACATCCCCTTGATGGCGTGAGTATCTACAAACCTATCGATCTTTGTCTTGAACGTGCTCAATGATTCAGCTTCCACAGCCCTTCGGGATAGAGAATTCCCATCCTCTGAGTGAAGAAATTCCTCCTCGTCTCAGTCCTAAATGGCCTGCCCCTTAGTCTGAGACTGTGTCCCCTGGTTCTACACCGCACCCCACCACCCCCCACCCTAGGGTACCTCAGCATTTAACAGGAAGCTAGATAAGCACGAGGGGAAAAGGGTAGCTTACAGGTCCAACGGAGGATGGCTGCCAACCAGGCAGGCATTCAGGCCTAATTAGGTCCCCCTCTTCTTTATGGGATTGTTCACTGTGCTTAAGTTTACAAAATTTCTCGCAAAGCCTAGGGCGATTCAGGCAAAGTGGGCAGATCGCAGCGTCTGCGTCGCTCGCTTAGTGGAGAAGATGTGACCACGGCGCAGCCACAGCGCCATGACAAACAAGGTGGCCCGGCCGCAGCTCGATACTTACACCGTTCCCGTTACACGCGCGCGGACACAGATTATCGCAACAAGGAAACCTGGAACAGTGAAGCGCCCGCGCGAGCGGACGGTCCTCTGGCGTTTTACCTCGGTGTCTCCATCGTTCTGGCCCTGGCTGAACGTCCTGACGGCGCAGTGCAGCGGCGGCGGCCATCTCGAACTGGGGACCAGCAGCAGGAAGAGCAGGAGGCGGTAGAGTTCCCGCCGGCAGTCCGGGTGCAGGTAGGGGCTCACCGTGCTCGCGCCCTGCTGCAGGCGGATCAGGAGGGGCAGCACCAGCTCGTGGAGCTTCTGTGGTGGAAGAGAGCGGAAGAGGTCAGCGGAAACGGAAGCAGCTCTTAACAACGGACTTGCGACTGAAGATAATTGGAGGTGGGAGGTGGAGGGAGGTTTCACCAGGAAAAGTTGGTCTAATTGTTGCAAGGATTAAAGTCTCAAAACCCTGGTGTAAGTGTTTCTCTCTCATCCCAGCCAGGAAATCTGTTTCTCTCCCTCCTTTTTAAGGCCTCCCTCAATGCCAACCCCACCTTGAACAAGCTCGTTCCAATATCTCACGAGGCTTAGTGTCCTGAGACGCTCCTGTGTAGCAGCTCAGGGGCTGTTACTATGTTAAAGGCACTACTTAAACGCAGACTGCTGTGCTCCAATCTCTCTCTCCCCCCAGCCTCCTGATAGCAGCCTGGTACAACGCTGAGGCAGCAAATGTAAGGGAACTAGAGCCAGAATTATTATTTTTTTTTTATATATAAGGAATAGACTGAATTGTGGAAGGCACACTTGACAATTTTGCCACAAGCAAGGTTCAAAACTAGGAATGATGACCAACAACTTTGACTAAACAAAAGTGATTCAAATTGAAGGTGAGATGATACCATTGGATCTGGCCATTCGGCCCATTGTGCCTGTGCCAGCTCTTTGAAACAGCTACTCCCGATTCATCTCGCTCCCCCATTATTCATCCCCAGGGCCCCGCAAATGTTTCATTCCCAAGTATTTATCTGACGCCCTTCCCATTCAATCTGCTTCCGCCAGCCTTTCAGGCAGGGCATTCCGGATAGCGACAATTCGCCTCCTAAAACAAACCCACATCTCCCTGGTTCCTTTGTCAGTCGGGTCACTGGCTCTCCGGCCAGCGGAGAAAGTTGCTACCCGTCTATTCTATCAGAAACAACTCCTGAAGTTTCTTGGAACGATGCAGGTTGCTCCCAAAACTTTTACTTGTATCTAATTATTTAAGCTTTTCAGTACGGAACTTTAACAGCCTCTTCCCCTCCCCCCGACCCAAATGGTCACAGGAAGGGTGGGTGATGGATTCAGCCGCGGTGCCTGGGTCTGTGGCAATTCTGCCAAGCTAGAGGGCGACAAAGATCAGGTTTCAGGCCACCTTCGCAGCAGGTCAACTGCCCGCTCACCACGGTGCCGCCCGTGGGATCTTGCTGTGCACTCATCTGGCGGGCGTGCTAACCTACAAGGCCGTACCTTAACCATAGAAATATGCAGCACGGATGTGGGCCTTTCGGCCCATCCTTTCTGCGCCAGCTGACTAGGAGCCATCATCCTAATCCCACTTCCCAGTTCTTGGTCTGTAGCTGTGTGGGTGCAAGTTAACGATGAGGGTTTCTACCTCTACTGCCCTTTAAGGCAGTGAGTTTCAGATCTCCCCCCACCCACCACCACCATCTGGGTAAAAAGCTTTTCCTTTGAACCCCCTTTAAACCTCCCACCTCTTATCCTAATCTACACCCCTCGAGCAAGGGGAATAGGGCCTCCCTATCCACTCCATCTGGACCCTCGCTTAGGGTCTTTCCTCAGGCCCCTCTGTTCTGAACAAAATGCAATAATTCCTCATAATTAAAATTCTCCCGTCCAGGCAACATCTTGGTGAACATCTCCTCTGCACCCTCTCTAGTGCAATCCCATCTTTACTATAATGCGGCAGCCAGAGCTGCATGCAGTGCACCAGCTGTGGCCTAACTAGCATTTTATACAGTCCCAGCATCACCCCTCGGCTAATACAGGCATAAGCTGTCTTGACCGCCTTACTGCTCTGTCCAACAACCTTCAGGGATCTGTGCATCCCAAGGTTCCTCTGTTCCGCCTTGCTTCTCAGGATCTGACTGTTTATTGCGTATTTAAGGTATTTAATTGTCTATGAAGTCCTTTGGGGTATCCCGAGGTGGGGAAAGGTGCTTTATAAACGCGTGCGCTATTTTTAAGCTTGTGGACAGGTATCAGAAGGAACCCTGGCACACCCTGCACAGTTAAGTTACACTCACCTTGTGCGTTTCCTCCTTCAATAAGCTTCCACAGGACAGGATCACATCGCTACAGGCTGGGGGGGGGGTGGGAAAAAAACAACAAAGCAGAGAATTAGGGCCCAGATCAGCCAGTGAAAGAAGCCAATGGAGGTGCAGGCGCACAGCCCCCTAGGTCTGCATCCTCTGGACCGACTGTCAGGAGAGCCTGGTCCGAGTGTGGGCGCAGGGTCCCCTGGGGTCACGATTGCCGGGGGGCAGATCTAAGTTGGTGGCACGCGGACTCCTCCATGAATGAGCAGCCGATTTTCAATGCAGCCATTTTGGAAAACAGCTATCGGCTCAGGAGAAACCTCTTCACCCAGAGAGTGCCGAGAACGTGGAACTCGTCATCACAGGCGAATAGTGTTTAACAGCATCTGAGGGGAGGCTGGACAAACGCGTGAGGGAGGAGGGAATAGCTGGTATATTTAGACGAAGAAAGATGGGAGGAGGCTCGAGTGCAGCATGGGCTGGCTGGGCCGAACAGCCTGTTTCTGTGCATAATAAATAGGTGTAGGCCATTCGGCCCTTCGAGCCTGCTCTGCCATTCAATGAGATCAAGGCTGATCTTCCAGTTCAACACCATTTTCCTGCACTATCCTCGTATCCCTTTGATGTTTTTAATACGTAGAAATCTATCGATCTCAGTCTTGAGCATACTCAATGGCCTCTGCAGCCCTCTGGGGTAGAGAATTCTAAAGATTCGCCACCCTCTGAGTGAAGAAAATCTTCCTCATCTCAGTCCTAAATGCCCCTTATTCTGAGACTGTGCCCCCTTGGTTCTAGACCCCTCCCACAACCCCAGTCAGGGGAAACGTCCTTCCTGCAGAGACCTGGTCAAGCCCTGCAAAAATGTTGTATGTTTGACTGAGATCGCCCCTCATTCTTCTAAACTCCAGAGAACAATCCGACGCAATCCTAGTCCTCACAGATGGGGGGGGCGGTTCAGGAGCTGGGACTAAGGCACTCACACAACGCGTGCGCACACACAGTAGCTGGGAATGACTCAGGAGCTAAGGCTGAGGCAGACATGAACGTGAGCACGTTCCCAGGTTACTCTATTCGCCTCATTGACGCAAGGTTAAAATGGACGTCAGGAGTGTGACATGACCTGGTCTATAAGCTCCGCTCCCATTCTACACTCTTCGCAGCGAGGCTGGATAGGGCGAGGCCCTTCTGAAACGGATGTGAAACCGGGGCCGAACTGGTGAGGGGCAACGCGGCGAGTACCTTTCAGCGCCGCCAGGCAGACGTCGCTGTTGGCGGCCGGGTCTTGCTTCTTGTGGCCCGTCAGCGCCGCGGCGTCGGTCAGGTCCATCAGCTTTTGCTTCTTGCTGCTGTGCTTGCCGTAGTTGAGCGGCTGGGTCCCGTCCCCCGCCGGCTTGCCCGCCCGCAGCTGCAAAGGGTAAAGGTCAAAGCCTCTCAGTCAGGTTGGCGGGGGGGAGCGGGGCTTGGTCCCCGACCCGCGATAGCCCCGCGAGGCTCCAATTGGAGCCGAGGTGGGGAATGTGGGGGTGGACGACAGGGAGTGGGCGGCAACTTCCACATCCATCCCCACCACCCACCACCTCCTCCTAGTTAGAGGGGCTGAGGGAGTACGGTTAAGAAGCTACAACACCAGTAAAGGAGAAGCTGTTGATGGGTGGACATTACAGGTTTAAATTCATGGCGTGTTGAGATTACAAAACGTTACGATGCCCCAGATCTCATCATTTGAGGAAAAAGTTAATTTCTCCGACAGCAGTGCTTCCCAAACTTTTTCCCCTACTTCTACCCCATTTTAATGGCTCAGATCTCGTGTGACCCCAGAGTGAAAAAATTTGGAGGGAGGTGGGAGGGATCCGGGAGTTGAGCGTGACTTCAGCTGTCAAAATAAAACAAAACAGCAGGATAGCGACCTCCAATAACGCTCACACCTTGAACTTCAAAATGTCTCTCTAAACGTTGAACCTCCAACCCAACCCTCACATTTTAGCATGATCCCCCTCCCCCACCCACTTACGCCTCTTCCAATTGGGACTCCTGGTGATCGCTGTGACCCTAGCGCGCGTGCAGTCACTTGGAGGCTCACACCTCCCCTCCCCTCATGACCACAGCGAGCCAGGAAGAAAAATTGGCCTGAAGTATCAAGGGGCTTCGGAGCCAGTCCCAGGACGTTGCCGACAGGGTCTCCGCTCCACAGCCGTTATGGCCTGGGAACTCGGGACGAGATTTTTGGGGTCGCGTGACCCCACTGGGAGTCGTGACCCTTACCCCACTCCCTTGGAGGATTTGGCACAGAAACGGAGCCAGCCACAAGCGGCCATTCACCGAGGTGAGTCGAGTGACTGACCACCTTCCATCAGGGGACTCTCTTCTATCGAAGCCTTGGGGGAAATTTTCTTTTATCCAGAATTTTACTCTCCTCGCCAGCCGCTCTCTTACCTTCATCGTGTCCACTACCGGAGTGATGTCAGCGATCAAGTTAGCCAATAAGACGTCAGAATGGTGGAATGCCCCTTGCAGAACTCCCGAGGAAGCCCCACAGACCTTCACCCACGTCCCCAGGACCTCGTAGGCCTTGACTCTCACTGAGCTAAAAACACAATGTTGTCATTTTAGTTAACTTCTTCCTCCCCCACCACCCCACATTCATTCATGGGACATGGGCGTCGCCGATAAGGATGGCATTTACCACCCATCCTGAGTTGCCCTGGTGGTGGGCTGCCTCCTTGAATCGTTGGTAGTTGGTTTTATACACTGAGTGAGTTGGTAGGTCACCTCAAGAGGGTGACTGAGGTTCCACCCCATCAGTGAGGGGGCTGGAGTCACATATCAGCATGATTCCCCCTCCCCCCACTTACGCCTCTTCCAATTGGGGTTCCTGGTGATTGCTGTGACCCTATCGTGCGTGCAGTCACTTGAAGGGCTTCAGAATTGCTAAGGAAGGTTGAGCAGGTTGGGCCCACGCTCATCGGAGTTTAGAAGAATGAGGGGTGATCTCATTGAAACGTAAAAGATTCTGGGGGGACTTGACAGGGTGGATTGCTGAGAGAACGTTTCCTCTTATGGGAGAATCTAGAACGAGGGGGTACAGTTTCAAAGTCAGGCGGGGGTCGCCTCCTTTTCAAGACGGAGATGAGGAGGAATTTCTTCTCTCAGAAGGCCGTGAGCATTTGGAATTCTCTTCCACAGGGAGCAGTGGAGGCCGGGTCACGGAATACGTTCAAGGCGGAGGAAGACAGATTTTTGATGACGAGGGAGCCAAGGAAAATGGGGGTGCAGACAGGAAAGTGGAGTGATGGTCACTATCATGATAATATTGAATAGTCTTCTCACACAATATAAATTGTTGTTTTCCCCTTATATTGCGAAGTGTCCTGATGAGTGCAACTTGAAAAGATTCGACATCTCTCTTTTTTTCAAGAATATTGAATAGTCGAGCAGGCTCGAGGGGCCAAATGGCCTACTCCTGCTCCTATGTCTTGTAATCTTTTATGCCCAGACGGGGTAACGAGGACACATTTCCTTCCTTGAAGGGCACCAGTGAACCAGATGGGGTTTTTTTTTAAACAAAAATCTAAAAGCTTCATGGTCACTTCAGTGCGGACCATAACAAAATAGATAATAACTGAATCTCAAACCGCCATTAGTGGGATTTGTTCTCCCCTTGTCTGGGTCAGTATCCCAGGGCTCTGTATCACTAGCCCAACGACATAATCGCTATCCTCAGTGCTGGTATTCCAACAGCCCCCATCATACGCAGTGACATCCAACCCATCAAAATCAATCGCATCAGCTCCAACTCTTCCACAGTGTAAAGGAGAGACTCACCACCTATCCTAAACTGGGGTTTGATCTATAAACTTGGGCCAGAGAGACATGAGGAAAGGTAGTGCAGACCAAATGAATGAGAATCCCTTCTCTCAACCTAGGGGGAGACGGTGGCCTAGTAGTTATATCATTGGACTAGCAGTAACGTCACTGGCTTAGTAATCCTGAGGCCCAGGCTAATGCTCTGGAGACGTGGGTTCAAATCCCACCACAGCAGCTGATGGAATTTAAATTCAATTAATATAACAAATACAAAGCTCATCTCAGTAATGGTGACCATGAAACTCTTACCGATTATTGTAAAAACCCTTCCGGGTTCACAAATGCCCTCGAGGGAAGGAAATCTGCTGTCCTTACCTGGTCTGGCCTACATGTGACTCCAGGCCCACAGCAATGTGGCTGACTCTTAACTGTCCTCTGAAATGGTCTAGCAGGCCGCTCAGTCCAAGGGCAATTAGGGAGGGGCAAATCCTGGTGGAGATGGTGCCCTAGTCTATCAACAAGGGCTGTGCTATTTGATCCCAAACACAGGCCCATAATTCTGAAGCAAAATACCGCAGATGCCGGAAACCCGAAACAAACAGCAGAAAATGCCGGAAACCTTCAGGCTTAGGCAGCGTCCCCGGAGAGGGCGATTTCACATTTCAGGTCGATGACCGTTCGTCAGAATTTGGACCAGTTAAGAGGTGTTAATTGTTTATAAGGAAGTCAAAGCGGGGAGGGTGGGCAGAACGGCAAAAGGGAAGGTGCACGATAGGGTGGCGGGCAAGAGAAGTTAAATGACAAGAAAAGGTTGACGGGTACAGGGGCAAAGGGAGTGGTAATGGACAAGCAAAAGGTGGGTGTAGAGGAGGTGTGAACGGCAGAATTGGCCAACACCTGATATCCGGAAGTAAAAAAACAAGAGAAAAACCAAAACCAGCCAAGACAAAAGGAAACAAAATGGGGGCGGAGGTGATCATCTGAAATTGTTGAAATCAGTGTTGACATCTGGACTTCTGTGCTTCCTTCCCCCCACCCCGACTCCCTGTGTCACGGTACTGCTTGCGCGATTCTCCCTCCCCGGATCCCGCAAATGAGAGACGTTCGCAAACTAGCGCGGAACCTGACCTGTATGCTTTCTCCTGTCCGGGTACAGCCGTGTCTCGGGACGTGCTCCACGTGCTCAGCACTTGGGGGAAGAGCCTGCAGATGATGTCAGCAAATCGCAGCAAATGCTTCCGGCACCTGTTCACCCAAAAGACAAGCGGATCACACCCTGGGTATCGTTCTCAACCGCCACCAACGCGGAAGGGACAGACACGGCGGGAAGGGCTACCACCGGTAGGGCCAGGAGGTGCTCAATCCACGTTGTGTTCTATCCACCAAGTCAAGAGCCAACATTCGATAACCTTTTATGGTTACCTGAGCGTAGGTGCTTTTGGTACAGAACTCGAGGATTGCTGAAGCAGCCTCCACCAAACTCTCAGGCAGTGCATTCCAGATCCTAACCATGCACTCCATAAAACCTCACAATGCCATTCCTTCTTGTGCCTCACTTGCCCTTGTGCCAATAGGAGTAGTAGACCATATGGTTCCTCAAGCCTGCTCCGCCATTCAGTACAATCATGGCTGATTATCAGCCTTAACTCCACTGTTCCACCCAGTGCCCATATCCTTCCTTAATTCCGGGAGGGATCAAAAGTCTGCCCGTCAAACGGGGACAGCTTCTCTCTGTCTACACTGCCTAGATGCCTCAATGTTGAGCCCCTCTATCAATCTCCTCTCAACCTTCGCTTCTCCAAGCAGAGAACAGAATCAGCTCCTTCACCCCGGAACCATTCCCGTGAATCTTTTCTGCACCCTTTCTAAAGCCTTCACATCCTTCCTAAAGTGCGGCACCCAGAACAGGACGTGATACTCCTGTCAAAGCAGAACCCAGTGTTTTGCACAGGTTTAACATAACTTCCTTGCTTGCTGTGCCCCTACTGAGGAAGCCCAGGATTGTATCTGTCTGATTAACCATTTTCTCAGCCTGCCTTGCCATCTTCAACAATTTATGCACACATATCCCCAGACCTCTCTGTTCCTGCACCCACTTTGGAATTGCACCCTTTCTATTGCCTCTCCTTGCTCTTTAACATTTACATAATGCAGGTCCCTACATTTTATAGTCCGTGCAGACCTCGAGAAGGTCTTGCGGCGCTTAGTGGGTGGTGTCCCTAACTCTGAGCCCAGAAGCTCCGGGTTCAAGCCCCACCCCAGGCCTCGATGTGCTCAAAACACAGCTGGAACAGGTCGAGCATCAACCTGTAAATCCTTGCAACCCACGCCAATGGCAGGCAGTAAGAATGAGAGAGATTCCTGGTCGGCCATGTGACAGGAAGAGTGTTGGAGCCTCTACCATCACTAGCCATAGCTCCAGGCTGCAACACGCACGTCACCACAGAAACCTGCTCCCCGTGAACTGCAACACACCGCCCGCCATCAATTAAAGATTCTTGACAACATCTGATAGCCAGAGACTCATATTTAAGGAAACTGGGCAAAAGAATCGAGCACTCGCGAGTGACGCCCACGCAGATCATCCCTGACACAGGGACCCTCATCGCAGAGCGGAGGAGGAAGAGGAGGGGGGCTTTTACTCACAGTGGGGGGGGGGGGGGGGGGGGAGGCAGCTTTCGAGCGAATGCTGATGCACTTACACGGTGATGAGCGCCGACAGAACCTCCAGGGCGTCGCAGTGGATTGTCGGCAGGACTAACATTTTCAACGGCCCTTCACCCACCCAGCTCTGCAATGGAGGGTTAAGAGGAGAGAAGAAAAAAGAGAAAAAACGCAAAGAGGGTCAAACACACGTTTCAAACTGCGTCGGTAACAACACTGGGGCGAAGCGAGTGTCAAAGCACGTCCGCGCAAGGTACGGGGCGCAATGCCACGGTGAAGGGTGGTCAGAACGCGTGGCTCAATTTAAGACACACTTCTAGTTAACAGCTTTTCTTGGTGCCACACCAAGTGTACAGAAACTCTCACTCAGGTAACATGCCGGTCTAGGGAGAGAGAACTCATTAAAAACCCAAAAGTGTTAGATAAGGGATTGGAGAAGTAAATCAGTCCTTGATGGATGGAGTATTTTAACTTTCCTGTATCGCAGGGTGGTGTGGATTGACATGGACAGGTGTAGGAAGTCAGAGGAATGTATAAAAACTGGCTTGTTTGTAAGCTAATGCATCTAAATGCGTGTTAAAGATGCAGGGCGCAGAACTCAATGTTACACTTGAAATCCTTAACCAGACCACCGGATTATGTGCTCAGTACTGTATTTTAAGTGTATATTTAAGTGCTGTTGCACGTACTTAATGCTTAACACATATCTGGTTTTCAGTGTTGAAGAACATCATCTATTTGAGGAGTAAATTATAAATAAGGACCAGGCCACACCTAGGATACTGTGAACAGTTTGGGTCGCCTTATCTAAGGTCAGATGTACTGGCATTGGAGGCAGTCCAGAGAAGGGACGCCTAGTTGATCTCGGGTATGGGGGGATTTTCTTATGAGGAAGTTGAGTAGGTTGGGCCTGTACCCATTGGAGTTCAGAAAAATGAGAGGCGACCTTATTGAAACATATAAAATTCTTAGGGGGCTTGACAGGGTAGATGCTGAGAGGTCGTTTCCCCTTGTGGGAGAGTCTAGGACCAGAGGGCATAATCTCAGAGTAAGGGGGTCACCCATTTAAAACAGAGATGAGGAGGAATTTCTTCTCTCAGAGGGTAGTGAATCTGTGGAATTCTTTATTGCAGAGGGCTGTAGAGACTGGGTGGTTAAGTGTATTCAAGGCTGAGACAGACAGATTTTTAACCATTAAGAAACTCAAGGGTTATGGGGAAAAGGCAGGAAAGTGGAATCGAAGATTATCAGATCAGCCATCATCTCACTGAATGGCGGAGCAGGCTCGATGGGCCAAATGGCCTCCTTCTGCTCCTACGTCTTATGGTCTTAAGCCTTTAGCGTTATTCTTTACCGAGAGTGCTGAACTCACTACCATAAGTCGTCGAGGTGAATGCTGTAGGCGTATTTTTAAAAAGAAATTAGCTAAGTACAGGAAGGAGAAAGGGATGGAAAGATCGGCTGGTAGGGTTGGATGAATTTAAGAGGGAGGAGGGACATGAGGAGCATAAACACCAGCAGGGGCTCACTGGGCCGAATGACCAGTTTCTGTGCTGTAAACGCTATGTACCTAAAGCAATTTTCAAAATATTTAGGGTCAGTCAATAAGACCATAAAATGAAGGGAATGTTTAACTGCGGAGTAACAGGGCCATGGACCCGGTAGCCGATAGATCAAGGGAGGGGCAGGAAATATCAGAGGGGGAGGAGCCTCATGGTTTTGAGGTCCAATGCAGAGGGACAACTGGACAGAGGAGACTGGACAATCAGTTTGCATTTGGCACGTCGGATCTTGGGAGAACTTTCTGAGGAGCCCTGGAGCAAGGAGCACCCTCACCGTCAGCTGGCAGCATCCACTTCCTTACCATGTTCTTGGTGCTGATGTTCAAGACCCGACAAACCAAATTCAGGACGTCCTGTACCGGCAGCTTCACGGGCACTGGGAAATCTGAACTGGAACGTGAGGAGGAGAGCGTCAGATCTCAGTAGGTGGAGGGGAGGGAACAGACAAAGTTTAAAAAAAAGAAAAAAGCCCACGGAACTTATACCATTCATTAAGAGCGATGGACAAGATTCGCTCTGGCGCGCGGTTGTTATAGAAAAGGGCCGAGAACAAGCACAGCGCTCGTGGAGGTGGGGATCGGGATCATCTTCACCCCCCCCGGGCTCCCAATTAACCAGCACCCCCATTACCCCTGGGCTCCTGATCATCTTTCCACAATGAAAGGCCTGGTGGACACACGTGTACTGGAAGCAAAGGTGAAATATCTCACTGACAGTCGCTCTTCCAAGGGTTTACTATCTCCTCGAATGGCTCAGTGTCAAGTTCAGCTTTATAATGCCCTTGGGAAGCGCCTTGGATGTTTTACGACATTAAAAGGCACTATATAAATACAAGCTGTTGCTGTTTGTACAGACCCGTTTTGCCCCAGCGTTATACAATGTCTTTTAAGCCCAAGTCCCAGTCTCCCTCAGCGGCGCTACACCTCCCCCCGCTGTATACCCTGCTCATTGCCAGTCTGTGGGCCCCAGGCTCAAGCCTCATTCCAATGCAGGACGGAGGGAGTGCCGCATTGCCAGAAACCTCGCATTAAACCCCATCTGCCTGGGGATCGTCAACGGTCTGCATCCAGTAACACTGTCTGGGCAGAGGTTGACATGTTGCATTATTGCCTGGGGAGGCAATTAAAGGAGCTAAATTGGGCAACTTCTGAAAACCGAAATAAGCAAGCGGCTGCTGCACAATGTAAAATGCAGCAAGCAGCTAAACATCCTCACACCGACACACAATCCTCTGGCCCACCGGCACAATAAGGCCTGGGATGCCAAAACGATGGACCTGTGCTGGTGGGGGGGGGGTGGCGGTGTAGAGGTGTGCAGCCACTGTCCTTAGCGCCCTTCAAACCTGCCCTCCACACCTCCCCCTCTTTGGCGTCCGCCCCGGCATCAGCCATGGACTCTTAACTCTCTCGGCCGAGTCAGAAGGTTGTGGATTTGAGACTCACTCCAGAGGCCTGAGCACAAAAATCCAGGCCGACACTCCCAATGCCACCAGCTCCGAGGGCGCACTACACCGCACTCTCGGAAGTTAGCTCTTTCAAGATGAGGCCCCGTCTGCCCTCTCAGGCGGACATAAAAGATCCCACGGCCGATATTCCAAAGACTGGCTTGGCGGGGGGGGGTTACTCTTCCTGGTGCTCTGTTTGCTATTTATCCCTCAGCATCAAGAGAGATTATCTGGTTATCATACTGAAGTCTGTGGGAGCTTGCTGTGCGCAAGCTGACTACAACGTTTCCTAAACCAAAGCCAATGTTTCCTCAAAGCGGCACAGGAGTGGGCAGCAACCTGGAATAAATCAGACAGTGCAACAGACAGGCCACGTACAAAGAACCATCAGGGGGAACGGTGGCCAGAGCAGTAATCTCACTTCAGAAGGGTGCTTTCTGATTGGTTGGTTTTGGGGTGGGGGGCGGGGGGTGTCCAGGGATCGCGAAAGGGTTCTAGGCAAAGGCAAGCTCTTTCTCGTGAGGTACCACTCACTGTTCAGAACCCAGCCCCCCCGACCCCCTGGATCGTTTACCGGTGAGGAGGTACGGACAGCGAGGGTCGAGGAGAGTGGAGGCCGGGCCTACCTGAGAAGCAGCGAGAGGCACTTGCTGAGGGTGGAGAATCTCTGCCTCAGCCGCAGCACGTAGCACGGGTCTCCGTCACACAGCACAGGCTGGGGCAGCTCAACGCCGGGTCCCTCGTAACGGTCCGGGTCTGCGGCAAACAAGAGAGATCGAGGTCTGGGGGTCAGCGTTACTCTGTAGATTCTGGACAAAAACCGCAAAGTAAAACTACAAACACAACCTCCCTGAGAAGCGTTTAAATAAATAAAATAATCTTACGGTACAGACGACCAATCTTTGAAACAGCTATCCAATTAGCCCCACCATCTCCTGCTCTTTCCCCACGGCACTGCAAAGTTATTCCTCTTCAAGTATTTATCGAATTCCCCCTTTTGAAAGTTGCTATGGAATCTGCTTCCACCACCCTTTCAGGCAGCGCCTTCTAGGGCACAACTCGCTGCGTGAAAACAAATTCTCGTCTGCTTCTTTTTCCGATCATCTTATATCTGTGCTTGGCGATGGCCCTTGCTGCCACTGGAAACAGTTCCTCCCTGAGCAATATCAAAACCCCTCGTCATTTTGATCAGCTGAGTTAGCCCAGGCCTTAGCCACTCCAGCTAACAATCCCGGCTTTTCCAGGATCTCCCAAGTTAAGTCCCTCCACCCTGACAGAAAAATACATAACAGTTGCGTTTGGTGCTGGGGTGTAAAATAGATCGTCCATCTCCCACTCTTACGAATAGCTTCCCTCCCCACCAACCCCAAAAAATCAGGTTCTCAACACTCGAACTCACCTCCCTCAATCCTCCCACTGCAATCCTTTCAAATCCACGGGGCAGATTTTCAACTCGCCCCATCACCCAATTTCCATTCCCACCGCTGCAACCTACGTTCAGGTTTTACCACTGGATATTCTCTCGACATCTGCATCACCGGCCATTCCCACAAGTGGCTGGCCAGTCTCCTGCGCACCCATCACTGCCGCCTACCTAAATAAACCCAGGGCTCATAACAAGAGAGATCTTCCTGCATTTAACCGCTACCAAGGTGTGGGACCCACTGTACATCTTTCATGGAAAGCAGGCCCATGACACACTGAAAACCAGACACAGCTTCAGTCCAATGAACCGGTTTCCATAATTTATTTGCTCTTGGAGTGGGGCGGCACTGGCAAAGGCAGCATTGGTTGTCCATCCCCAATTGCCCTCGAGAATGTGATGGTGAGCCGCCTTCTTGGACCGCCGCAGTCCATCTGGTGCAGGCACACAGGGAGTTCCAGGTTTTCGATCCAGGGACAGTGAAGCAATGGCCAATACATTTCCAATTCAGGGTGGTGCGCGGCTTGGTGGTGGGGAACTTGCAGGTGGTGGCGTTCTCATCCGTCTGCTGTCTTTCTAACCCTTCTGGATGGTCCAGGTCATGGGGTCGGGAGGTGCTGTCGAAGGATCGTTGATGGGTTGCCGTCGCTTACCTTGCAGGTTGTACACACTGCTGTCACTGTGTGCCAGTGGTGGAGGGAGCAGATATTGAAGGTGGTGGATGGTGCTGTGCTTCCTGAGTGTTGTGGGAGCTGCACTCATCCAGGCAAGCGGAGAGTATTCCATCACACTCCTGACTTGTGCCTTATAGATGGTGAACAGGCTCTGAGGAGGTGAGTTACTCGCTTCAGGATTCCCAGCCTCTAGCCTGCTCTTGCAGCCAGAGTGTTTATATGGCTGGTCCAGCTTAGTTTCAGGTCAATGGTAACCCCCCAGGGTGTTGACAGTGGGGGATTCAGCAATGGTAATGCCATTGAATGTCAAGAGGCGATGGTTACATCTTCTCCAGTTGGAGATGGTCATTGCCAGGCAGTTATGTGGCATGAATGTTACTTGCCACTTGTTAGCCCAAGACTGGATATTGTCCAGCTCTTGCTGCATTTGGGCAGGGACTGCTTCAGTATTTGAGGAGTCGCGAATGGTGCCTCCTTGCAATAAACGTTCAGCTTGCCTTCCTAATTACTTGTTGTACCTGCTTGCTGACTTTGTGATGCATGTACAAGGACACCCAGATCCCTTCTGTACTGCAGCACTCTGCAGTCTCTCTCCAGTTAAATTATATTCTGCTTTTCTATTCTTCCAAACAAAGCGGACAACCTCACATTATAGCCCACCTGCCAAACCTTTGCCGACTCACTGAAGCTTTGCTACCCGACAGCCAATGCCCCAGGCTTGCTTTTGAACCCTCACCAGTTTCTGCCCCTTCGTACAACTGCTCCACCAGGCTGTGCAGGGTCGCGAGGAGGCAGTGCAGCTGCTGTGCCCAGGATTCAGCGTACTTCATACCCTGGGCAAACCCGGTGCCAAGGCCTGGCAGTAACACATAGCATTGGCAGGCCAGCTGTAGAAAGGGAGGGGAGCGGAGGGGGTAGAGAGGGAGAGAGAGAGAGAGAGAGGATCATCGGTCAAATGTAGAAGCAGATATTACGCAACACAGCAATAGGCCACTCAACCTGTTCCACCTATCCTAGCTGTCTCGGAGAACTACCCACTCGGTCCCACTCCAGTAACGTCACCAGAATACCGGGCTGGGAGGGACGGGTGAGGTGGTTAAAAGGGTTCTTTATTTTTTTTTTAAAATATGGGATGCGGGCGTCGCTGACAAGGCCAGCGTTTGTTGCCCATTCCTAATTGCCCCCTGAACTGAGTGGCTTGCTAGGCCATTTCAGAGGGGCAGTTAAGAGTCAACTCATTACATGTAGGCCAGACCGGGTAAGGGCCAGACCGGGTAAGGACGGCAGATTTCCTTCCCTAAAGAACATTAGTGAACCAGGTGGGGCTTTCACAACAATCGATGGAAATTTCACGGCCACCATTTCTGAGACGAGCTTTATAATTCCAGATTTTCACTAACTGATCGAATTTTAACTCCACAAGCTGCTGTGGTGGGATTTGAATCCGCGTCCATAGCGCATCAGCCAGGGGGTGATGTTGGGAAGCACTTTTTTCACACAAGGGGGAGTGGGAATCCGGAACACGAAACCCCACCCACTTCGCACCTCTCACCCCCCCAAAAACTGTGGAGCCGTCAGTCGAAAGTTTTAGAACTTGAGAGTAGGTTTGTGTTTCGCAAAGGTATTAAGGGTTAAGGAACCAAGGCAGGCTGACGAGTTGAGTCACGGAGCTGTACTGATCCCATTTGAACAGCAGAACATGTTTGAAGGCTGAACGGCCTCACGTTCTTAGTCTGTTGTCCTTTCAAATTTTGTTTTTCCCCCAATAATGGTGAAACTGTGCTACCTCCAAGAGTCATACCAGCTCTCCACCCCTCTCTCGCTTGTAGCCCAATCACAAGAACTACGGCCTGAGTGCAGGTCTGCCCTGGCACCAAAAGCCAGGGCCTGGCACTGGTTGGCAGGGTGCCATCTAGGTATCAACCGCGATGGAATTTTTTCCCTCTGAGTCAAAGGCTGTGGGTTCAAGTCCCACTCCGGAGATATGCATCCAATGCCGATACTCCCACTGAGGGAGCGCTGCCATCTTTCGGATGAGACATTACACCTCCTTTGCTCCTCATAGGAGGCATAAATAAATATTCGAGCAGGGGACTTAACCCCAGGTGCCTGGCTGACATGTGATCTCTCAGCCAACATCACTACAATAGGTCGTCACCAATCTCCACATTAATGACGGCACTCGGAGAGTGCTACATCAGCGGTAAAGGCTTCGGGGAACCCTGAGATTGTGAGAGGCGCTATATAAATCCAAGTCAGTCTTCAGTGAGAGGATTCAAAAATCCCAGGTTACAGAGGTCACCACGTAATGCCAGGGAGCTAGTTCCGCCACACACAACGACCGCTCGATGCCACAGATTTCCCCCAGTAAAGTCCCGTCAGCCTCCAACAATGTAACACCGAGGGAAAGATGCATTCGATTATTACATGGGATAGCTAACTGATCTTCATCTGAGCAGGCAAAATCTAGTGTTACTTTCGAACGCAAAGCAACATGCCCAATCTCACCCTGATCTGGCATCACCGCCCCATGCTTACCTCCTGGACAAGGGGACTCATGTTATCCAGTTTACTGAGGAAATAAGCAGCCAGTTTGCCCTGTTGGCAAAAAGGAGGTAAAGTTACAATCAAATCATTTGTAGAATTCTTCTCCTGCTGTTACAATGCATTTTCACTCCTGTGATCTCCCATCATCTGCTCTGCAGAGACGCCTTTGTACTCAAAGACATAGAAACCAGTGCTACACAGTGACAGACCTGTCCCCACCAGTACTGCACTCCAGTGTTATACAGTGACAGACCCGTCCCCACCAGTACTGTACCCCAGGGTTATACAGTGACAGACCTGTCCCCACCAGTACTGTACCCCAGTGTTATACAGTGACAGACCCGTCCCCACCAGTACTGTACCCCAGTGTTATACAGTGACAGACCCGTCCCCACCAGTACTGTGCCCCAGTGTAATACAGTGACAGGCCTGTCCTCACCAGTACTGTACCCCAGTGTTACAGTGACAGACCTGTCCCCACCAGTACTGTACCCCAGTGTTTTACAGCTTAAATTCCTTCCTCCAGGTACTGCCCTATTTCTGAAGAATTAGTTCCGTCACCATACTGGGGTGTAGGATTGGGAAAAAGAATCGCACCCTATTGCACATTTGAAATGAAGACAACTGAACGATGTCGGTCTAAGGTATCAAGGTGAATTGTGAACTAAGTTTGCTAAGTTGAAAGGGGGCAGGTTTTCACTTGTAAACAAATTGGTTGCCTGCTGCCTCATAAGGGGTGATCTATGCAACACAGCAAGACTGCTTACCCGCAGAGATCCACAGGCTCTTGGATAAAAGGTCATACATGCCTTCATCCCATCCATCGCTGCCCCATGACACTGAAAGAAAGAAAGAGCATTAGACACTTTTCCAATACGTTCACTTACAGGAGGTTACACTCCTGCTGATGACAGCAGGGTATCAGGAACAGAAACGTTTTTGGACAGAATCTTTTCTCAAATGGAGTGAGCATTACAGGGCAGTTAGAGACCAATTAACAGGAACGCAGTGTTCAGGGAGGAAGGCGAAATGAAGGACTAAAGTGCTGGGGGAAACAGAGAAAAGGTTTACAAAGAGGTTGCGAGATTCAAGAGTCTGAAATTATCATCAGGAAAGATTGACGAATCCCAGCTCTCTGCCCATAGCCTTGTATCAATCCCAAATTAACCCCAACGTCTCGTTCTCGTCAGAGCCCTGAATCAATCCCAAACTAAACTCACCATCTCGCTCTCTCCTCATAATCCCAAATTAATCCCGTCACCCCGTACCGTCCCCATAGCCCCTGTATCAATCCCAAGCCAATCCCATACTCTGCACTTGCCTGGATCAGTGCCGCTCCAGCAACACAAGCAGCTCGACACCGTACAGCACAAAGAGGTCTGCTTGATCGGCGCCCCATCCACCACCTTTAACATTCACACCCTCCACCTCCAATGCACAGTAGCAGCAGTGTGTACCATCGACAAGACGCACTGCAGCAACGCACCAAGGCTCCTTTGACAGCACCTTCCAAAGCCACAACCACTGCCATCTAGAAGGACAAGGGCAGCAGATACATGGGAACACCACCACCTGCAAGTTCCCCTCCAAGTCACTCACCATCCTGACTTGGAAATATATCGCCGTTCCTTCACCGAGTCAAAATCCTGCAAATCCTTCCCTAACAGCACAGTGGCTATACCTACACCACACAGACTGCAGCGGTTCAAGGCAACAGTTCACCACCACCTTCTCAAGGGCAGTTAGGGATGGCCAATAGATGCTGGACTGGCCAGCAACACCCACATCCTGTGAATGAAATAAAAAACTAATCCCACTGTCTTGCTTTCTCCCCATAGCCCTGTATCAATCCCAAACTAATCCCACTCTTCCCACAGCCCTGTATCAATCCCAAACTTATCCCACTGCTCCACTCTCTCCCCATAGTCCCATACTAATCCCGCTCTCTCCCCATAGCCCTGCATCAATCCCAAACTAATCCCACTGTTCCACTCTCTCCCCATAGCCCTGTATCAATCCCAAACTAATCCCACTGTCCCACTCTCTCCCCATAGCCCTGTATCAATCCCAAACTAATCCCACTGCCCCACTCTCTCCCCATAGCCCTGTATCAATCCCAAACTAATCCCACTGCCCCACTCTCTCCCCATAGTCCTGTATCAATCCCCAAACTAATCCCACTGCCCCACTCTCTCCCCATAGCCCTGTATCAATCCCAAACTAATCCCACTGCCTCACTTTCTCCCCATAGCCCTGTATCAATCCCAAACCAGTCCCACTGCCTCACTCTCTCCCCATAGCCCTGTATCAATCCCAAACTAATCCCACTGCCTCACTCTCTCCCCATAGCCCTGTATCAATCCCAAACTAATCCCACTGCCCCACTGCCCTGTATCAATCCCAAACTAATCCCACTGCACCACTCTCTCCCCATAGCCCTGTATCAATCCCAAACTAATCCCACTGTCTCACTCTCTCCCCATAGCCCTGTATCAATCCCAAACTAACCCCACTGCCCCACTCTCTCCCCATTGCCCTGTATCAATCCCAAACTAACCCCACTGCCCCTCTCCCTCCCCATAGCCCTGTATCAATCCCAAACTAATCCCACTGCCCCACTCTCTCCCCATAGTCCTGTATCAATCCCCAAACTAATCCCACTGCCCCACTCTCTCCCCATAGCCCTGTATCAATCCCAAACTAATCCCACTGCCTCACTTTCTCCCCATAGCCCTGTATCAATCCCAAACCAGTCCCACTGCCTCACTCTCTCCCCATAGCCCTGTATCAATCCCAAACTAATCCCACTGCCTCACTCTCTCCCCATAGCCCTGTATCAATCCCAAACTAATCCCACTGCCCCACTGCCCTGTATCAATCCCAAACTAATCCCACTGCACCACTCTCTCCCCATAGCCCTGTATCAATCCCAAACTAATCCCACTGTCTCACTCTCTCCCCATAGCCCTGTATCAATCCCAAACTAACCCCACTGCCCCACTCTCTCCCCATTGCCCTGTATCAATCCCAAACTAACCCCACTGCCCCTCTCCCTCCCCATAGCCCTGTATCAATCACAAACTAACCCCACTGCCCCTCTCCCTCCCCATAGCCCTGTATCAATCCCAAACTAACCCCACTGCCCCTCTCCCTCCCCATAGCCCTGTATCAATCACAAACTAACCCCACTGCCCCTCTCCCTCCCCATAGCCCTGTATCAATCACAAACTAACCCCACTGCCCTACTCTGTCCCCATAGCCCTGTATCAATCCCAAACTAATGCCACCGTTGCACTTGCTGCTGTAATTTCTCCTATTTCACACGGTGCTCGCCTCTTCAAGGCCGTGAGGGATTAGGGTCTGAACTGGTCCGTGGTGAGGCAGATCTCGCCGAAAATGTCCCCTCTGCGTCCAGAAAGTCAAATCCCTCAGTGCGGATGTTGAAGGTGATAGAGTTCAGCAGTGACTCGCCAACTAGGAGAAGCTCGTCTTCCCCTGTTTGCACCCCACCCCCGTATTTGTAAAATCTGAGCCACTGCCCAGCGGCAAAGCCACATAGTGATCATACCCGTGCTGCCACCCTTATTCAGAGTCCTATTCAGATGCCATCTCCTTCACTCTGTTGGTAAGAGGGCTCCCCCCCCACCACCCCACCGAGGGAATGCAGCTTCTCACACATGGGGAGGAGGGGAAATGAGACTTCACTTCCACCCTAACAAGTTAGCTCCCCCCAACGCCCCCCACCTGCCGACTTGGCTGCCTGTCACCGAGATTCCTTTCTGTAGAAGGTCTTTTACGTGGGAAATGGAAGATTTATTTTTTTGGGCCTGTGCCAAGGGGCTCACCTCAGGCTTCAGGCCCAGCAGGGAGGTCACAATGGTGGGGATGTGATTCATGGCCACCTCGCGGGCCAGCTCCGGGAGCTGAGACGAGTACTTCAGCAGGTCGCGTAGCGCCCAGATGGCCACCTCCATCGTCGTCTGGGGATCCTGGGACTGGAGCAAAAGGCAGGAAGAGAAATGAGCAACAATTGGGTTACCGGCACCACCACCCCCCACCCCACCCCCTCACCTCCTCTCGGAGCTGGAGGACAATGAAAAGTCTTCAGAGAGGCAGCCGGGAGTCCACTACTTACCTGGATAATATGCTGCACCGCCCGCAGCCATGAGATGCACTGATCCTGGAAGGTATCCGTGGGACTGTCGGCCACCAGCAGAGCCAGCAGGCACACTCCTTCGAATCTACGGGATGCAGGGGAGAGAGCAACACACAAACAGGGTCGTCAGCGCTGGCTAAGTACCAAACTGGGCACGGTAACGTTCCCTTAACCTCTCAACCCCAAAAGCAGGGAACAGGTCGATAGAAGGGCTGTGGGAGAATGGAACCAATATCTCGGGGTCACCCAAAAACGTCACTGCACTGACCGTAAGAGTCAGGAGGAGTAGGCCATCAGGCCCATCGAGCCTGCCCCGCCAGTCAATATGATCACGGCTGACTGCGATTGTGGGCTTAACTCCACGTTCCTGTCTGCCTCCCCCACAACCCTCGACTCCCTCCTCAATCAACAATCTAATTCAGTCTTGAAGGTATTCAATGATGCAAGCTCCACTGCTCGCTTGGGGGGAGTGAGCTCCAAACACTAACGGCCCTCTGAGGGAACAAATTCCTCCCCATCGCCGTCTTAAATGGGAGACCCCTTATTTTCAAACTCATTCTAGATTCCTCCATGAGGGGGAAACATCCTCTCAGCATCCACCCCATCAATCCCACCCCCCTCAGAATCTAATATGTTTCAGTAAGATCATCTCTCATCCTTCTAAACTCCAATGAGAATAGGCCCAACCTGCTCACCCTTCTGTCATCAGACAATCCCTTCATCCCAGGAATCAGCCAAGTGAATCATCTTTGAACTGATTCCAATGCAAGTATCCACCTTATGAAGATCAAAGCTGTACACAGGACTCCAGGTGCGGTCTCACCCTGTACAGCTGGAGCAAGACTTCCCTACTTTTATACTCCATCCCCCTCTGCAATAAGGGCCAACATTCCATTTGCCTTCCCAATCACTTGCTGTGTCTGCCTGCTAACTTGCTGTGATCCATGTACCATGACACCCAAATGCCCACCTGTGAGGGTAGCTGCACCTGCATCGCTTCACACAGAGACAAGCAATTGCTACTGACCCTTACCTGGTTTTGACAGAACGGAGGTTGGAGTTGCTGATCCCAATCAAGCCTCCAAGGTCTGACAGATTCTGGGGGAAAAAAAAACCCCGTGAAGTTATGCAACAGGCGCGCGGAGGGTTCGAACCCTTAGATCCTCAGCCAGCACTCAGCAAATCCCCAAACCCTCAGAAGCAATTCAATGGGGGGGGGCGCGGGATAGAGAGGCAAGATGCTTGACAGACAGACGCGGGGGCGGGGTTGGAGGGGCAGGACAGGGATGGGGTGGGGGGGAGAATGCAGAGGGGGGAAGGGGGCCCGTGGGGGGGTGGAGGCCTGGGCGGGGGAGGGGGAGGGAAGTGAGGACCTGGGGGTGGGGAAGGGGGCCTGGGGAGGGGGGGGGGGGGGGGGGAGAATGGCGGGGGGGAGAATGGCGGAGAGGGAGGGGAGAGAATGGCGGAGGGGGGAAGGGGGGCCCTGGGGGGGTGGGGGCCTGGGTGGGGGGAGGCAAGGGGGAGGGGAAGTAAGGGCCTGGGGGGGGGGGGGGGTTGGGGAAGGGGCCTGGGGGGTGGGGGCCTGAGGTGGGGGGGGAGGGAGAGGGGGAGGGGGGGAGAGAGAGGGGGAGGGGGGGAGAGAGGGGGAGGGGGGGAGGGGGGGGGAGGGGGGAGAGAGAGGGGGAGGGGAGAGGGGGGAGAGAGGGGAGGGGAGAGAGGGGGAGGGGAGAGAGGGGGAGGGGAGAGGGGGGAGGGGAGAGGGGGGGAGAGGGGGGGGGGGGAGAGAGGGGGAGGGGGAGAGAGGGGGAGGGGGAGAGGGGAGAGGGGGGGAGGGGGAGGGGAGAGGGGGAGGGGGGGAGAGGGGGGAGAGGGGGGGGAGAGGGGAGGGGAGAGGGGGAGAGAGGGGGGAGGGGGGGAGGGGGGAGAGAGGGGAGAGGGGGAGGGGAGAGAGGGGAGAGAGAGGGGGGAGGGGGGAGAGAGGGGGGGAGAGAGAGGGGGAGAGAGGGGGGAGGGGGGAGAAGGGGGAAGGGGGGAGGGGGGAGAAGGGGGAGAGAGGGGGGAGAGAGGGGGGGGAGAGGGAGAGAGGGGGGGAGAGAGGGGAAGGGGGGGAGAGGGGGAAGGGGGGAGAGAGGGGGGGTGTAGTGGGGGCCCGGGGGGTGGGGGGTGTTCACTGGGTGATCGGCAGGCCCCGTCCCCGGGGTTACCTCGGCCTGCAGCAGCCTCTGGGCCCCTCAGCTGCCTGACCACGTCGGCCAGGTGCTGCTGGGCCAGGCCGCCCTGGGGGCCGGCATCCCCGGGCCGGAGAAGCACGGCGACGCTGTCCAGCAGCAGCGAGGCGGCCATCCTCCTCCAGGCGTCATCAACCCGCGACCGCCAGCAGGCCTCGCGTCATCAGCAGCGCGACCGTGCCCCGCAATGACGTCATGTGCCGCGCGACGAAATTCACCCTGGCAACCATGCGGCCTACCTTTGCCTCAGAATCCACTCAGGCCTGACTGTGGCATTGCAATCAGTTTCACCAAAGTGCCCACCTCCCCCTGTTTAAACAGTAACAATTAAAAATAAAAGGAATCACTTATCAAGAGCATGAATCAGTACAATGTCCCAAGCTAAGCTCCTTGTCAAGTTTTGATCAGGGTGGCCAACTCATGAAATTAAATAAAGGGGATTTCAATCTTGGGACCAGGAGACTGGAATTCCTGCAGCGAGTAACTCAACTCCTGACCTCTCAAAGCCTGTCCACCATCTACAAGGCATAAGTCAGGAGTGTGATGGAATACTCTCCCCACTTGCCTGGATGAGTGCAGCTCCCACAACACTCAAGAAGCTCAACACCATCCAGGGCAAAGCAGCCTCGCTTGATCACCACCCCATCCACCGCCTTAAACACGCACCCCTCCACCATTGGCATACAGTGGTATCTACAGAATGTACTGTAACTTGCCAACGCTCGGCTAGGGTGGCCAACTGTGATTAAATGGATTCCTGGAGGTTTAATCACAGGACTTACCCCCGCACTCCAGCCATTCGTCAGTCAACACATCCATCTTTGTGACGTACTGCCTTCCTACACCAATTGGAAAGCAAAGAGACTCATTACCAATTGGATGATGCTTGACTGTCAGCCAAAAAGCCTCCCCCTCCCCCTCCCCCTAACATTTTAACATTTTTTTATATCAGGTAAAGAGAGATATTCAAAGAAGATAACAAAAAAACCCATCTTTTATAATGCCATAATGATTTTCCCCCAGTGTCTGCTGTAGGATGTTGTATGCGCCTGCATGCCATTGTAATGTAATAGCACTCGTCAGAGCTAGAGTTAATGTGGGACTGGAGAATAGCACCGCCCACGGTATGATGTATAGAGTCACATGGTAATAGACTGAGAGAACAGTCTAGAGAACACTCTGGAAGCATCCTACGGCATGGCGACAGCACCATGTATGACAGTAGCCTGGGATCTGTAAATAGTTAAAGACTACCAATAAAGAGCTACTGTTTAAACACACAAGACCCTCTTAACAATGAGCCACAACAGCTGACACCCATATTACAATATGGTGGGGGTGGCGGGAGCGCCTAAAAGATATCACACCAGCTGTGATCTGAAAGGTGACAGCATTTTAAACAATGAACCCAGAACAATATCCCAAGGTAAAACTAAAAGCAGCTGGAGCCAGACTAGAGAGATGTGCATCTGAGAAGAAAACTCGAAGAAGCTGTTGAAGAAGCTTTGCTACAGACTTAGAAGTTGAAGAATCCAACAGAGTGAGTGGAGGTCCATTGCAAATCCCCTGAGTGACACAGAGTGAAGATAACTGCTTAGATCACAAGACAGGTGAGCAACAGTTCAAAAATTGCAAGACCCTGAGTGACACTGAGTTAAGACTCATAGACCACAAGATGGTGTGCAAAACTACAAAAATTGTAAGACCTTGAGTGATGCAGCATGAAGAATACTGGGCAGTTCACAAGAAGGTGAGCAAAAATACAAAAAAGAAGCTGTACTTACATTATAGAATAGGTGGCAGTCCCACAGCCTAGCATATCCATAGAGAAGCTGGAAGACAGCTGCAAGCTGAAAAAAAACCTGTAAAGAATCATCTGGCAGAGTCAAAAGTTTAAGAAAAACTGCAAAGTAAAGAAGAAGCTGCTGAGAAAAAAAGGAAGTTACCTGAAAAAAGCACAAGGGGCAGGCAGTGCAGAGGAGACTTTAAATGTAGCTGTCACTTTAAGTTAAAAAAAAACGGGCCCTATTCGGACCACGAGCCTGTTTAACTACTAAAGGACTTGCAGAGGTAAAAGAAAAAAACAGAAATAATTGCCCAAAAATAGAATTTGTGTAGTTTCCAAAGTTTTAATAAAGAGACCCACGATTGCGGCAATCCCAAAAAAGTGTGGGAAAAATCACAGACCGAGAAAGCCGACAGCCTGCAGTAAAAAAAAATGGTTACTGCACTCAGTCTTAAAGGAGCAATGACGTTTAAAGATGTAAGTACAAGAAAACACAAATGGCCATGGACAGGAAATTAAAAGAGCCAGATGCATTTTGGAAAAGGAAATGGCTGCACCAGACACAAGAGTGGTCTAGCACACCCCCAATAAAGCACTGAGGGCAACGTGGCACTCCAGAGAGAGGGCAATTCCCAATAAAGTGCCAAAGGCTACAAGAGACCCCAGAGAGACGGCAACTCCCAATAACGTGCTGAAGGCAGCAACCCCAGAAGCAGTGCAACAAAAGACCCCAGAGCGAGGGAGCCAAAAGACCCAAGAGCGAGGGAGACAATATTTACGTAAACCACAAGATGATTGCCGATCATGCCAGTGCAATGAAATGCACAAGCCAAAGAGTTTAGCGCAGAAGAAAGAACTGGCTGAGAAGTAGCCGAGAGGCTCAAAAATAGAGTTTCTTGAAAACACTGATGCAGTACCCAAGCTTCAACAGCAGATGGCAGGGTGGAGTGCGCAGATGGCTGCGAATGAAGGAAAGCTATCTGAGGTAACCCATAAGACCCTGAGTGACGCTGAGTGACTGCAGCGTGAAGAATACTGGGCAGTTCACAAGAAGGTGAGCAAAAAGTAAATGAAGCTGTTGTACAGGAAAATGTTCGCATCAGAGCTGAACTGGAAGATTTGACGTGCAAGATTCAAGCTGAGTCAACGAGACGATGCACTGACACCCAGAGTGAGTTGGCAAGAGGTCAACGAGGAAATAAACAGCTGAAAGAACAGTTGATTGTCCTTCAAGATCAAATGCAAAAGGAAGGCATAGCCGATCAGCAACTTGAAGAAATGAAGTCTGCCTTAAACAGGGGAATGGAGGCACAGCAGATGAAATTTGAGGAGATTCCACTGAATTACAGGGAAGCTCAAGATGAAACAAGCGAGCTTCACGAAGAGAAGGGAAACCTGTTGAAAGACCTTCACACGCTACAAGAACCCCTCAGGTCAAAGTTTATCCCTCTTGAACATCCCAAAGGGAAACAAGAGGAATTTAACGTCACTCTGCAGGAACTGAAGAACCAGTTGGCAGTGAAGACTCAGCAATGTCCCGTATTCCCGGAGGAAGCCAAAAGCCGCAAGAAACAGACCGAAGGGCCGAAGAATCAGTTGAATGGGAAAGAGGGGGCATCGGAAGGAAAAACCTAAACGGCGAGTGGACAATGAAGCCACGAATTACAGAACTGAAGCCACAGTGTCTTCAATTCCTGGGGACTCCAGGCCAATCCTGGCAGGTTGGCAACCTTAAGGGCTGTCAGCGCATGGGAACCAGCACCACCTGCAAGTTCCACTCCAAATCACTCGCCATCCTGACTTGGAGTTATATCGCCGTTCCTTCACTGCCACTGGGTCAAAATCCTGGAACTCCCACCATCCCCACACCACCCCCCCCCACCCCCCACACACAGCACTGTGGATGTACCTACACGGGCACACACTGTAGCAGTTCCACAGGCGGCTCACCGCCACCTTCTTAGGGGTATTTAGGGATGGGCAACAAATACCGGTCTTGACAGAGATGCCCACATCCTGTGAACGAATATTAAAAAAATAGCCTCATTGGCTCTCATGCACTTTGGAATATCCTGAGGTCATGAAAAGCAATTTACCTTAATGCAATCTTTCCTTTTAGATAAATCTCTTGACCATGTCGACTATTTCCACAGGTTGTGGAGAATCTTGAGTGTGCTGACAGATGCTGCAGTCTCCTTTTGCTGGGGATATTCAGATGTGAGGGTAATGAGACAAGCAGCCAGGACTGATGAAAGCAGTTTTCCCCCCACTCCCCTCCACCTCCTGGCTGGAGAAGGAATTGAGAACTGAGTGAGGCTGTTTACATATTAAAAGCGCCACACAGAGCTCACTTTCAACCATCAGCCTCAGCTGTGGAGCCCCGGAGAACAGAGCCTACAGCACAGAAACAGGCCATTTGGCCCAACTGTTCTATACCAGTGGTTTTTATAATCCACAGTAGCCTCCTCCCACTCTACGTCATCTCACTCTATCAATATACCCTTCTAGTCCTTTCTCCCTCATGCCTCCTCATCCATGCCATTTTCTGTTATTACTCCTTGCGTAGTGAGTTATACATTCTCACCACTCTATGGTAAAGCAGTTTCTCCCAAATTCCCTATTGGATTTATTCGTGACTATCTTATAGTTGTGTTCCCTTGACCTCTCTGCACCTGTCATTTCATAATCTTAAAGACCACTAGCTCATCCCTCAGCTTTTCCCTCTCCTGGAGAGAAAAAGGCCAGCCTGTGCAGTCTTTCTCGATCGTTACAGGCTCTGGTCTCACCCTTATAAGTGTGCTTTGCACTTTCTCCAGTGCCTATATGGCCTTCTTATATGGAGACCCGGCCTGTGCGCTGTGCTCAAAGTGTGGTCCAACCAAGGTTCTACACAATGTTATAATCCTTGGCCAGACCCCCAAGTTGTAGGCGAGATCTCTTTAGGCACCAATAATGTTTATGTTTTAAGTCGACAAGGTTTGAGGTTTAAGACACTTGCTCAGTGAACAAAGCCACAAGATTCCACAGGTTTCGAACAAACAAAAATAAACCTTGCTACACAAGGTCAGAAAGATAAAACAATTTACAATATCTATCTTATACTCTAACGTTCAGGGTAAGTATGAGGTACAAATGAATTAACAGGCAAACTGGTCAAACGCACCACACTAAATGGACAGATGCAACCAAAAGGGATTCTGTTAAGGGAAAATTAAAAATGCTAAAAGAGAACACTAAGAATTTACTGAAAAAAACCCTAAAATCTCCAGGTAGACATGGATGCTAAACCTATTGACAGCTGAGGGTAAGCAGATGGACATTGCACACAAAGGAGCTTTGAGTTTTGTGTGATTTACACAGTTTCAAGAGATGAGCTAATGTCCAGCCACAGGCCGAACCATTCAAGTGGTGCAACGATGCGGTGAAGCCTTGAGATCCGGAATGGAGATAAAACATAGCATAAAGTTAGTTCAGGTATACTCCTCTCTCAGATAGGAACAGGGCAGATGCTTTTAGCTTAGATATGGGAAAAGAGGGGTCTTTGATGAAACACCAGCAGTCTTGAGTTGTGAGAACCAAGGCCTTTGCGTACGTGTGTTAATTTTGATTGGATAATATAATTATGTATACGCCCTTTAGAATAATTGGTCAGCAGAATCGCATGTTTATGTACTCAATAGGATAGTTTTAACATGTCACCTGTGTGTCGGGTACCGAGTGGATATATTCAAATGTACTCAAATGTATTGTGATAAGAAAAAAGTATATAAGTTACGAGACTTTATAATTACAGCAGAGCGCCCCTTGATGGACTAAGAGGCTGCTCTCCCTGCATATGCTTGTACAAGCTTGAATAGCTTGTACAAGAATCCAAACGTCCTGAGTTATTTGTCCTGACCTGAGACCTGGTCTGAGCCGTAGTAAAGAGGGCAGCTGCCCCGTGCGAAAGCCAGATCAACCCGGGGTCTCGGGGAAGGAAGTTGAATCCTGCGTACAGATTCCACGGATTTCTGAGCAACCCACCAGGAATCGGTAACACCGTTGGACAACCGATCGCACTGAAACGTTGTCTCTCTCTCACACGAGGGATTCCGACCTTCACCTCGGAATCCCCTCCAAAGGTCGCTCCCACTCGGACGGCTTCAACGGTGATCCACCTTGCAGGGTTTTCAGTCTCGTCTCCTGAGATCCCGTGGATTGCCCAGCCTGTGCTCAGACGCCATCTCTCATAAGCACAATTCGGCCACACCGGGCAGATCGCTGCTGCTCCAAAGGGGGTGACCTCTGACCCAGCGGCCTGCAGCACTGAGCCGCCAACCTTCAGCTGCCTTCCCGGATCCTCAGGGCCTCTCTCTCTCTCGCGCCCTCTTCAATCGCCAGGCTCCGATGACATCCACGGCGGCCTACCTCGCAGGCTTTCCATCCCACCTTCCGAGATTCCACCCGCCTGGATTCCCGAATATAGGCCCAAGCACCAAACTGCAGGCACCGCTTTCAAACTTCGACTGCTGTGAGCAAAATGCTACCCCCCACAAAGGGCTACCTCTACCCCAGCAACCGTCTTCAATTACCAGGGCTTCTCTTGAATCCTCTTCATTTAAAATCTGCAACCCTTTCTCTAATTGGAGCCCCTTTCTCTGCCCCTCTCTTTAATCTTAACCGGGACTTGTTTCTCCCTCCTGACCTTGTCCCTTGCCTGGTACTTCCTTTTGGGATCTCTCCCTGTCCTCTCTCCCTTGTCCCACGCCCGGGACACTTGCCAGCTATGGCACGCGGTAAACCTGACCCATGTCTTCTTTTTTTTCCCCTGTCCACAGGCGCAGTGGGGTGAGGTGGTTACCCTGGGCCCAGAGAACATAAAGGTGCAGAACTGCGCCTATGCAGCCTGCTCCCGGCCTGCACGTGTGCCGAAAGTCCGAGGGGCATCTGGAGTTGAAGTTCCCGACCTCCGAGCTCAACACTAACGTAAGTTCGGGTTCCGTAACGATGACGATAACACAACGTTTCTGGTTTTCAATCCTGCTCTTTGGAAATGAACTTTACTGTCTTTTTTGGTCTACTTTCTGTGTCTGCATCTCTAGAATCCTTCATTCCTCTACCCCACTGCAACTCATTTTCCCATGGGTAGGATGGGTCAGTCAGACACAACGTGACGATTTGGCCGAGGGGTCCAGTTTCCTTGCCTGTTTGCTTGAAACGCTTAAGGGAACAGAAGGAAGACTTTGCACGTTACATCTTTTCCAGGGTCACCAGGTACCTCAGGCTGACCTATTCGCAGTCTTTAATCGCTACATAACACAACACCCATTGCTGAACATGCAGCGCTGGACTAGAATGCTGGACTTAGCAGGGAGCATGTGAACAAGCTCGAAAGCATTCAGAAACTGATCCGAGTTACCAAACCACTCTCATGCAATCAAACAACTGAATATGTGTTCCCTTTGTGAAAGGCAGGACAAGCTCAGTCTGGACTTAGGACCCAACCATCTTCAGCTGCTTCATCAATGACCTTCTTTCCACCATAAGGTCAGGGTTAGGGATGTTCGCTGATGATTGCGCAATGCTCAGCACCATTCGCGACTCCTCACATACCGAAGCAGTCCATGTCCAATTGCAGCAAGGCCTGGACAATATCTAGGCTTGGGCTGACAAGTGGCAAGTAACATTCTCGCCACACAAGTGCCAGGCAATGACCATCTCCAACAAAAGAATCTAACCATCACCCCTTGATATTCAATGGTATTACCATCTCTGAATCCCCCACTATCAACATCCCTGGGCGTTACCATTGATCAGAAACTGAACTGGACTAGCCACATAACTACTGTGGCTACAAGAGCAGGTCAGAGGCCGGGAATCCTGCAGCGAGAAACTCACCTCCTGACTCCCCAAAGCCTGTCCACCATCTACAAGGCACAAGTCAGGAGTGTGATGGAATACTCCCCACTTGTCTGGATGAGTGCAGCTCCCGCAACACTCAAGAAGCTCGACACCATCCAGGACAAAGCAGCCCAACTGATTGGCATCACAAACACAAACATTCACTCCCTCCACCACCGACGCACAGTAGCAGCAGTGTGTTCCATCCATAAGATGCATTGCAGGAATTCACCAAGGGTCCTTTGACAGCACCTTCCAAACCCACGACCACTACAATCTAGAAGGACAAGGGCAGCAGACACATGGGAACACCACCACATGGAAGTTCCCTTCCAAGCCACTTACTATCCTGACTTGGAAATATATCGGCCGTTCCTTCACTGTTGCTGGGTCAAATCCCTGGAACTTCCTCCCTAACAGCACTGTGGGTGCCCCTACATCACATGGACTGCAGCGGTTCAAGAGGGCAGCTCACCACCACTTTCTCAAAGGCAATTAGGGATGGGCAATAAATGCTGGCCCAGCCAGCGATGTCCACATCCCATGAATGAATTAAAAAAAGAAATCTCTTGAAACCCACTTCCCATTGCCACAACACACAAAAGTAAATGTGCGATGGAATTAAGGAGAAAAGACAGCATTCCACAAAGAAAATATAGAACAAATAGACTATGAGTGTGAGGAAGATATAATAATGTTATTGGAATTTATTGTAAAATAGTGTTCTCTCTGCCTGGACATATCTGTTTGTGTGTGTGTGTGTGTGTGTGTGACTTAATTGGATTAAACGCAGCTGGTCTGAAGGCTTTGATATAAACATGAAGGAAGTTTAAAACGTGAGGTGTAAAAGGACATTTGCATTTTTAAATAAACCAAACTACATTGTTTTCAAAGGAGGGAGTGAAATATTGCACCAAGCCAGGTGAAGTTTAGAAACTATGTGTTTATTTTTCCCAAAGATAACTGGTAAAACTTAGTACTATGAGAGATTTTTATTATCAGAAAAGTAAAGTCCAAAGACAATAGTGAAACAACGGGAATTTGCATTCAAAGGGGAAAAAATATATAAAGGAGTGAAAGCTGTTTGTAAGGGTAGGCATTTTTAAGATCTAACAAGTATGAAAAGCCTTCAGCATCTATGCCTCAAGCTACTGTTTTCAAAGAATTGAAGTTAAGAAAACTCACTTTGAATTTGACTGGTTCAGGGTATTGTGTGCCGCCTCGCCTGAGTCTTTTAAAATCTATGTGTCTTACTGTTGCCTTAACAAAAGTGTAACTGGGAGTTAGATTGATTAGGGGATTTAGAAGTTATCATAGTAGTAATTTGTAGATCTATGCATGTGTTTAAAATCATTTCTCTTTTTAATAAATGCTTAATTTAGTTTTGTAAAAACCTATAAGACTTGGTGGTCTTATTACTACTGAATTCAAAGCACACATCTCAAAATTTATACAATTGCAAAACAAGTTGTGGCAATTGTTTCAAGTTTCCCTTTGGGATTGAACAAATCCGCATTTACCATCGGCTGTGCCAGAACAATGAGACAGCCCAATCCCCTACTTTATAAAACAGTTATGGACAGTTATTAAACAGCCCTGATTTTTCCTCTCAACACTCGTCCATAAACGGAAAGGTGTTTAGATTTGCTTCCCCCTTTCATAAGCAGCGGAGTATTTCCTAACCTCTCAGTTTTGGTGTGATCCAATTTCCTATTGATAACCCCACAGCAAACTTTAAATAAGATGAACTCAGAGGGTTAATTTATTTGCACACACTCAAAATGCAGGGGAAGGTTGCAACATTGCCTCCTTTTCACTCATTCAGTAAAGAGGAATAGAAAAAGAAAGATTTACAGGGCAAAGACCACAGAGAAAATAATTATCATTTCACACGAGTCCAGAGTTCAAAGTTCAATGGTGCATTCCTTCACAGAGGTTGGCAGATTGAAAACTGATGCTGGATAATTCACTTTTCCAGTAAAGTTGACTTCCACAATGAGAAAGCCACACAGAGATGAATCAATCTTGTAGGCGATGGTGCAGAAGTTCCAGTCGGAACAGTGTAGTTGGGGGCCGGACATTCAAACCTGGACAGAGCCAATTTTCTGTGCTGCTGCTTGGTAGATGGAAGGATGGCAGACAGCTTTGCAGCTCCACAAGGCAATATTATTGTCTCCATTTTTTTGTACATGGAACATGGGCATCGCTGGCTAGGCCAGAATTTATTGCCCACCCCTAATTGCCCTTGTTCAGTGGGGCATTTTTTACAAGTCAACCACATTGCTGTGGGTCTAGAGTCATGTGTAGGCCAGCACATTTCCTTTCCTGAAGGACATTAGTGAACCAGATGGGTTTTTTAACAACAATTGGCAATGGTTTTGTGGTCATCATCAGACTTAATTCCAGATTTTTATTGAATTCAAATTTCATCTGGGATGGTGGGATTTGAACCCAGGTCCCCAGCGCATTACCCTGAGTCTCTGGAATACTATCCCAGTGACAATACCACTTTGCCATCTCCTCCCCACAAAGGGTGGGTATCCTATTGTCTGTGTCCCTGAGATTGTTAATGTTCCAACCATGAAGTCTTGAAGGGAGGTTGGGGGGGGTCTGTTGTCCGAGTAGACAATTTGGCTTCAGTTGGCCAGGCCTGGCTTATGAAATGTAGATGGCCTCTGTATGGGTCCCTTTGAATTTGGTCTCTGCAGCCCACAGGGGTTCATTAGGGTCTCTTCAGAGATAACGAGGTGCCAATTTCTTCAATACTGCCAAATACCCCAGTTGTTCAGGGTCATAGACAGGCATAGCTTCAGCCATTTTAAAAGGTTATTGTCCAGTTTTTTAAATAAATTTTAGAAATTAGCCATGAAGATATACATATGTCTATATATTATATATATATATTATAAAATACAGAGTGTGAGGTCTTAGCCCCCTGACAAAACTCATCAATAGTATGGAAATAGATACATGGAAAGGAGAGGTCTGGAGGATTATGGACTGGGTGCAGGTCAATGGGACTAGTGGAATAATATTTCGGCACAGACTAGAAGGGCTGAATGGCCTGTTTTTCTGTGCTGTAGTGTCTATGGTTCTATGGAAAATTTGATTGAGAATTTAATGAACCCAACTTGACAACATAGGATCGATGGACTTTGTACAGAATGCAATAGATATTTCACTTTTATTGTGCTAATTAAGGAAACCTGCATTTTACAATGTATCATAATTATTTGCATATCAAAACTGTACGCCCCTTTCATTATTTTATACTTTATTTTAATTTAAATGTTTCTCTTTAGCTATGCTATGAATTTACTTACTTGTTTGATTTATACCATCATCACAATTTGGCACCTGCCACCCTGATGATTTTTTCAATAAAGCAGTCATCTACCTAAATGTCTCTGCTCAATGGTAATGTCTTCAGTTGGTACCTCATGTTGGTTTTACGATGAGGTAACTGGGCCCCCTTATCATAGAGCAAATACTGGTGACAGCACAGAGCCAAGCCGATCCTAAAGCTGGTCAGAGTCCGACCAGATATAAAGGAAGGCACTGTGTTCCCCAGTTCTGGTGGAGGGAGACCGCAGTCAGAGGTTACCACACGACGATGTGCACTGGAAAGTGTGCCCGCTGCATTGGCCTGTTCCTGTTACCGCTGGCCTTTGTATGTATTATAGCCAACATCCTCCTTATCTTCCCCAATGCGGAGACAACATGGACCGATAATATCACCCTGCAAGTCTGGTTGATGGGAGGAACAATAGGAGGCGGACTTTTTGTAAGTGCATTTTGCGTTGATTTTCTCATGGTCTACCTCTCCCACCTCCCCCATCCGTGCCCTCTGTCCCACCACCACCATCACCCACCCACCCGCCCCAACCTCCTCCCATTTATTGATGTGGATGGTCACGCGGGCATTGTTCCCCCCCCCCAAGGACCCCGGGCAACCAGCCTTGGACATTGAGCATCGCCAGATCATTTAGCTATGGAGGGGCAATGAGAATCAGCCCCTGCCCCCACCCTCACACTCCAAAGGCCAGAGATAAGTTGGTGACCAGAGGCAGGAACCGATCCCTAAAAGTATCACCTCGGGTTAGCTGAGCCATTAAAAAAAAAAGTCAAACGGAACTTATTTCTGGAGGGATAAAATTGAAAAGTGAGGGAAGTTATTGCGAAACCTGTGCCGAGCATTGGTTAGACCACGGTACTGTGCACAGTCCTGGTCGACATATTATAAAAAGGATATAGGGGCACTGGAGAGGCTGCACAGCAGCTTCCCAAGGATGAAAACAGAAATGTGTGGGTATATGTATCAGGAAAGGATTGACAGGCTGGGTCTCTTTTCTCTAGGTAAAAGAAGACTGAGGTTTGATCTAGTAGAGGACTTTAAAACTATGCAATGTTCTTCCAGATTGGATGCGGAGAGAGTGCTTCCTCTTGAGGGGAAGGAATAAAACTAAGGGCTGACAACATACGATAGTCACCAGGAAACCTAATAGGGAATTCAGGAGAAGTTTCTTCATCCAAAGAGTGGTGAGAATGCGGACGTCCGCAGGGAGTGGATTAAGCAGATGGTAGAGATGCATTTAAGGGGATGCTGGACAAGTATATGAAGGAGAAGGGAATAGAGGGTTGCGATGATAGACTTTGGGTGAGAAAAGATGGGAGGAGGCTCAAGTGGAGAATTAGCACCAGCATGGGCTAGTTGGGCCAAATGGACGCAGAAACGCAAGAAATAGGAGCAGCAGTGGACCATCCGGCCCCTTGAGCCTGCTCTGCCATTCAATACGATCATGGCTGATTTTGAGGCTTCAACTCCATTTTCCCGCCCGCTCCTCATTTCCCGCCCCCCCACCCCCCACCCCCCGCTCTCCGATTCCCTGAGAGACCAAAAATCTGTCCGTCCCAGCCCTAAATAAATTCAACACTGAAGCATCCACAACCCTCTGGGGTAGATAATTCCAAAGATGCACAACACTTCCAGTTCTCCGCACCTCAGACCTAAACGATCGACTCCTTATCCTGAGACTCTGCCCCTGTGTTCTAGATGTCCGAGCCAGGCGGAAGCAAATCTCTCAGCATCGACCCTATCAAACCTCTTCAGAATCTTGTTTGTTTCAATGAGATCGCCTCTTGACATTCTCAACCCTCTCTGGGTAAAGAAGTTTCTTCAGAATTCCCCATTGGATTTCCTGGTGACTATCTTATATTGATGGCCTCAAGATATACTCCTCCTCACATTCTTCTCTTTGTATCCAATCTATCAAAACCTTGCGTAATTTTGAAGATCTCTGTCATGAAGCTATTAATGTGTATAACATTTTGGAAAATATTTTCCTTTCAAAATTTGGCCTGTGGGTCTGTCTTAGTTGGATTAAAGCCAGCTAGTCTGAGTGCTTTGATATGTACTAGTTTTGATATGTAAAGGAGATAGCGGGCATTTATATTTCTTAAATACAGCATTCAAGAAGTAGGGTGAAAAACTGACGCCTATCTTGCATCTGCCAAGCATATGTTTATATTACTAATAAAATTGATACTATGAAAGGCGTTTCATTGTTAAAAGGTGAAGTTCAAAGAGGTTGTTGATACAATGAGAATTAACATTCAGTGGGGGTGGTAGGTATAACTTCAGTAGTTTTCGGGTGTGCAGGGCAGAGGCAATGTAAGATCAAAAGGCAGCTGCAAGCCTCCAACTGGCTCCACAGTGGAATGAACCTCATTTTGAATTCGTAAGGTGAAAATGCTTTGCCTGGTGTTTGGTTAAGTCTATAGGTTGTTGTTGCCCTAATGGAGATTAGTTTGGGAATTTGTTATAAGTTATGATCGTAGTAATTTGTAGCCATATATACATATATTTTAACTTGTGTTAATTAATAAAATGTTTCAATTAGTTAATGTAAAGCCACGCGAGCTGGTGGTCTGGTTCCTGAATTTAGAGTCACATCTCAAACATAACACTTAAAATTATAGGTTATGACAGTTGTTTAAAGTTTCCCTCTGGGATTTTTAAATAACTCCACTTTACCAACTGCATGGGTCATAACAATCTCTATTCGATCCATTCTCTAAATGCCAGAGAATATAGACCCAATTTACTCAGCCTTTCATCACAGGACAACCTTTGCATCCCAGGGATCAACCTTTGGAACCTTCACTGTACTGCCTGCATTGTAAGAATATCCTTCCTTAAATATGGAGACCAAAACTCCACACGGTATTCCAGGCGTGGTCTCACCAAAGCCATGTACATTTGTAGCAGGACTTCTTTATTCCTGTACTCCAACCCCCTCGCAGTAAAGGCCAATGCACCATTTGCCTTCCTAATTGCTTGTTGAATGTAGTAATTATGGTTTTATTTAGTGTGTAACGTGCCTTTAAGAATAATACTTGTTTGGAGATATCACATGTGTTATGACCCAGCAGCTGGTAAAGCTGAGCTATTTAAAAATCCCATAGGGAAACTTTAAACAACTGTCATAACCTATTTTTTTTAATGTGGTATGTTTGAGATGCAACTCTACATTCCGGAATCAGACCTTCAGTTCTCGAGACGTTTTATATCAAGGTACATGGGACATTTATTAATTTACACAAGTTAAATATATACACATGGCTACAAATTACTACTATCATAACTTTTAACAAATTCCCAAACTAATCTCCATTAAGGCAATAGCAACCCATAGGCTTAACCAAACACCAAGCAAAGCATTTTCACCTTAGAAATTCAAAATGAGGTTCCTTTCACTTTGGTTCCTGTGGAGACAGTTGGAGGATTACAGCTGCTTTGATCTTAGATTGTCCCTGCCCTGCACACACAAAACTGCTGAAGTTATACCTAGCATACCTCACTGAATGTAAATTCTCATTGTATCACCATCCCTTTGAACTCCACTTTTTCTAACAATAAAACTCCTTTCATAGTACCAATTTTATTAGTAATATAAACATATATTACTTGGTCTCTGCTAGCTAGGTGCTAGATTTCACCCCACTCCTTGAATGCTCTATTCAAAAAGTGCAAATGAACTCGACCTCTCTTACATCTCAAAATTAGTACACATCAGACTAGTTGGCTTTAATCCAATGAAGACACACTCACAGACTAAACCTCTATTTTAAAATAAATCGCTTCCTGCACTTGTTAATCCCCTGTAAGAACTTTGAACAGGAGTTTGATGTATGGATGAGGTTAAGCAGTAAGAGTGGAACTGACTGACTGATTATTTTAATGCATGGGAATAGTTTCATTGCATATTTTATTTCAAGTTAGATCTCTGTGATAGGGTAATTATCTTCCTTTTACTGTTATTATTCCTTTACAAGTATTTTTTATTGTATCTAAAACAGACAATAAAGTGGAGTTGAATTGAATTAAGTTGAATAAACATTTGCAAGTTTCACACCTTTTAAAATATACTTTGTTTTTCTATTTTTACGACCAAAGTGAATAGCCTCACAATCCACCACATTATACTCCACCTTGTTGCCCACGCACTTAACCTGTTTATATCCCTTTGCGTCTCTCTGTCTACACAGCTCGCATTTCTTGGTGTCATCAGAAAACTTAGACACATTGCTCCCTGTCTCTCAATCTAAGTCATTAACATAGGTTGCAAATCATGAGGCCCCAGCACTGATCCTTGTAGCACTCCACTAGTCACAGCCTGCCGACTTGAAAATGCCCCAGTTATCTCTACTCTTTGCTTCCGGTCTGTTAACCGATCCTCCATCCCTGCAAGTACTCCGCAAGATCTTATCTTGCCTGTTACCCTTTTGAGTGGCACCTCATCAAACCCCTTTTGGAAATCTAGGAATCCTACATCTAATGGTTCACCTTTATTTACCCTACTAGCCGTATCCTTGAAAAACTCGAAAAAATTTGTCAAACATAATTTCCCTTTCATAAAACCATGTTAACTTTGTCTGACCATGCTATGATTTTCTAAGTGCATTGCTAACTCTTCCTGAACAATAGATTCCAGCACTTTCCTGACAATTGATGTCAGGCTAATTGGCCCGTAGTTCCCTGTTTTCTCTCCCACCTTTCTTGAATGGCCTGTCTCTGTGCTATATATTGGTTAAGGACCGGAGGAGGTGTTAATTTAAACAGCCCTGATTTCTCCTCTCGTAAACAGAAAGGTGTTTTGGATTTGCTTCCTCCTTCATAAGTGGTGGAGTATTTCCCAACCCCTCAGTTTTGGTGTCATCCAATTTTCTATGAATAACCACACAGCAAACTTGTGATAGGATGAACTCAGAGGGTTAGTTTATTTGCACACACTCAAACACAGGAGGAGAGTTGCAACATTTGCCTCCTTTTCACTTGTACAATAAAATTAGGATAAAGAAAGGAAGATTTACTGGGCAAAGACCACTGAAGTAAAGATTTATTGCTTCATGCGAGTCTAGAGTTCAGAATCAAAGTCTCCTTTTCTGTTATCTCAGTATTCCATCACACTCCTGACTTGTGCCCTGTTGACTGTCGACAGTCTTTGGGAAGTTAGGAGGTGAGTTACCCACTGTAGAATTCCGAGTCTCTGGCCTGCTCTTGTCGCCACAGGTATTTGTACTGTTTATATTTATACCGGTAATCTGCACCAATGATGAGATTATCATTTCAGAACCAAACTTTCACAGCCTAGTTAGTTCACCCTCGGGTTCAAAAAGGAAAGACCCGCTTGCTCCCAAGTTCCAACTTTGCAACTCGGTCAGCCGTCAAATCCAGAGCCCTGTCTCGCTGCTTCTAGTCGCACTTTCTTCCTGTTTGATTATCGGCAATATTTTCTATTCACAGGTCCTGTGTCCAGCATGCGCTGCCGTACGGGCCGGAGGGAAAGGATGTTGTGGTGCCGGATGCTGTGGGAACAGATGCAGGGTAAGACGTGCGAAGCCTCTTAGTCTGTCCCGTCGAGCACTTCGGGAATGCCTTGCTGGCGCTCTTCATTGAAAACAACGTGCAATAAATAAAAAAGAAAGACTTGCATTTGTGTAGCGCCTCTCATGACCACTGGATGTCTCGGAGGGCTTCATGTCGCCAGTGAGGCACTTCTTGAAGTTCAGTCACTGCTGTAGCCTGCAGTCGATTTTATGCACAGCAAGCTCCCAGAACCATCAATACCATAATGACTTGATAACCTGTTTTCGTGATGTCAGTTTTAGGGATAAAATATCGGCTGCTCTTCTTCGAAATAGTTTTTGCTTTCTTCATTCATGGGATGTGGACGTCACTGGTCAGGCCATAATTTACTGCCCATCCCTAATTACCCCTGTTCAGAGGCAACCACACTGCTGTGGACCTGGAGTCACATGTAGGCCAGACTGGGTAAGGACAGCAGATTTCCTTCCCTAAAGGGGCATTTGTGAACCAGATGGGTTCTTACAACAATCAGCATTCCGTATTTTTATTGAATTCAAATTTCACTATCTGCTGTGGTGGGATTTGAACCCAGGTCCCCAGAGCATTACCCTGGGTCTCTAGAACACTAGTCAGTGATAATACCACTACCACTTCTACCGCCTCTCTCTAGTAGCTGTAGGATCTTTCGCATCCACCTGAGAGGGCAGAGAGGCCTCAGTTTAATGGCTCATCCAACTAACAGCATCTCCAACAGTCTGCACTCCCTCAGTAGTGTACTGAAGTGTGAGTCTGGATTTTTGTGCTCAAGCCCCTGAAGGGTAACTTTAAACCTAGAAACCTTCTGACTCAGCGGGAAAGAGTGCCACCCACTGAGCCGAGGCCATTATGGCAGATATTGCTGAAAAGAGAGACATGTAGCCGAAGCTTTTCGTCTTGTACTCACCAGGATATAATATATTGTTGGACGCCAAATTTCAAATGATCACGAGGATTTATACTGCAGGAGTAAAGGGTACCGATTGGTTGGCAAGATTGGCCGAGGCATTGCCATGAGGTGTACTCAACCAGCCCACACTTGCAAAACCCCAGAACAAAACATCTACTGTTAGATGTAATTGGACAGCACTCACTGAACAATCCTGAGTGCGCTAATAGCTACACTAACAACCAGCCTAAGGTAATCAGTTGAGCTTGTAACGTTGCTCATTTATACTTGCTAGAAGCGACGAACATTCATACACAGAGACCGATTCTCTGCAAACAATAGGAATATGTTCAAGCCTTGAGCCTTTTTGAATTACTCAAAGCAAGGGATCCCATTGCTTTCACCATGGCAATGACTCAGCCAATCAGATTCTTTAATGTTGTTACTCTAGTTACACTAATGTTACCCTTCACACTTTACTGTTGTCCCTCTTTGACTGTTACTCCTGTTAAGCTTGATCTTGTTTTGACGTCACTCTTTCCCGCTCGCAAACTTGCTATTGCAAATGTTTCTGATTATCCCAGTATCCCAACAACAACATAATAAGAGCATTCTCAAAGCGCTTCACAGGAACTCTATGAAAGACAATATGACATCGAGCCCCACACACACGAGATATTAGGATCAAAAGCTTGGTCAAAGAGGGAGGTTTTAAGGAGCGTCTTTAAAGAGGAAATTGAGGTGGAGAGGTTTAGGGAGGGAATTCTAGGGCTTAGGGCCCAGGAAGCTGAAGGCACAGCAGCAATGGCAGAGTGATGGAAATTGGGGATGCTTAAGAAGCCAGAATGGGAGGAGCGCAGAGATCTCGGAGGGTTTTTTAAAAATTCATTCATGGGACGTTGGCTTCACTGTCTGGGCCAACATTTATTGCCCATCCCTAATTGCCCTTGAGAAGGTGGTGGTGAGCTGCCTTCTTGAACTGTTGCAGCCCATGTGGTGTAGGTACACACTCAATGCTGTTAGGGAGGGAGTTCCAGGATTTTGACCCAGCGACAGTGAAGGAACGGCCGATATATTTCCAAGTCAGGATGGTGAGTGGCTCGGAGGGGAACTTCCAGGTGGTGGTGTTCTCATCTATTTGCTGCCCTTATCTAGATGGTAGCAGTTGTGGGTTTTGCAAGGTGCTGTCGAAGGATCCTTGGTGAATTCCTGCAGTGCATCTTGTGGATGGTACACACACTGCTGCAAATGGGCGTCGGTGGTGAAGGGAATGAATGTTTGTGGATGGGGTGCCAATCAAGCGGGGCTGATTTGTCCTGGACAGTGTCAAGCTTCTTGAGTGTTGTCCAGGCAAGTGGAGAGTATTCCATCACAGTCCTGACTTGTGCCTTGCAGATGGTGGACAGGTTGTGGGGCGGGGGCTGGGGGAAATGACTCTACAAAGAAAACGGAAGGGGTGAGGAATGGAGGGATTTGAAACCGAGGGGGAAAATGACAAACTCACAGTGTTGCTTAACCGGAAACAAATGTAGGTCAGTATGCGCAGGGGTGATAGGGGAACAGGACTCGGTGTGAATTCGGACACGGGCGGAGTTTTGGATGATGTCAAGTTACCCCAAACCCGTGCACTAAATCATTGTCAAGGGACATATAAATAGCTGGTGTACTCCAGCCTGTCTGCCAGTTGACCCTCCTTCTGCCAACACAGTTAATCATGTTTGCGTTCTCTTGTAGATGCTGCGATCTGTGTTCTCTTCTGTCTTTGGTAGCCTGGGCTCCTTATACTGTCTCAGTGTATCATCTGCGGGTTTGGCGAATGGCCCATTGTGTGCCCTTGAGTCCGGGAAATGGGAATATCCCTTCCAGGGCTCCGAAAACAGGTAGGTCACAAACTTCCCCGGCCGACATCGTTTTTCACGTTGCCTTGATTCGTTCAAGGTGACAATGATGCGGAGAGGGGCGCAATGGCTGGCGGGAACAGGCAAAACTGAGCGGTTTTTAAAAAAAAATCTTTCACGGGATCTGGGTGTCGCTGGCCGGGCCGACACTTATTGCCCCCATCCCTAATTGCCCCTTGAGAAGGTGGTGGCGAGCTGCCTTCTTGAACCGCTGCAGGCCCTGTGGTGTAGGTACACCCACAGTGCTGTTAGGGAGGGAGTTCCAGGATTTTAACCCAGCGACAGTGAAGGAACGGCCGATATATTTATGGTGAGCGGCTTGGAGGGGAACTAGCAGGCGGTGGTGGCGTGCCCATGTACCTGCCGCCCTTGTTGCAGTACAGACTGGGATGTTTGTACATTTGACCCCTACCCTCAGCTGCTTCCAATAGCCAGAGAGCCTCAGATGGCCTGAACTCACCATTTCTGTAAACTTTAGGTACTACTTGAACTTAAATCCCAATATCTATTTGTTCATTTGAGAGTTTAACCATACGGGCAACAGGAGACGGTCTGGTGAAGTAACTCACGTTTCGAGTCCATATGACCCTTCTTGGGAGGGTTTAAGCTCGCCCGATCAACCTTGAAGGCTGCAGGTTCTCACAATGTGGTTCTGCGAACTGGAAATAAGCACGACATGGGCCTCTCCAGCAGTTGTGCTGTGATTAATTCATTAACTTGTTACCTCCATTCTGTCCAAAGTGCAGGGGTGCACTTCTCTGTCAAACGAGAGCTATGCAGAGTCACAAGATGCATTGATTACAGTTTAGGCAGAATAATGCGATGTGAGGTTAATCGATTAACATGCTCGGTGTGGAAACTGAACTAAAACCAATCATTAACCATCAATTTCCCCACATCTCCCTCACCCAACCCCTCCCCAGCAATATATTCAGCTCCTTCCTTTTCCTGAGTGGAAGTTCTCTGCTGTCTGGAATACCGGTGGCAGTGGGATGAGTGGGCGTTACTGTCCGCATAAGGCTTCAATTGGCACAGACTTACTCATGGTGGAGGATGGGTCTTCAAGAGAGTTTCATGCTTTCCATTGCAGAATGACTAATTAATTGAATTTTAATTGCCGTGATGGGGTTTGAACCCATGACCCCAGCAACTCTGGGTTACTGCTCCAATGACAGCACCTCTCCCACATTTGCAAATGGGAGGGAGGACAGAACGGAAGGGAGGGTGAGGGAATAAAGTTACAATTGTCTCCCCGTGGATGTCAAGCCTGACTTGAAACCCGTTTCTTTCCCCCAGTTACCTAGGCAACCTGACCTCGTGGGAAACTTGCAAAAATCCCCCAAACATCGTCTTGTGGAATGTAGTCCTCTTCTCCATTTTACTCGTGGCTAGTGCGATCGAACTGGTCTTCTGCGTGTTGCAGGTCATTAACGGATGCATTGGAGTTTTCTGCGGAGATTGCCGAAAGAAACACGGGAACGAAGTAAGAATCTGTTTTGCGTCAGTCATTCTCTTGCGTTTTTACCTCCCTCTGGGACTTTGACCATGTTGAACCTCCAGTTGTTCCAGTGCTGGGTTCTAAGCTCCTGGTGTTCCCTCTTCAAAGAGTCATTTTCACACGGAAGGAGGCTATTCAGCCCATTGAGCCCATGCCGGCCCCTCTGTACACCAATCCAGTCAGTCCCATCTCCCCCCGCTCTATCCCCGTATCCCTGCAAGTTCATCTCCCTCAAACGCCCATCCAAATTCCTTTTGAAATCATTCATTGTCTTCGTTTCAACCCCACCCCCATCAGGCAGTGAATTCAGAGCATTACCACTCGCGGAAAAAGGTTCTTCCTCACATCTCTTACCCAAAACCTTATATCTGTGTCTCCTACTCCTTGTACCATTAGCCAATGGGAACAGTTTTTCTTTGTCTACCTTATCTAAACCTGTCATCGCCTTGTGTCCCTCGATCAGATCCCCCCCTCAATCTCCTTCGCCCCAAGGAGAACAACCCCAACTTCTCCAACCCAACCTTGTAGCCAAAATCCCTCATCCCTCGAACCATTCTGGTAAATCTCCTCCGCGCCCTCTCAAGGATCCTCACATCCTCCCCAAAGTGTGGTGGCCAGAACTGGATGCAATACTCTAGTTGTGGTCTAACCAGGGCTCTATGGAGGCTCAGCATAACTTTCTTGCCTCTGGACTCAATGCCTCTATTTTTTTTTTCTTTATTCTTTCATGGGATGTGGGTGTCACTGGCAAGGCCAGCATTTGTTGCCCGTCCCTAATTGCCCTTTCCTCTTATTGCCCTTGTTTGTTTCACCAACCATCTAAAGTTGGTGTCCTCTGGTTCACTAATTGTCATTGAACTGAGTGGCTTGGCCATTTCAGAGAGCAGTTAAGAATCACACAAATATACAAATATACGCATTAGGAACAGGAGTAGGCCACTCGGCCCCTCGAGCCTGCTCTGCCATTCCATAAGGTCTGAATTTCAGGAAGAATTCGGTGAGCTCTAAGACACAATGTAAGTCCATCGGAAACCATTTTCAATCAGGGAGACATGGTATTCTCTGAGAGAAGGACTTAACGAGTGGAAAGGCCTGGGAAAGATTATAGGTAAAGATGGTAAAACAGTCATTTTATGACATGGGAACCGGGTACACTCATTGAGGTTAGTTGGCGTGGACTACAAATCTGTGTGTTCGTAAAGTGTTGTAGGAAGGGACAAGGAACCATGTATTTCTCATACCCATATGCTGCATCATGGTGAGGACCAGGTAGCTGAAGTTGACGGGGTATCTGAAGACGGAGACAGTAATTTGGACGAAGAAGATGAGGCGATTTGTCCCAGAGGACAACTGCCGAAAGCTGGCACTAAAGTTACATACTCGGCCAGAAGGGGCCAGTCAATGGCGGCTGTAGGTAGAGCAGGGAAGGCCGCTGGAAAATATAAAAACTGGTTAAATGTACGAGATGAAGGACTAGGAGGTTAGGCCTATGCATTGGGAACATGAAGGTCAAAAATGGAAGACATGGAGTTCGGACAGTGGGTTTGGGAGTGAACATGCCTCTAGGAAGAGATCGCGAACTGTTGAAAGAACATCTATAAATGGGAGAGGGAGATCAGACAGTCCAGAGTGAGATAGAAGGCAGGATAGAGGGCGTAGCTTAATAAGGTCAAGGAATATGGAACAGACTGGAAACACTACAAGGAGCAGAATCTCATGTGATCGAGAAGTCTAAGTGGTTTCAAATAAATTCGATGATAAATTAATAAAGGATGCCAAACAGCAAGAACTATATAGTTGGAAAGAATTTGGGGTATGCACAGAGGTGCCAGATAGGGGACAACCAGCTCTGTCTCACAGATGGATATGCACAGAAAAGATGTTTCCTGATGGGACTTATAAAGCTAAAGCCAGGCTAGTGGCACGAGGGTTTGAAGAGAAATTTGGGTGACCGGGATATGAGTAGATTTACCTACGGCAGGGAAAATTATGCCGAAGATCTTTTTGGTTCTATTAGCTACAAAGGGAAGTTTTTCTCCGTCCACCAAAAGAGGTGCCCAACGCAGAAGGGAGCTCTCTGGAAGCTAAATAAATGCGCATACAGTTTAAATGATGCCTCCAGAGTTTGGTATTTCTCAGTGAGGTTAGCTTTGTTAAGGTTGGGCTGTCTGGAAGCAGAGCCGGCAATGTTTTATTGGTACCGTGAAGGGAAACTTGCAGGCGTCTTTATGATGCATGTAGATGATTTTTTTTGTGGCGGGGGGATAGTAGTGAATGTGAAACCATTGTCATTAATGGGCTCAGAATGGAGTTTAAAATTGGAAATCGGGCAGAGCGGATCCCACGCCCTTTTACATCAGCAACCCTATTTGGAGAACGTCAATCTCATTGCAATTAGTCATGGTAGGGCCTCCTGGAAAGATACAGCGGCTTCTGAGACAGAAAAAGAGGAACTCAGGAGTCTAATTGGGCAACTCAATTGGCTAGGCAAACAAACAAGGCCGGAGGCCAGTTTGGCCGCTTTGGAATTGAGCGCTACAATGAACGATCCCAAGGTTGAAGAAATCATTCGGGTGAAACTAAACGTTGACAAAATTAAAAATGGAGCAGCGTGTTTTGAAATTCCCATCTTTGGGTGATTTTAGGAAATGAAACTGATTGTGTTCAGCGACGCGTCTTATGTGTGATGGATTTTCGAGTGTGGTGGAGGGGGGCGGATTTATAATATTTCTCATGGTGGAGGAAGAAAGGCAAATGCTGCCCTTTGGCATGGGAATCTAAAAAGATACGAAGAGTTGCAAAAGTTACATTGGCGGCGGAGACTCTGGTCCTTGTTGAGGTGGTAGATGTGGCATTCTTGATATCGAAGATGCCGGGAGACGGTTTTAAATGGGAAAAGGTATTCAGGAAGGGTACCTATCGAATGTCTTATAGATAATAAGTCACTCTGGGGAAAAAGTTCACTCTACGGAGGTGAGTCAACGAGAGGAGATTGCGAATCGACATTGCAAGCTTAAAACAGATGCCCGAGAATAAGGAGATCGCCAAGGTCAAATGGATTGATAGCAAGTAACAATCATCTGACTTGCTCCACCAAAAGAGGAGCGAGCTCCAAGAAGTTATTAGAGATCCCCAAAGAGGGATATCGTTTTCTTTAAGGAAAAATACTTCTTTTGTGTGGACATGTGCGTTTTTTTTAAGGAGGGGCAGAAGGTGAATTTATTGAACGAGAAAATATATATCGATATTTCTTATTACTACTATAGTTTGCTTGTGTGGTTATATAAACTTAAGGGCTACTTTCATTTTTTTAAGGAGGAGGGGAATCTGTTAGGGAAGGAAACAGTTAAAAAAGTTCAATCGCTAATAGTTTAACAAAGTATCCATTTGGTTGTATCAAGGCCCTCTATGGAGGTGTCCTCCTGCTCTCCATCGGGGACCTGGGGTGGAGGGTGTTGGTTCACGGACTCCCCACAATACCTGCCCTTTTTTGCGTTCTTGTGGGGTCCGTGGACCACGTTTCTATCGGGTGTTGCAGGCTGCGCTCCCTTTTCAGTTATTTAAAAAAAAAACCCTTTGGTTGTATCAAAGAGGTTAACGGCTGAGACTAGGGTGGCCTGTGGGAGAGTTTTGTGACCAGCGATAGGACTCGGGGCGGGATTTTCCGCGGCCACCCGCCGCCGGGATCTTCCGGTCCCGCCGCAAGTCAATGGACTTCTGGGCTAGGGCTCTGCCTTCTCCCCGCGAGAGATCCCACCCGCGATGGGGGCCGGAAAATCCCGGCCTCTGTCTTGGTTTCGGTCTCAAGTTCCAGTGGTTGTTTCGAAATGAACAGTGAGATTTAAACCCGCGCCCTGAAACCATTTACCTGCAGCTCTGTATTGTTAGTCCAGTGACGTTACCACTATGCCGACACCCCTGCTTAATTTGCAAAGCACGAGGTTCCATAACTTTGCTGGCTACTCCAACTATTCTCATGCATGTGGTTGGGACAAGTCTTTTCTCCCGATTCCTTGTCCTTCACCACCAACTGTTTCCTTAAACTCCTCTCCCCTGCTCTGTCTATCCTCATATCCACCAGGAGCTCTTGACTTTCTTCGTCACGTGCCTCTCTCATCCTTGCGCAAGCTTTCACCAAGGTTCCACCTTGCCCTAGCTCAGGCCCCTTTCTCCAGTGTCTGCCCTATCTGCCTTCATGCCCTCTCTGAGCTCATCTTGTCCATAAGCCCCACTTCCTGCTCTCTGGACCCCTATTCCCATTAAAAATCTAGATGTCCACCTTCCTTCCTTGGCGACCCCATTCCCCCGCCCATGCTAACAGATAGTATAAACGGTTCCTCTTGCCTTAGACACTGTCAGCCCCCATTTTAAATCAGTCATCATCACCCACAACCACCCTCCCTCAGAAAATCCAACCCTCTTTTACTCCAACATCCTTTTTAAAGCTTTTAAATCCCCTGCATCCCAAGAGCACAAGACTCAGGAGCAGCAGTAGGCCATTCGGCCCCTCAAGCCAGCAGCAGCATTTGATAAGGTCATAGCTAATTGTGGCCTCAACTCCACTTTCCTGTCTTTCCTCCCCCCCCACTGCCCCCAACTCCCCTCGCCGCTGACCCTGCACCTGCCCCCATGTCACCGTCCCCCCCCTGCCCTTCCCCAATGACCCCCTTGTCACTCAAAAATCGGTCTACCTCAGCCTTGAATATGTTCAATGACCCAGCATCCACTGCTCTCCGGGGAAAGGAATTCCACTGACTAACGGCCCTCTGAGAGAAAAAAAATTCCCCTCACCTCAGTCTTAAATGGAAGACGCCTAATTTTTAAACTGCGCCCCCTGGTTCTAGGGGGAACATCCTCTCAGTATCCACCCTGTCAAGTCCCCTCGGGATCATAGATGTTTCAATAAGGTCATCTCTCATTTTTCTAAACTCCAATGGGGATAGGCCCAACCTGCTCCAACTTTCCTCATAAGACAAACCCTTCATCCCAGGAATCAGTCAAGGCAACCTACCCTGAACTGCTTCGAACGCAACTGTATCATTCCTTAAGTAAGGGGATCAGAACTGTACGCAGTCCTGCTAATTGTTCCTGTTAGTCCAAATCTGCAATTTTCCACCTTGTTAGAGAACTGAGAGAGCCTCTACCCTCCCTCGGCGCGCAACATTTCTTCACGTTCCTTCTTGCTGCCTTGCCAGGCTTCGACACGGTCGATTGGCCATGCTACCCGTCACAGTTATCTAGCCAAGTGGGGACCACACTCGCCTGGCTTCACCCTTACCTATCCAGTCGTAGCCAGGGAATCTCTTCCCCTTCCTCCGTTCTTTAGCTCTGGAGACCCCGAGGACCCATTCTCGGGGGGCCCCCCCCTCCCATTCCACCACGTGAAAGAAAAATGTGCACAGGAAGAGGCAAATCGACACACGCTCCGCGGGAGCAGAGAAGATGGGGCTGTAAAACGACGGGAAGGGAAATGTTGATGTCCGCTTCTTTACTTCATCAGGATCATCGAATTCATAAGAATGGTTGTAGCACAGAAGGAAGCCATAGAACCATAGAACACCACAGCACAGAAAACAGGCCATTCGGCCCTTCTAGTCTGTGTCGAAATATTATACCGCTAGTCCCATTGACCTGCACCCAGTCCATAACCCTCCAGACCTCTCCCATCCATGTATCTATCCAATTTATTCTTAAAACTTAAGAGTGAGCCCGCATTTACCACGTCAGATGGTAGCTCGTTCCACACTCCCACCACTCTCTGAGTGAAGAAGTTTCCCCCTAAACCTTTCCCCTTTCACCCTAAAGCCATGTCCTCTTGTGTTTATCTCTCCTAATCTAAGTGGAAAGAGCCTACGCGCATTTACTCTGTCCATACCCCTCATAATTTTGTAAACTTCTGTCAAATCTCCCCTCATTCTTCTACGCTCAAATGGAATAAAGTCCTAACCTGTTTAATCTTTCCCTGTAACTCAACTCCTGAAGACCCGGCAACATCCTAGTAAATCTTCTCTGCGCTCTCTCAATCTTACTGATATCCCTCCTGTAGTTAGGTGACCAGAACTGCGCACAATACTCCAAAGTTGGCCTCACCAATGTCTTTGGGCCTTCAGGTGCCCGTGTCCGTTCTCTACAAACAGCAACACTCAAAACCCAGTCACCCCTTTTCCTCGTAGCCCTGCAAAATCTTTCTCGTCCGATAGTGATCCAATTCCCTTTCGAAAGTCAGGATTGAATCTGCCTCCGCCGCTCCCCGGCAGCGCGTTCCAGATCCCAACCGCTCGCTGCGTGGGAAAAAAAGGTTTTCCTCATGTCGCCGCTGCTTGTTTCCCCAATCACCTGAAACCTGTGCCCTCTCGCTCTCGATCCTCCTGCCAGTGGGAAGAGCTTCTCGCTATCTGCTCCGTCAAGACCCCTCGTTATTTGGAAGAACGCTATCCAATTTCCTCGCACCTTTCTCCTCGCCAGGGAGAACGGCCCCCAGCTTCTCCAATCTGCCTGGGTGACTGAAGTTCCTCAACCGTTTCTCGTGAGTCTTTTCCGCACCCTCTCCAATGCCTTCACATCCTTCCTAAAAACGCGGCACCCAGAACGAGACGCAATACTCCAGCTGAGGCCGAACCAGTGCTCTATAGCGGTTTATTACTTTTTTTTAACCTCCGTGCCCTATTTACAAAGTCAGGGTTGCTGTATGCTTTATTATCTGCGTTCTCAACCTGTTCCACCACCTGTAACGACTCATGTGCCTGGACTCCCAGGTCCCTCTCCTCCTGTAGCCCCTATAGAGTTGTGCCCTTTATTTTGTATTGCTTCTTCTTGATTCTTCCGACCAAAGTGAATCACTGCGTTAAATTCCATCTGCTCCTTGCCCTCCCGTTCCACCAGCTTGTCTATGTCCCCCTGAAGTTTGTCGCTACCCCTCCCAGCGCTCACAGTACAGTTTTTTGAAATAGCAAAATGAGGGCGTCCCCAGTTACTCGAACGTTGGGCCTTGGTTGAGCGCCAAGGTGGCCTCGAGGGGTGAGATGCCTTCCTAGGGCTCTGCTCCTCTCCGTGTGTGGTCAGTGTTAGTGCTATGCCCGTTCCCATTTTAAACCTTGCTCATTGTAACACTACTGTCTGCTCTTTATTACAGGACGATGGCTTCTGAACACCTCGGACCTGAAGTGGCCCTGAAGAGGCAGCTCCCGCTGTAGACTTAGCAATTTAAAATGTCCTTATGATCCTAGTTGGTTAGTTTGCCCTCTCTGTCCTGTCCAGCCTTTCCGTTTTCATTCTTACAACAGTGACTGCACCTTTGAAAAAAAAAAACTGCTTAATTAGCTCGAAAGCACTTTGGGATGCCCTGAGGACGTAAATGGCGCTATACAAATGCGAGCCTTTCTTTTGTTGAAAAATAAGCCCGGGGAAGGGTGACCAACTCTTTACAAAATAAAATAAGCGACGACTTGACCTTGGAACTAGCCGGTGGGATATGGGGGGGGGTGGTGGCAAAGATGGTGACCATAAAAATGGGGGCTGCGAGGGTAGGGGGGGCTGTTGTGGTAAGCATGAGAGCGGGAGGGGAAGGGGTTCATGGGCGGAGTGGTTTGAGACCATAATAGTGGGTGTAAAGTTTCAAATCAACTAAAACTTACGACTTATCTTGTTGAGTCACACATGTCACCATCTCTCTGCTGGCCGCTCCCCTCCCTCACTTGCAGTCCTGCTCAAATCATTCAAACTCGCCCTTGAGACTCCCAGGATCAGTCTCCCACAGGCTGTCCTAGAAGTACAGGACAAAAGGTGTCCCTTAAGGGACCTGGGACAGTCCAAATAAGGAACAATCACTTAAAATACAGGTAGGTTGATCACCCTGGCTTAGGGCTTTACCTGGGGTCGAGCCAGAGACTTGTTGATTCCCCCACTGCTCCTCAGTGACTGGCACTAGACGAACATATGAATTAGGAGCAGGAGCAGGCCACTCGGCCCCTCGAGCCTGTTCTGCCGCTCAATAAGACCATGGTTGAACTCATTGTAACCCCCACCGCCTACCCCTGATAACCTTGCACCCCCTTCCTTATCAAGAATCTATCTACCTCTGCCTCAACAATATTTCAAAGACCCTGCTTCCACTGCATTTTGAGGAAGAGAGGTCGAAAGATTCAGGACCCTCTGAGAGAAATGCTCTGGGAGCCTGGGGTTCAAATCCCATCACAACAGATGGTGAAATTTGAATTCAATAGAAATCTGGAATTAAAAGTCTGATGATGACCACAAAACCATTGCCCATTGTTGTAAATGTCTTTTAGGGAAGAAAATCTGCCATCCTTACCTGGTCTGGCCTACATGTGACTCCAGAACCACAGCAATGTGGTTGGCTCTTATATGCCCTCTGATCAAGGGCCATTGGGGATGGACAATAAATGCTGACCTGGTCAACGACACCTCCGTCCTATGAATGAAGATAAAAAAAAAACAGAGGAAAGTCATTAAGTCTGTTCCCTCACTGAATTAGATCGTGGCTGCCCTGTATCTAAACTCTATTTGGCTGCTATTGGTCCATTTGACCTGGTCCTCTTACTCAACAAAATTCAACTGTCCTTAGCCCTGAACATTTCAACTGGGCTCCAACATCCACTGTTGTTTGTGGGGGAGAGAGAGAGCTCCAGATTACTCAGACCTTAGGCCATTTTGTGTGTGAATACATGTATTAGTGTGTGTTGTGCACATATGTGTGTATGTGTGTGTGTCTGTGGGTGTCTGTTTATTTGCGAGCATACTTGTGTGCGTGCGTTTGTGTCCATGTGTGCATGCACTGTGCACATTGATTTGTATGTGCGTGTGGCTGAAATTCTTCAGCCTTTCCTCAAGATGGATCTGTCCTTGGAGTTGATAATGAAGCCAGTGGCTTTAGTCCAGACATTCACCCACAACTCCATTGAGTATGGTCATCTCCTCGTGTCTCCCTTGAGAGTTGAGATAGAGAGTGGGAAGGTAATGGGTTTCACTGCCAATAACTGAAGAAAAGGAAACAGCATTATACAGTGTACATACAAACAAGGAACAGGAGTAGGCCATTCAGCCCCTCAAGCCTGCTTCCCCATTAAATAAGATTATGGCTAATGTGATAATAACCTGAAATCTGCATCCCACCTACCCCTGATAACATATCACCCCCTTGCTTACCAAGAATCTACCCACCTCTGCCTTAAAAATATGCAAAGAAATGGCGGAGGATGATCCTTTGCATACGGAGGCTGGTGGGGTGAAAAGTGAAGACAAGGGGAACCCTATCATGGTCCTGGGAGGGAAGGGAAGGGGTGAGGGCAGAAGTGCGGGAAATGGTTGAGGACCCTGCCAACCACAGTGGGAGGGGGGCTTTAGCTCAGGGAAATGGAAGGCATGTCAGAAGGGCTGTTGTGGAAGGTAGCATCATCGGAACAGAGGTGATGGAGATGGAGAAACTGGGGGGAATGGAATGGAGTCCTTACAGGAAGCAGGGTGTGAAGAGCTGTAGTCGAGGTAGCTGTGGGAGTCGGTGGGCTTGTAATGAACATTGGTAGGCAGTCTATCAACAGAAAAGGAGACAGAGAAGCCAAGGAAGTGAAGGGAAGTGTCGGAGATGGTCCATGTGAAGGTGAGAGAGTGGAATTTGGAAGCACAATTGATGAATCTTTCCAGAAATACCAGTGAAGCTTGGGAAACGACTGGTACTGGTCTGAACTGGTCTTGTATATCTTAAAATGGAACTCCAGTTCAGACTGGTACCAGTCATTTCCAAGTTTTTTCTTCTGGGCCACGCTCGTGTTCATAGGAACATGTCAACAGGAGGAGGCCATTCAGCCCCTCGAGCCTGTTCCATCATTCAATGAGATCATAGTTGATCTGCGACCTAATTCCATACACCCGCCTTTGCACCACATCCCTTAATGCCTTTGGCTAACAAAAATCTATCAGTTTCAATTTTAAATTAACAATTCAACCAGCACCGATTGCCATTTGTGGAAGAGTTCCAAATTCCTCCCACCCCTTTGTGTGAAAGCGTTTCCTAATTTCACTCCTGAAAGGTTCTACTCTAATCTAACTATTCCACCCAGTCTTCAACTCCCCAGCCAGCAGCAATGGTTTCTCTGTATCTGCTCCCCTGAATATCTTGAAAACTGATCGAATGATCCCTTAACCTTCTAAACTCCAGGGAATACAACCCTAGTTTGTGTGTAATCTCAACTTGCAATTTAACCGTTGGTGTCCAGGTCTCATCCTGGTAAATCTGAACTGCACTCCCTCCATGGCCAATATACCTTTCCCAAGCTCAGGTGGCCAGAACTGCTCACAGTAACTCAAGGTGTGGTCTAACCGGGGCACCACACCAGCCTCCTCCTATTTAAACATATCCTTCTATTCCTTTCTCCCTCATGGGTTTATCCAGTTCCCCTGTAAGTGCATCTATTCCTATTCACCTCAACCACTCCCTGTGGCAGCGAGTTCCACACTCTGGGTAAAGAAGTTTCTCCCGAATTCCCTGATGGATTTATTAGTGACTGTCTTATACTTGTGACCCCCTGGCTTGGACCCCCACAAGCAGAAAAATCTTATCAAAGTCAACTCCATTGAGCCCTTTCACAATATGAAAGATCCCGATCACATCACCCCTTCTATTTTCTGGTTTATTTGCCCTGCTTGAGAATTAGCTGAGGTCCAATTTCTGCTCCTCTCCATTTCTTTTTCCATATAATGGACTGAAGCCCCAATAAGGGGCTTTTCCGTCTTTTTAAATAGGGTTCCTGGTGGAGTTTGCTCTGGGCGATGTGAATAAGGTGCGTGTGCATGTGCATGTGCATGAGCGTGCATGTGCGTGTGCCGCGTGCATGCGTGTGCATTGCGTGACAAGCAGATAAGCCAATCACACTAAAACCACTGCTGGACAATATTGGGGCAAAGATAAAAGGCAGTCGATTTTCAACTCTCCTTCAATTTCTCCCTTCAATATGTTTCTGCCTTTGTGGGCTGGGAATTTACCCTCAGATGTTTCCTTTTAATGAGAAGCAAGAGGGAAAAACAAGTCCTGCAATGAAAGAGAGAATTGGGGAATAATGGGAAAGGGGGAAGATAGTTACCAGTTGGCAGTGATTGTGGATTACCATTGTGGGTTTTAAAAGCTGAGGACAGACAACTCAGAGGGATAGGAAAACTCTGAACTTTAAGCTTTTGGAATCAATTCAATCGATCAGACTAGATTTCAACACATTGGGGATGGAGGCAGAATCATTCAGGGTCCAGCCCTGGCTTTAGGACACTCACCCTCTCCCAGAAGGAAAAAACAGTAAAAACTGGGAAATAAGAGTACTGGTTCGAACTGGTCTTGTATACCTTAAAATGGAACACTAGTAAAAACTGGGAAATAAGAGTATTGGGCCGAACTGTGTTTTTCCCTCTGGGCTATTATGCACATGTCCTCCCAGTATTGCTTCTCTTTCTCAAGCCCCATTTCTTTGGTACAGAATTCCCACATCTGTGGGGACAATGATGGATTTACAGAGAGTAGACAGGTCACATCGTTTTGTAAAGGAGCCAGGCTTTGTAGCTGAGAGAGGAAGACACTTTTCACAGCTGGTAAATCTGTCCCAAACATGTCGATGATGAAAAGACAGTTTCCCATTGGATCTCTGTAGGGAGCTGTGCCCAAACTCACTGCGCATGTGTTCCCCATACTGTCTAGTATGTCTGTATGTCTGTATCTCCAGACGATATCTCACTTCAGTAAAATATCCAGGTTACTCTGCAGCGGTTTGAATACGCCTGCTCCCTGAATGATTCTCCCGCCCGGCAGCAGCGTGTCGATCACGGTCCTGTTCAGGAATATCGACCTCACGTCGTCCTGTTGGAGAGAAATCGCTTTGTAATATTCATCCCCGCTTTTCTTCATATTACCGGTCGCCTCGCTTATCAAATTGGGGGATAATTATCGATGGAAAGAAGAGGGAAATCAAGGAATGGAAATGAAAGATATCATATGTTAATTGCACAAAAATTGCTTTTAATTGTATGCTGGTGGTGGGCACTAACTGGGGATTCACTCGTGCCTCTGTCACTAGAAACTGATTGAAATGTGATTGTTAGGCGAAGACACTAACTCTGTAAATAAATGCTTATAAAGGTGTGTAAATATTGGCTCCAGTTCTATCCTTCACCACTTGGCTTCCTAGTATATAAAGCTTTGAAGATTCCAGGAAAGCTTAACAAAGCAGTTAATAATACATAGGGGATCCATGGCTGTACCCGTAAAGGCGCTAGTTCAGCCCCCAGCTGGAGAATTGTGTCCATTTCTGGGCACTACTGTTTAGGAAAGCTGGGTGGAATTTTGTGGAGGTGACGGCTTTGGCCATCAACTGGGAAGCTGGTCAGACCCCCGGCGTCACGTCTTTTTGGGAGGGCCTGTCGCATCATGCTCCACTCAGGCATTTGACCAGGCCCACAACGACCACAGGGAACAGAAGTCCCGCCCACCAAGAGCTACCAGCCAATCAGACGCAGAAGCTCTATTGAAAGGTGGTGCCACTGGGAGGATGGTGGCTGCCGCCGGTGTGACAACCACCCAAGGCAAAGATCGTCGCTGAATCTCAGGCTTCTGGTCTGGCAACTCCTCACTCGGGGCCCGTCCGTGGATCGTGCCCCTGGTGCACTCAGGAAAGTATGGACCCCAGAGCCAGTCAGTGCCCTGGATACAGGAGGGTCGGATGTGAGATGTGTGGAAGGGCAGAGAGTGGAGGCAAATAAATGTGTTAATCCAAAAACGCAATCCCAGTTTGACATGAAGGTCAACAACTCCCCAACTCTAATTCACCCCCATCTCTCTCAATCCTACCACAGGCTCTAAATTGTCAGACTAGTGGCCAACCAGTATGGGACCAGCAGAAATTTCATCCAACCAAATATTGGGAAGAACAGAGCCCTGGTTTTTGGCCCCCGCCTTAAACTCTGCTCCCTCACCACCAACTCCATCCCTCTTCTTGGGAACTGTCTGAGGCTGTACCAGACTGTTTGCCGCAACCTCGAAGCCCTATCTGACCTCAAGAGGAGCTTCTGACTACCTCCTTATGCCATCGCCGAGACTGTAACATTGCTCGATTCCACCCCTATCCCACCTTGCCTCTTCCTGAAAGCCTCATCCATATCTCTGTTACCTCTGACTTGATTATCCCAGCAATTTCCTGGCTGGCCTCCTATGTTCCTCCCTCTGTAAAGTTGAGATCATCCTGAATCTTACCGCCTGTATCTGAGCTCACACCAATCCCCTTACTGTCATCACCCCTGTGCTCCGAGATATCGGATTTGCATTTATTCTGGCCTCTTGAGCATCCCCGATTTTAATCACTCCACCATTAGCATCCGTGCCTTGGCTGACTGGGCTCTAAGCTCTGGAATTCCCCCCCCTTAAACGTCTCTACCTCTATTTCCTTTTTCATAACCGGGCATTTCGTATTCCTAACTTAAAACATGGACTGTGCTCATATGGAAGCTTCTGGAACTACGTTTATCTAATTAACAACGGACACCAATGAACTGTTAAGATGGCTTTCAAGAGTGTCAGGTGACCTTTGCAACTTCTGCCCAGACTAAGAAGCCTCCAGAAAGTTCTGAATTGAATCATCATGAGCGAAGGTCTCCCTCTCGAATGGAAATACCTAGAAAGCAATCCATTGTGGAATTCACATGTGCCATTGTTCAAAGCTTATCCAAAACACAGAGTCAGTGGAATGCAGCAAAGGAAAGCTGACAAGACCAGTTATCCACAAGGTAAGTGTGAAAGACCACCATCTGTATTCTATTGTGTATCAATGGCCATTGACCATGTGACTGAAACTGGTCTCCGATACTGAAATGTGTTTTCTTCCTAAAACTTAGAAGGGACCTGGGTGGGGGGCAATCTGCAGAATAGCATCGACCAGACAACAGCTGCAGAAAAATTCTGTCTCCCCTTCCGCCCTTTAAGAGCCCAAAAGGCTTAACAGTATTTTAAAAAGCCTCCCAGCTTGATTCCAAAGCTCCGAGTTCACCTTTAAAGAAATTGGACCTCCTGAAACAGCAGCCTTGACTGTCTGACCTCATGGCCGACCCAATGTTTTTCTTCCCAAAGCAATCTTGATTTCTGACACCCAGCCATTTGAACTTACCTGAATTACAATTCAAGAGTGGGGAAAACTTCCTTCTTCATTGTACCCAAAAAGACACCTGAGCTGTTAACTATTCTTTTGGTTTACAGTTGTAGAATTGTGTTATCTTCTTTAATTGTATCATTCTGCAGTGCGCGGTATGTGACTGATGTAGCATTTAGGTCTCTTGGGTTGAGTGTGTGAACAAATAATCCTTTTTGTTTAAACCCATAAAAGCCTGCTGCTGCTATGTTTGAGTTGACCACACAAGCCCCTACCTTTTAAAAATTAAACCACACAGATTACAGACAGAGGGACGAGAGTCCTGGGTTTCAGTTTTTCTTTCCTAACCCTGTCTGAAACACCTCCAAATTGCTTCTTAAAACCTATCTCCTTGATAAAAGCTTTGGTCAACGACCCCATTATCTCCTTATGTGTCAATTTTTGTTCCCTGATGTTCCCTGCGAAGCACCTTGGGGCATTTTAGTGCGTTAAAGGTGCGATATAAATATAAGTTGTTGTTGAAATTATTTTGATGACTCCAAATCAAAGCAGGTAGGTCACACCTGAAAAAGATTCCAATGTTTGCCCACCTGAAAATGACCCATTTATCCCAACTCTCTGTTAATTAGCCAATCCCCTCCTTATGTTTTTAAGCTTATTCTTTAAGGAGATGTGGGTGTCACTGGCAAGGCCAGCATTTGTTGCCCATCCCTAATTGCCTTTGGACTTGCTCGGCCATTGCAGGGGGTGGTTAAGAGTCAACCACATCACTGTGGGCCTGGAGTCACATGTAGGCCAGACCAGGTAAGGACGGCAAATTTCCTTCCCGATGTGATGTAACTCTTTCGAGTTATCAACAGATCGCATGTAACTCTTTCGAGTACATTCACAGTTCTTGGTTTCCGGGAGTGGGACATGAACCCACAACCCTCTGATTCAAAGGCGAGGGTGCTATGAACTGAGCCACAGCTGACACCTCCAACCCAATGTGATGTTAGTGCACCAGATGGCTTTTTATGTAAATAGTTACCATGGTCACCGTTACTGAGACTAACCTTATATTCCAGATTCATTAATTGAATTCAGCTGCCGTAGTGGGATTTGAACTCATGTCCCCGGGGTATTAGGCAGGGCTTCTGGATAACTAGCCCAGTGACATTCCCACTATCCTACCATCTCCTCCTATTGTTTTTTTCATTGCCCTGGAGAAGGTGATAGTGTGCTGTCCACCACGGTGAGGAGATTTTCCCCCAGTACTGTGAGAGAGGGAATCCCGGGATTCTGACCCAGTGACAGTGAAGGAATGGATATAGTTCCAAGTCAGGATGCTGGGTGGCTTGGAGGGGAACTTGCAGGTGGTGGTGTTCCCATCTATCTGCTGCCCTTGTCCTTCTAGGTGGTAGAGGTTGCTGGAAGGTGCTGTCAAAGGAGCCTGGGTGAGCTCCTGCGGCGCATCTTGTAGGTGGTACACACTCCTGCGATTGTGCACCAGTGGTGGAGGGAGTGAACGTCTGTGGATGGGGTGCCGATCAAGTGGACTATTTTGCCAAGCTTCTTGAGTGCTGTTGGAGCTGCACTCATCCCGACAACCTCTTCCTTGTATATTCTAGCTGTGTAGTTCCAGCTTCCCTCATGCTTACACCCTGCTCTGTAGGCCGTGAAGCCTTTGGTTCTGATGGCCCTCTCCTAGGCTGCTGTAGACCTGGATCAGACAAGGGGGGAAATGAGCACTAAGGGCAGAATTTTACTAGCCCCTGTGGGGCGGGCTGGGAGGTAGGGTGCAGGGGATTCCAAAGTTTTGTCTCTGTGACTGACTATTTCTCTTCATCTCACTGCTTTTGACTCTCTTACTGTTTACCTGTCTCTATTTCTTCCTGTCTTGCTGAGCTTCATCTCTCTATCTGTCTCTGTCCATATCTATCTGTCTCATCCCCCTCTCTTTCTAACTTCAATTCTCTGTCTGCCTCTGTCCTTCTCTGCATCTGTCCTCCGCACTGTCTCCTACATGAGGTTCCCGACCTCCCAGCCTTTCCCTTTCTGTCTACCTGTCCATCCCTGTGTTTATGTATCTATCAGTGTCTTCCTGTCCTTGTCTCTCTCTCTGTCTGTCTTTGTGTCCATACCTCTATCTCTCTGCCTCATACACGCCCTTTCTCTATCACTGACAAGGCCATCTCTGGCCACTCCCTTGTATACCTCACCGCCCACATTTCTCTCCCATCAGACGCGCTTGACCTGTACAAGGGCCCATGTCCTGAACCTAATGGTACTGCACTCGTTGATGTGCTTGCCCTGTGCAAGGGCTCTTCCTGTAATCCAGGGGGACATGTGTGTCCAATCTTGCATTTGTCAGCATATATTTAATACACTGATAATCTAAAATTATACGTTTGTAATTTAAGACTTTTTTTTATTTAAAATGTAGAAAGTGCATTGATTGTAATTGGTCCCTGATAGGGTAAGGAAATGACTGGACTGAACCAGTATCAGCACACACATCGCTGCAAATCACTAGGACCATTTCACAAATTATCCACCAGTAATAAATCATTTATTAATCAGCGAAACAGCAATTTTCATCAGTTGGTGCTGAATAGTTCCACCTCGAGAGAAAGAGCACAAAGCTCCTAACTTTTTAAATCAAATAATCCCCCAGACACAGGATTAAAATATAAAAGTTACAGAAAAGGAATTCACCACTAATGCAACAATCTGGGTCTTGGGAGAGCGTCTGTCCCTTTAAGTGTCCTCGTGTCCAATAGAGTTAACAGACAAGAGAGTGGTAGAGATAAGGACAGAGTGATGTCAAATCTGCATACACTGGTTGAATTGTAAATGCAATGTGTCAGTCTGTGGCTCGGAGGTGCAAAGGATCAGGGAGATTGCAGGTTTGCTCCCCGATCTTGGTTTCTGAATCAACTGGACCTCAGGCAGAGTGATAGTTGCGGCAACATTTCCATTTTGAGAAATCAAAGTGGAGAGCATAGCCCCTTGCCAAAGAATGCACCAAGGTTGGAAAGAATAATCGAGGGAGTACATATTCAATTGAATAATCTTTAATTGAAAGCTAATCTCAGGAATGGTGTCATTGACTGTCATAAAAAACCCTTCTGGTTCACTCATACCCTTAGGGCAAGGAAATCTGCTGTCCTTACCCAGTCTGGCCTACCTGTGGGTCCAGGAACACAGCGGCACGGTTGAATATTACCTCTGAAATGGCCGCGCATGCTACTCAGTTGTAGCAAGCCGCTCCAGAAATCGTGAAATATCTGCAGCGATTCAAGGAGGCAGTTCACCACCACCTTTGTTTGCAAGGCCAATTAATGATGGCAAGGGAATGCTGACCTTGCCAGCGGCACTGGTATCCTAAGAAAGGATGAAGGGAAAAAATGATTGCAGGCGGTCAGAATGACTGAGGGAGGTAAGGAACCTCAGGGCCCTGAGTTTATGGGTAGAAGCAGAGGAGCAGGGTTGAGTTGTCTTGGTCATAGAGGGAGAGTCAGTCAGGTTCTGTGTTTGTCCTGGTTATAATCTTGCAATAGTTTGGAAGATACCCCCCTCTATTACGTAGGAATTCTTCAAGTTTTGCTTCCCTTTCTCAAGCCCCATTTTTTTGGTACAGAATTCCCACATCTGTGAGGACAGCGATGGATTTACAGAGAGTCGACAGGTTACGTCACCTTGTAAATGAGACAGGCTTTGTAGCTGCGAGAGGAAGACACTTTTCACAGCTGGCAAATCTTTCCCAAACATGTCGATGATGAAAACACAGTTTCCCACTGGATCTCTGTAGGGAGCTGTGCCCACACTCACAGCGCCGGTGTTCCCCATTCTGTCCGCTCTCCAGACGATATCTCGCTTCAGTAAAATATCCAGGTTACTCTCCAGCGGCTTGAACACGCTCCCTCTCTGAATGATTCTCCCGCCCGGCAGCATTGTGTCGATCACGGTCCTGTTCAGGAATATCGACCTCACGTCGTCCGGCTGGAGAGAAATCGCTTCGTAATATTCATCCCCGCTTTTCCTCATATTACCGATCGCCTCACTTATTAAAGCGGGAACGTTTATCGATGGAAATCGAAGAAAAATCATGCACTGGAAATGAAAGATGTTGGAGAAAGAGTTCGTGACAGAAGTGTGCAATGAAGATGAAATATGGTTCTTCACTAGTTAAAGTCAACAGTGGGTAAGATACACAGAATCTCACTGTCTCCCTCCGAGAAATTTATAGCTTCTTGTGAAAAATTTCATTTGAAACTCTTTGCCAGTGTTACAGAGATTGCTCAGGACTGGGGTTTGTTAATATAATCCAGAAGAACTCATTGTGTGAAATTAAAAAAATGAAAAAAACGCAAAGACTTGCATTCATATAGCACTTTGAACCATGAGACGTTTCAAAGCACTTTATAGCCACTGAAGTATTTTTTTGAGCTGTAATCATTGTTGCAGTCAGCACAGCAGCCAATCTGTGCTCAGCAAGATCCCACAAAGAGCAGTGAGATAATGACAGGATAATCTTTCGTTCGTACTCGGGATAAATATCGCCAGGATCAGGGGTGAAATTTCCCGCTTTTCTTTGAAATAGCACCACCTGGACTTTTACACCCACCTGAGCAGGCACACGGGGCATCAGTTTAACGTTACATCCATAAGACAGGACCACTGACAGTGCGGCACTCCCTCAGTGCTGCATTGGGAGCGCCAGCTTTGAATTTTATGCTCAAGTCAGTCTTGATCCCAGAAACTTATGACACAGAGGCAAGCGTGCCACCCCCCAACTGAATCACAGCGGGCACTGCGTGAGAGTATAACTGCACGCTAATCATACCTGTTTGCTTAGTACACAAAATCCTTTGAAGTACTCATGCTGTGTGAGGTAACACTGGCTCTTCACCTCCGGGTACCTCGCTCTTACACGCTCGAGAATGTGTTTATGAATCAGCCGTGCAAGTCCTTTGCCCCGCTCCGAAGCAGCTACTTGAAGCCCTTCCATCAGAGCTGTCTGTCCATCGTTCACGATGTGGGCGGAACTCATGCCAACCTGGAGGTAGGGAGGTGGGTTGGGGGGTGGAAACACAGGGAGGATTCACAATGGCGTTGATGGATGAGAAGCTCAAACTTAATAGTGGCGAGTCTTTGACCTGCTGGTGCTGAGGATGCATGAATTCGCGAATCCACCTCCCGACACTTTGTGACTTTGCTTTGGATTTCTGGCGCTGCAGGGTTTTAATTTCGGGCTTTTGGTTTTAAATAAAAGCAGATCCACAAGAGGGGAAATGAAGACTCACGGAATCTAACAGAGCAGAAGGCCATTCAGCCCATTGTGCCTCTGCCAGCTCTTGTGGTTGTTCTCCAGTTGCACTAGCCTACTCCATCCCCATAGCCCTCTAACATTCTCCCCTTTAAGCGTCTATCCTAATTCTGTTTGAAAACTCCCATTGAATCTGCTTCCATTGGCCTTTCAGATAATGTGCTCCAGATCGTACCAATGTGCTACCCCAAACAAATTCCCCTCCTCTCACTGCTGGCTCTTTAGCCAATGACCTTAAATCTACTTTCCCTGGTGACAGGAAACGGCGTTCCCTTCTTCACCCTTAGCAAAATGTTGCGTCATTTTTAAAAACTCGATTCAATCTTCCCGTTAACTCAAAAAGAAAACCCCCAGCTTTTCTCTGCCCCTTGAAGTCCCTCATCTCCAATTTCGAGGTAAATCTCCTCTGCACCTTCTCTGTAAAACATGGTGCCCAGAATTGGGCCCAGTTCTCCAGCTGAGGCCTAACCAGTGATTTATAAAGGTTCACCTCAGCTCCCTCACGTTTCTACTATGAGTTTCTATGTATAAAAGCCAGGAATATTCGTGGGAGTAAAATGCGCGGAATAAAAGAGACAGTAACAGGGTGAATACAGATTTGGCTAAGGGACAGATAATATAGATTTGTGATGAATGTTTGTATCTCCGAATGGAGGGAGTTAAGCTGTGCTGTTCCCCAGGATTCAGGATGAGGGCTGCTGCTCTTTTCAATCTACATTAATGATGTTAATACATTCGCGAATCCTCAAGTGCTGAAGCCGTCTGTCCAAGCAGGCAGCAAAATCTGGACAATGTTCAGGCATGGGCTTATAAATGACAAGTAACATGTGCACCATCAAGTGCCAGGTGATGATCATGTCCAACAAGAGAGATCTGAATTCCCCAACCATAAACATGGTTAGGGTTCCCACTGATCAGAGAGTGAATTCACCCTGACATTAATGTGTTTATTAATGATATCACAGCGTGATTTCAACCTGACATTCATGTGTTCATTAATGGTATCGCAGGGTGATTTCACCCTGATATTCATGTGTTTATTACTGAGATCCCACAGTGATTTCACCCTGACATTCATGTGTTTATTACTGAGATCCCAGAGTGATTTCACCCTGATATTCATGTGTTTATTACTGAGATCCCAGAGTGATTTCACCCTGACAAATTCATATGTTTATTATTGAGATCACAGCGTGATTTCACCGTGACACATTCATGTGTTTATTATTGAGATCACAGCGTGATTTCACCCTGATATTCATGTGTTTATTACTGAGATCCCAGTGATTTCACCCTGATATTCATGTGTTTATTACTGAGATCACAGCATGATTTCACCCTGATATTCATGTGTTTATTACTGAGATCCCAGAGTGATTTCACCCTGACATTCATGTGTTTATTACTGAGATCCCAGAGTGATTTCACCCTGACAAATTCATATGTTTATTATTGAGATCACAGCGTGATTGCACCGTGACACATTCATGTGTTTATTATTGAGATCACAGCGTGATTTCACCCTGATATTCATGTGTTTATTACAGAGATCCCAGAGTGATTTCACCTTGACATTCATGTGTTTATTACTGAGATCCCAGAGTGATTTCACCCTGACATTCACATGTTTATTACTGAGATCCCAGAGTGATTTTACCCTGATATTCATGTGTTTATTACTGAGATCCCAGTGATTTCACCCTGATATTCATGTGTTTATTACTGAGATCCCAGAGTAATTTCACCCTGATATTCATGTATTTATTACTGAGATCCCAGAGTGATTTCACCCTGATATTCATGTGTTTATTACCGAGATCCCAGAGTGATTTCACCCTGACATTCATGTGTTTATTACTGAGATCCCAGAGTGATTTCACCCTGACATTCACATGTTTATTACTGAGATCCCAGAGTGATTTCACCCTGACATTCATGTGTTTATTACTGAGATCCCAGAGTGATTTCACCCTGACATTCATGTGTTTATTACTGAGATCCCAGAGTGATTTCACCCTGACATGTTACTGGGCTGAATTTTCCCAGAATTGCACTAAGTGCGGTAAGCGTGCGAGTAAAATGGAGTCCTACCCGCCAAGGAAAATGGCGGGTTTTCACACCGTATCTTCCCGAGCCCGCCTCATTATATATTCACCCCCCGTGACACGGGCCATTTTCATGGCGGGCGGGCTCTCATTTGCCTGCTCGCCATCACCCCGCTGTTACATCACGCTGGCCGTCATCTTTAAAAGGCAGCCCTCCGCAAAGCGCTCATCGCCACCAGCTCACCACCGATGTCCGAGAGACATGGCCAGCAAAAGGAAAAAAGACTGCAGCCCCCCTCTGCTTTAATGATGGATTCTTAGAGCGACTGCTGGATGCTGTGGAGGCCCACCAGGACATGCTCTACCCTCGCTGTGGCCGCAGGATGGGTAGCAATGTCACCAACACCAACCATGGGTACCCGATGGATGTTGCACTGCTGGTTCCTCACTTGGTAGAGCAGCACTGACCTCGCCGTCAGCACAGGAACGGTCCAGATCGTGGCCGGTCAACTGGATGGCTCTGTTTTCGAATTCTGTCAGAACTTTGGATTCCGGCGTCCCTCCACCTGTCGGCGACCTTCCCCTCCTGTTGTGAGCCAGTTTGTCCTGCATGGATGGAGATGGGGAGAGTGTATCAGGACGCCTGCTGGGCCAGATGATAAGTATGCCCGGCCTGTGTGGGCGGTGAGTGGTCCCACGGACAGGGTGAGGACAATGGCGGTGAGTGTGAGAGAATGAATGGTGATGTCCCTTGAACCGACAGTGAGTGAGGGCCCTGTGGGTGTGCGATGGGTTTGTGAGTGTGTGAGTGATGAGTAGAGTGACTTACCCTGGCGGAACAGAGGAGATCATCCATCCTCTTGTGGCACTGGGTGGCTGTCCTCTTCTGAAGGGGGTTGGCGCTGATCACCACCTCCCAAGCCGGGTTGGTGACATTGCTGCCCATCCTGCAGCCAGAGCGGGGACAGAGCACATCCCCTCGGGCCTCCACGGCAACCAGCAGTCGCTCGAGGGACCTGTCGTTAAAGCAGGGGGGGGGGGCTGCAGTCCTTTTTACCATATCTGGCCATGTCTCCCCAGGTGAGCTGGTGGCGATGAGCGCTTTGCGGACGGCTGCCCTTTAAAGATGGCGGCCAGCGTGATGTAACAGCGGGGTGACGGAGAGCGGGCGAATGAGAGCCCGCCCGCCATGGAAACGGCCTGTTTCACGGTGGGGGTGGGGGGGGTGAATATATAATGAGGCGGGCTCGGGAAGATTCGGCGTGAAAACCCGCCACGTTCCTCGGAGGGAAGGGCTCCATTTTACCCGCCCGCTATCGCACTTAGTGCCATGAATAACATTCAGCCCCACAGAGCGATTTCAGCCTGACATTAACGCGCTCATTGCTGATACCGCCAGAGTGATTGCGCCTTTATTGATTTTTGGTGGGGGGGGGCTAAATGATTGTAAACTGTGATAAGTGAGAACGGGAATTCAGCTGCTTTGACACAGAACGTTAAGTCATTGCGAAGTTGGGCGTTCCCACAATTCGAAAAGCCCTCGGGCCTCGGGTTTCCGCGGCACTCACCACTCCGCAATGGCGCTTGGCCAAAACGACCACGCGGTTCCTCTCCCGGAGCCAGGAATGATAGATGCTCGGCATGTAATGTCTTTCGTCATTGCTAAGGGACTGAACCTCTTCGAAATCCTCTTCTGTCGCCAGGCAAAAGTCCAGGTCCAACTCTGAGAACTTTAACACAAGGTAAAGGTTAAGACCATTGCTGAATACGCCACGAGGCCTGGGTTTGATCGGCAGGTGGAATGTGCTGACCCATGAGGCTGTGTGGCACTCTGAGGCACAAAGTACACAAGTTATTTAAGCTTGTTAGATTACGCCGGGGCCAATAGATGGCGGCTGAGCCAAGGAACATCAACGATTTGCAGAAAGCGGCATTAACTTAGATACACAACCCAAACAACAGCCCAGAGGCACAGTTGGACAAGAATCGACACCAAACCACAGAAGGACATATTAGGAGGGGTGAAAGGTTCCTGCAAAGGAGCAGGGTTGTCAAAGATGGCTCTGAAGGAAGAGACAGAGGTGATGTGAGCAAGTGCAGGCCTTAGGGCCTAGTTGGTGGGCCAGAGGAAGGGAGACACACATACACATGCAAGAGGCCCAAGCTGTAGGAGTTTGGAGGGATGTTGGGCTGGGGTGGGGGGGAAAGAGAGAAATTTTGAGAGCTTAGGGAGGAAATTTCAGAGACGGGGCCCTGGTTGGTGCAAGGCACAGCCACCAATCATGGGGCAAAGGAAGAGGAGGACGCACGCAGCAAGCCCAAGGCGTAGGAGCACAGGTTTCCCGCAGGAATCCAGGGCCGGGGGGAGGTTGCCAAGAGAGGAAGAGATACGACCAGGAGGATCTGAATTCTAAACTGGAGGACTTGTACCCAACATCGGTCAGCAAAGGTGGGTGAGCAGGACTTGGTACGGGTTAGGTTAGGGAGGGTTGGCCCAGCTGAACCCCGTGCAGGGTGGACCTGGCCAGGAAAGCATTGGAATAGTCAGGTCTGGAACTGAGAGAAGCATGGGTGAGGGTTTCAGTAGCTGGTGGACTGAGGCAAGTGCAGAGGTGGGCGAGGTGGAAGTATGCGGTCATTATCTTAGAATGGATACAGTGTAAGAGACTCAGCTCAAGGTCAAACAGGATGCCGAGGTTGTCAACAGTCAGATTGCACCTCAGAGGGTAGGCAGGAGGAGGGGTTAAATTGGTGATGAGGGAACAGAGTTTGAGTTGCAGACTGGAGGCAACGGCTTCCACCTTCCCAAGATGAAGGTAGGTGGGACTGGGATGCAGCACAGGCAGGACCCGGCAGCACAGAGGCAGTGGGTGCTAGGGAGAGATGCTGGAGAGGTCGAGCTGGGTGTCATCGCCGTGTCTGACACCATGTGTTCAGACGGTGCGGTAGCATGTAGATGAGGAACAGGAGGGGGCTGAGGACAGATTCTTGGGGGTGCCTCTACACACAACGGTGCACGGATGGGAAGAGGAACCATTGCTTGAGGTACGTAGGGCTACATTTGGGGATCTGGGGTAATGCAGGGTGGAAGCACAGGGGTCTTGGTGGGGGAGGGGTAACATACCAGAGGCAGCTGAACAGATGGCCTCGAGTTTAGTGGCTAAGAATTCGATGAGGTCACATTTGTGGCAGTTGGCAGCGGGAGAGAAGGTTTTAAGGTGACTGAGAGGAGAAATTTGGGGTGACCTTTGCATTCCGAAATGATTTTGAAATGTCAGTGACAAGGCTCAATATTGGTTAATGTGATCCAGCCAGATCTGGCGATGGATGGTTAAACCAGTTGTGTGCCAGTTCAATGAAGTCTACTTCCATTGGTAGGTGAAGATGTGGGGCACGCCAGGAGGAACCAGTGTGAGAGAGAGAGAGAGGAAGCGATATAAGGACAACAAAGACAGAAATAAGAGAGTGATTGGGCAGACTGGAGTATTATAGTGAATGGATGGCTAATGGCTCAACAATAATGCGTGTGTAAGTGACGTACAATAGAGACTTATCCAGGGTTGGATATAGCAAGGAGTCATGGCAAAATTGAGGTGAGACATTGCAAATGGCGAGGGATATGAAGAAGTGATTTATTTTGTAATGGAGAAGAAGGAAATCAAGAGGCCATTTTTTTATTCTTTCATGGGATGTGGGTGTCACTGCCAAGATTCATTGCCTATCCTTAATCGCCCTTGAACTGAGTGGCTTGTTAGGCTATTTCCAGGGGCAATTGAAAGTCAACCACATTGCTGTGGGTCTGTAGTCACACGGCAGATTTCCTTCCCTAAAGGGCATTAGTGAACCAGATGGGTTTTTACAACAATGGATCTTAGTTTCATGGTCACTATTACTGAGACCAGCTGCCATGGTGGGATTTGAACCAGGGAACCCCCCCCAGAACATTAGGCAGGACCTCTGGATTACTAACTCAGTGACGTTACCACTCGACCACCACCTTTCCCACATGAGAGGTGCAAGGTAGTGGGGGTGGCCATGAATATGGATCAGGAATTTATGTGGAAGCAGAGGTTAAGGGGGGAATCGGCAGGGAGTGAAATTCGAGGAGACAGGGTAAGTTACGTTGAGATGCACTTTGAAATCACCGGGGATGAGGGGTCGCTCCGGGCAGAGGCTGAGGGAGAAAGGGAATGAGGATAGCTCAGGGTGAGGTTTGGGGGGGATGATAGAGGAAGTGAATTTAAAAGACGAGGTGATGGAAATGGAAGAAGGTAAATCAGCCAAAGGAGGAAAAGGTGCCAGAGGAGATGGGGTGGAGACCAGGTTCTGGTTTGGTGACAACACTATAGGGTCAGCATTATGAAAGGTGCCTCATGTCAACTTACTCCTCTGGTAGGGCACATCCTCAATCCCGGCCAGTCCATTATCCGTGTCCCTGGCGCTCTCAGGAAGGTATGGGTCCCAGAACGTGTCAGTGCCCTGGAAACAGGAGGGTCGGATGTGAGACGTGTGGAAGGGCAGAGAGTGGAGGTAAATAAAAATGAATCTTCAATGTATTACTCCAAAAACACAATCCCAGTTTGACATGAAGGTCAGCAACCCCCAACTCTAATTCACACCCACCTCTCTCAATCTCTCCAGGTCTCGACATGGTCAGACTGTAGGCTGACATCCAATATTGGATGGGCAGAAATTTCCCCCAACTAACTATTGGGAAGACTGAAGACATTGTCTTCTTTTCCCTCCTACCAACCGAATCACTCTTTCTGAGAACTCTCTGAGACTGAATCTGGCTGTGAACTTGGTGTTGTATCTGACCCTGGGTTATGCTTCTAATTACACACCCATTCCTTTACCTCTGTAATATTGCTAGCTGAAGAAAACAAAGGCTGGATCTGCGAGCAGGGATAATGGAAAACAAGGTTACTGCCACTGATGCAGTTTTTTTACAGGAGCTGAATGACCAGTGCTGGCCATAGATTGCACAGAGGCTGCTACTGAGGGGTCAGATAAAGGTGGATTCACGTTGTCAAGACTGTTGTGAGCAGAGGCATTGAGGATCTGTTGTCGGATGAGTACCAGTGGCTAATGAAGAAAAAAGCTGGAATTCTACCAGACGAAGTTCAGAGCTTTGAAGGACTTGCTGCTGAAATTAGCACCATAAATGCTTGAGTGGAATGCCCAGTAAATCCATGAGATCTATCTTTGTTGCATCTGCTATTGAATGTGGAATTTATAGTTTATATTGACTGTAACGTGGCCGTTAATTAATCTATAATTTAAGTTAATTTTGGTTTGATTGTTAAAGAAACAGTTATAAAGTGTGAAATCTTGTCCATTGGTTTTCTTGTTAAGGTCGTACGGTAAATTCAGTTCCCTGGGTTTGTTGGTCTCGATGGGTTTCATAACAAAAATTGGGGGCTAATCCACGATTGATCCGAATTCGGATGTGAAACAGGTTCTCTGGAACTTAGCATCATTTGAAAAAAAAAAACAAGGCTTGACCTTTACTTCAGCGGTATTCACTGACTATTTAACATGAGTGGCTTTGATGCACAGAATTTTGCGAAGAGGAAGGATTTGTCCCTCATTGCCTCGGAGCGGTTCACAAAAGAGTATTTGAAGGTCCTAGCAGAGAAAATCAGGCTCAGCTTAAAATCAGGAGCTACGAAGGCAGAGATTGTTGAAGAACCTGGTTGGTCATCTGAAGTTCGAGGAAGAAAATTCGTTGCTGCTCGTACTCAAGCAGAACTAGACAGACTTCAGTGAGAAAAAGAAAGGTTAAAATTCAAGAAGTGAAAGAATAAAAGAAAAGTTAGACTCTGGAAGAGAAATGAAAGAAAACTTGATTTTGAAAAGGAAAAATAAATATCAGAAAGGGAGAAATTAGAATTGGAAAGAGAAAGGCTCAACATTTAAGGGAAATTCTGACTGAGCAGTGGTCAGTCATTATCCCACAGATGGTAACTTTGCACCATTGGCTTCTCTGCCAAGAACACACACCAGATTTGTAAACTTGCGGCTATGGTGAAAGTATAATAATTTTCATAATATTTTTCTGGTTTATTGTGAAGTAGGTTTATGGGGGTAGCTATAGTTGTGTCTGTCTGTGTGCTTTAATTACATTTTGAGTCAAGCAGACTGCAAGCTTGAAATCATCAAAAGAAGCTAGGTGCTTGACATGTTAATGCTAGGTGCTGGCTTAGCATGTCAGGTGTGCATTTTTAGTGCATTTTAAATGGAGAAACTTAGATTTCAAAGGGATCTTAGTCTGTTTGCAACTAGCCATATAAGCAAGGCTAAGGAGTGTGTTTATTTTTCCCAAAGGACAATATTGGCAACATGAAAGTTTTTACATTATGAGGATGATACAGTTTCAAAGACATATGGAACAATACAATTTACATATCAAAAAAAGAGAACATATATAAAGGAGAATGAAATGGTATGTGGGATAAGGCCATGTAAGCTCTGATGGGAGTGTGTGAAATAGCCTTAATGAAGGCTCCAGCCTTTTGTGCATTAGTCTGCTATATAATGAAACTGAAGTTGGGGAAAAGCCATTTGGAATTCCACTGTCAAGTGGACATTGCTTTAGCTTGCTGATTCTGTTTTAAATCTCAAATCTATTTTGGACTGTTGCCTTAAAGGGGGTATAACTGGGAGTCAGGTTAATTTTAGGATTTGTTATAGTAGTAAGTAATTGTAGTCTTATGTATGTGCCTGAAAACTTTTATTTTGCTAATAAATCTTTTAATTTAATTTTTAAAAAACCTCTAAAGATCTTGGTGGACCCATTACTTCTGAATTCAGTGCACACGTCTCATAATAAATACAAATTGCAAAACTGTTGTGATAGCTTGGCCAAGTTTCCCTCATGGATTTGATCTGCCTGGCACACACCATCTGCCATATTATAACACGGTTCCTCTCGTACCGAGCCAAATTGCTATTGCCTCGACACAGTCACCAGTAGAGTAAAACTAACTTGCCTCACATGGTCTAAGCCCAGTTTACATTCCCTACTAATGGGTGAACAATTCAATGCTTGGCGAATTCTGCTTCACAATGGTAGGAAGAGCTGACATTGAAGAGTCAAATTGGAGGTGTAAGGTGAGGATGACCCCTCTCTGTAGCTTTAATGTGGCGAATAATGTTCACTTGGTACTTAAATTCAGTGAGCAGGGAGTTTACTCTCTTAAGTACCTCGATAAGACTAGTGATCACACAACTCAATAGTCCAATCCTAGAGTCATAGAGTCATAGAGTTATACAGCACAGAAACAGGCCCTTTGGCCCATCGTGTCTGTGCCAGCCATCAAGCATCGATCTATTCTAATCCCACTTTCCAGCACTTGGCCCGTTGCCCTGCATGCTATGGTTTTTCAAGTGCTCATTTAAATAGTTCTTAAATATTGTGAGGGTTCCGGTCTCTACCACCTCCTCGGGTAGTGTGTTCCAGATTCCAATCACCTTCTGGGTGAAAAAAAAATCCTTAAATCCCCTCCTGCCCCTTAGCTGAAATCTATGCCCCCTGGTTATTGACACCTCTGCTAAATGGAAACGTTTCTTCCCATCTATCCTCTCCAATCTTTCCTCATGACTGCAAATCCCACTGCTAGGGGGTCAATATTGTGACTCGACTCCGCACTGTCTCGCCTGAGACTCACTAACCAGAATTGGACATAGTCCCCAAGCTGTGGCCTGACCAGAGCTTGGTCACAAATTTATTGGGCTTGTACTCTGCTGTTCTGACTATGGAGTTCAACACTGAATTAACCACAAAAGTATCCAGCTGTTAGTGTGGAGAATGAGAGGGTTAACATTGAAACATAGAAAATAGGAGCAGGAGGAGGCCATTCGGCCCTTCGAGCCTGCTACGACATTCAACATGATCATGGCTGATCATCCAACTCAATAACCTGCTTCCACTTTCTCCCCATATCCTTTGATCCCTTTCGCCCCAAGAGCTATATCTAACTCCTTCTTGAAAACATACAATGTTTTGGCCTCAGCTACTTTCTGTGGTAATGAATTCCACAGGCTCACCGCTCTCTGGGTGAAGAAAGTTCTCCTCATCTCAGTCCTAAATGGTCTCCCCGTATCCTCAGACTGTGACCCCTGGTTCTGGACTCCCCCACCATCGGGAACATCCTTCCTGCAGCTACCCTGTCTAGTCCTGTTAGAATTTTATAGGTTTCTATGAGATCCCCCCTCATTCTTCTGAACTTCAGCGAAGAGAACCTCCCCTTCCCTCTTCTCCTCTCCCCCTCCCCCCTCTCCCCCCACCTCCCCTCTCCACCCTCTGCTCTCCCTCCTCCCCTCTCGCCCCCTCTCCCACTCCCTCCCCTCCCCACTCCATCCACTGCCCCTTCCCTACCTCCCCTCCCTCTACCCCCTCCCTCCCCTCTCCCCCTCCCTCCCCTCCCTTCTCCCCACCTCGCTTCCCTCCCCTCTTCCCACTCCCTCACTCCCTTCTGTCCCTCCCTCCCCTCTACCCCCTCCCTCCCCCTCCCTTCTCCCCACCTCGCTTCCCTCCCCTCTTCCCCCTCCCTCTCTCCCTTCTCCCCCTCCCTCCCCTCTACCCCTCCCTTCCCCTCCCTTCTCCCCACCTCGCTTCCCTCCCCTCTTCCCCCTCCCTCTCTCCCTTCTCCCCCTCCCTCCCCTCTACCCCTCCCTTCCCCTCCCTTCTCCCCACCTCGCTTCCCTCCCCTCTTCCCCCTCCCTCCCCTTCCTCCGCCCTCTCCGCCCCTCCCCTCTCCCTCTCCTCTCCCACCCCCTTCCGCACCCCCCCTTCCCTGCCTCTCTCTCTCCCCCTCTCCCTCCCTCATCCTTCCCTCCGTCTTGCCCTTCCTCTGTTGTATTTCTCTCAATCTCTCTGTATAAATGTTTGCCTCTATCTCATTCTATTTTATATCTATATATAAATGTGTATTTATCAATATTTCGCACTCACTTTCTGTATCGGCGCCGTTTTGATGTCATCGGATTGTGACTCCAGTGACATCACAGAGGACGGGTAACGCAAGGGGTTAGTTACAGAGTAAAGCTCCCTCTACACCGTCCCCATCAAACACTCCCAGGACAGGTACAGCACGGGGTTAGATACAGAGTAAAGCTCCCTCCACACCGTCCCCATCAAACACTCCCAGGACAGGTACAGCACGGGGTTAGATACAGAGGAAAGCTCCCTCTACACTGTCCCCATCAAACACTCCCAGGACAGGTACAGCATGGGATTAGATACAGAGTAAAGCTCCATCTACACTGTCCCCATCAAACACTCCCAGGACAGGTACAGCATGGGATCAGATACAGAGTAAAGCTCCATCTACACTGTCCCCATCAAACACTCCCAGGACAGGTACAGCACGGGGTTAGATACAGAGTAATGCTCCCTTTACACTGTCCCCATCAAACACTCCCAGGGCAGGTACAGCATGGGGTTAGATACAGAGTAAAGCTCCCTCTACACTGACCCCATCAAACACTCCCAGGACAGGTGCAGCACGGGGTTAGATACAGAGTAAAGCTCCCTCTACACTGTCCCCATCAAACGCTGATAAGGTTGGATGAAGTAAGGCGTGAGGAGGCTCATGAGAAGCACAAATGGAGTTGGGCTGAATGACATATTTGGATGCTGTACACGCCTTCATAACATGATCATATTGAATGTAGTGTTTGAAAGGCTGAAACATGACATGGTTAAGGTTCTCGATTGAGTTAAAGTTGACCTCAATGTGATGAGACTAATACCATTCAGCTGTAAACTGGGCAAATCTGTTGATAACATAACAGAAAATCATTGATAGATGTTCAATAAAACAGAATTTAATGCAATATCAGCTGATACCCCTAAAGGGCAAGGAATCTACTTGCAAAAAATAAATAACCATAAATGACTAAAGAGTTAAAAAGTGGCAACATTTAACTAAAAGTTAATGCTTACAAGAATGGGAAAAAAACCAGCAGAGTCCTTGGCAAATGGCCAACAAAGCACAAGGCAGAAGATAATAAGAACGATGTGAAAAGAGTCTTCAAGGCAAAAGCAAAACCAGCACACCATTTAAAAAAAAATTATATCAGGTAAAGGACAGTTTTAGTTTAAACCATCCCCAACCACTCTGGCAAATATTCCCCTCCACAAGGACATCAGTCCCGGTCCTGCCCAGGTGTAACCCGTCCAGTTTGTACTGGTCCCACCTCCCCCAGAACCGGTGCCAATATCCCAGGGAACCTGAAACTCTCCCCCTCACACCATCCCTACAGCCACATATTCATCCTGCTATCTCTACTCTGACTAGCACGTGGCTCTGGTCGTAATCCTGAGATCACTACCTTTGAGGTCCTACTTTTCAACTTACTTCCTAACTTCCTATAATCTGCTTTTAGGACCTCATCCCTTTTTTTAACCAATGTCGTTTGTACCAATGTGTACCACGACCACTGGCTGTTCACCCTCCCTCTTCAGAATGTCCTCTAGCCGCTCTGAGACGTCCTTGACCCTAGCACCAGGGAGGCAACATACCATCCTGGAGTCTCATTTGCAGCCACAGAAACGCATATGTATTACCCTTGCAATTGAATCACCTATAACTATTGCATTGCCACACTTTTTACCCCTCCCCTATGCGGCAGAGTCAACTGTGGTGCAACGAATTTGGCTGTTGCTGCTTTCCCCTGGGAGGCCATTCACCTCAACTGCATTTTGCAGGGGAATAGCCACAGGAGATTCCTGCACTGCCTGCCTAGTCCTCTTGCTCTGCCTGGTGGTCACCCATTCCCTTCCTGCCTGTGGACTCTTGGCCTGCGGTGTGACCACCTCTCTATACGTGCTATCCACGATACTCTCCATCTCGCGGCTGCTCCACAACGTCCCCAGCTGCCGCTCCAGCTCCGAAACCTGGGCTTCCAAGAGCTGCAGCTGGAGACACTTCCCGCACACATGCTGGCCCCGGGCACTGGAAATGTTCCCCGGCTTCCCACATAGAGCAGGAGGAACATACCACGGCTTTGAGCTCTCCTGCCATGACCATAAGACATAGGAGCAGAAATTAAGCCGTTCGGCCCATCGAGTCTGCTCCGCCATTCAATCATGGCTGATAGGTTTCTCAACCCCATTCTCCCGCCTTCTCCCCGTAACCTTTGATCCCCTTACCAATCAAGAACCTATCTATCTCGGTCTTAAATACACTCAATGACCTGGCCTCCACAGCCTTCTGTGGCAATGAATTCCATAGATTCACCACTCTCTGGCTAAAGAAGTTTCTCCTCATCTCTGTTCCCTTTACTCTGAGGCTGTGCCCTCGGGTCCTAGTCTCTCCTACTAATGGAAACATCTTCCCCACGTCCACTCTATCCAGGCCTTTCAGTATTCTGTAAGTTTCAATCAGATCCCCCCTCATCCTTCTAAACTCCATCAAGTATAGACCCAGAGTCCTCAAACGTTCCTCATATGTTAAGCCTTTCATTCCTGGGATCGTTCTCGTGAACTTCCTCTGAACCCTCTCCAGGGCCAGCACATCCTTCCTGAGATACGGGGCCCAAAATTGCTCACAATATTCTAAATGTGGTCTGACCAGAGCCTGATAAAGCCTCAGCAGCACATCCCTGCTTTTATATTCTAGTCCTCTCGAAATAAATGCCAACATTGCATTTGCCTTCCTAACTACCGACTCAACCTGCAAGTTAACCTTAAGAGAATCCTGGACTAGGACTCCCAAGTCCCTTTGCAATCCAGATTTCTGAATTCTCTCCCCATTTAGAAAATAGTCCATGCCTCTATTCTTCCTACCAAAGTGCATGACCTCACACTTCCCCACATTGTATTCCATCTGCTACTTCTTTGCTCATTCTCCTAACCTGTCCAAATCCTTCTGCAGCCTCCCCGCCTCCTCAATACTACCTGTCCCTCCACGTATCTTTGTATCATCTGCTAACTTAGCCAGGATGCCCTCAGTTCCTTCATCTAGATCATTAATGTACAAAGTGAAAAGTTGTGGTCCCAACACTGACCCCTGCGGTACTCCACTAGTCACCGGCCGCCATCCTGAGAAGGACCCCCTTATCCACACTCTCTGCCTCCTGCCAGACAGCTAATCTTCTATCCATGCTAGTACCTTGCCTCTAACACCATGGGCTCTTATCTTACTGAGCAGCCTCCTGTGCGGCACCATGTCAAAGGCCTTCTGGAAGTCCAAGTAGATAACATCCATTGGCTCTCCTTTGTCTAACCTACTCGTTACCTCCTCAAAGAATTCTAACAGATTTGTCAGGCATGACCTCCCCTTGATGAAACCATGCTGACTTTGCCCGATTTTACCATGCACTTCCAAGTATTCTGAAATCTCATCCTTAATAATGGACTCTAAAATCTTACCAACGACCGAGGTCAGGTTAATCGGCCTGTAATTTCTCGTCTTTTGCCTCACTCCCTTCTTAAACAGGGGGGTTACATTAGTGATTTTCCAGTCCTCTGGGACCCTCCCTGACTCCAGTGATTCCTGAAAGATCACCACTAACGCCTCCACTATCTCTTCAGCTACCTCCTTCAGAACTCTGGGGTGTAATCCATCTGGTCCAGGTGATTGCAGTTGGCCGCTACATGACCAGACTTGCCGCATGAGCGACAAAGTTTTGGGCTGCCCAGCGTAGACAAGGTAGCCACGGCTTCCCCCGATAGTGAAGCTGGAAGGAGGGTGGAAGATGGCTCCCTTACCATCGGTCTTGAGCGTGACCTTAACCTGGCGTTTGCATGTCCAAATCCCGAAGGCGTCTCTAACCTTGGTGCAACTCCCAACCTTGTCGGCGTACCTGGCGAGGAAGATGAACACGTCGGCGACAGGGACGTGGGGGTTGTAGAGATGCACCGTCACCACATGGTCCCGTTGCAACGGCAGAGCAAAGAGCGGCCCCACAGTCAGGATCTTCATCTCGGCTGGTCTCTCTTCTCCTTGAACACCTTCAGGAACTTGACGCAAGCCGCCACACGCTTGAAAGTCACGTTGAAACATCCAGCGCTGGGGGAGTCTTGTACACCCGTAGGACTTCTCCCAGAATTTTTTTTTTTTTTTGTAAAAATATGCTTTATTCATAAAATATCTTCAATCACATTCCACACCATTTCAAAAACAACATTACAAGGGTACAATCCAGGTTAAACTTTTACAAAATGTATCACCAGGTGCATCAGTACAAACAATATTACAATCATTTACAGCCTTTCATTTTGATCTGTACAGCCCGAGGGGCTCTAAACAGTTCCCAGTCTCTCGGTGCGCTGTGGTAGAAAGGTCTTAGACAGCGACCCTTCCCCATTGCGCCTTTGCGGCAGCTGCCCCAAGCTTTAGTGCGTCCCTCAGCACGTAGTCCTGGACTTTGGATTGTGCCAGTCCGCAACAATCGGTCGGGGACAACTCTTTGTGCTGGAAGACCAACAAGTTTCGGGCAGACCAAAGCGCCTCTTTCACCGAGTTGGTGATCCTCCAGCTGCAGTTGATGTTTGTCTCGGTGTGTGTCCCTGGGAACAGCCCGTAGAGCACAGAGTCCTGTGTCACAGAGCTGCTCGGGATGAACCTCGACAGCAACCACTGCATCTCTCTCCAGACTTTCTTTGCAAAGGCACAATCCACAAGGAGGTGAACAACGGTCTCTTCCCCACCACAGCCACCTCGAGGGCAACGTGCAGAGGGGGTGAGCCTCCTGGCGTGTAGGAAGGATCTGACGGGGAGGGCCTTTCTCACCACCAGCCAAGCTACGTCTTGGTGCTTGTTGGAAAGTTCTGGCGATGAGGCATTCTGCCAAATGACTTTGACAGTCTGCTCGGGGAACCATCCCACAGGGTCCACCCTCTCCTTTTCCCTCAGGGCCTCTAGGACGTTACGTGCTGACCACTGCCTGATGGACTTGTGGTCAAAGGTGTTTTTCTGCATCAATTTTTCCACCAGGGACAGGTGGTACGGCACGGTCCAACTACTTGGAGCGTTCCGCGGCAGCGTGGCCAGACCCATCCTTCGCAACACCGGGGACAGGTAGAACATCAGCACGTAGTGACACTTGGTGTTTGCGTACTGAGGGTCTACGCACCGCTTGATGCAGCCGCACACAAAGGTGGCCATCAGTATGAGGGCGATGTTGGGCACGTTTTTTCCCCCTTTATCTAGAGGCTTGTACATCGCGTCCCTGCGGACACGATCCATTTTCGACCTCCAGATAAAGCGGAAGATGGCTCGAGTGATCGCCATCGCGCAGGAGTCTGGAATGGGCCAGACCTGCGCCACGTACAGCAACATCGAGAGTACCTCACACCTGATGACCAGGTTCTTACCCGCAATGGAGAGGGAGCGTCGCTCCCACATGCCCAGTTTCCTTTTCACCATAGCCACTCGCTCCTTCCAGTTTCTAACGCATGCCCCGGTCCCTCCGAACCATATCCCCAGCACCTTCAGGCCGTCAGCCCTGACAGTGAAGGGGACAAAGGATCGGTCAGCCCAGTTCCCAAAGAACATGGCCTCGCTCTTCCCACGATTTACCTTGGCTCCCGAGGCCAGTTCGAACTGGTCGCAGATGTGCATCAGTCTGCGCACCGACAGCGGATCCGAGCAGAAGACGGCGACGTCGTCCATGTACAGGGAGGCTTTTACCTGAGTGCCTCCACTGCCTGGGATCGTCACTCCTCTTATGCCCGGATCCTTCCTGATGGACTCGGCAAAGGGTTCTATGCAGCACACGAAAAGGACAGGCGAGAGAGGGCAGCCCTGCCTGACTCCAGATTTAATCGGAAAGCTATCTGTTTCCCACCCATTGATTGAGACTGCGCTACTGATGTTAGTGTAGAGCAGTTGGATCCAATTTCGAATTCCCTCCCCAAACCCCATTTTGGAGAGCACATCCCCCATGTAGGTGTGCGATATTCTGTCAAAGGCCTTCTCCTGATCCAAGCTGATGAGGCAGGTATCCACACCCCTGTCCTGTACATAGGCAATCGTATCCCTGAGCAGCGCCAGGCTGTCAGAGATCTTCCTGCCTGGCACAGAGCAGGTCTGGTCAGGGTGAATTACCAATTCCAGAGCGGATTTGACCCGGTTGGCGATGACTTTGGACAGAATCTTATAGTCCACATTCAACAGTGAAATGGGTCGCCAATTTCTAATTTCCTCCCTTTCCCCCTTGTGCTTGTAGATGAGGGTGATGATGCCTTTCCTCATGGATTCTGACATGCTGCCGGCCAGGAGCATACTCTCGTACACTTCTAGCAGGTCTGGGCTGATCAAGTCCCACAGAGCCGAATACAACTCCGCCGGCAAGCCGTCGCTTCCGGGGGTTTTACTCTTCTCGAAGGACTCGAGGGCCTTAGTCAGTTCATCAGGAGTTAGCGGTTTGTCCAGGCTCTCCCGCGTACTGTGGTCTAAGACCTCCGTGATAGAGGACAGGAAGGACTGGGAGGCCGTGCTGTCCGTGGGCTTCACGTCATACAGTCCGGCATAAAAGGATTTGCTGATCCTCAGAATGTCGGACCGTGATGACTTTACTGAGCCGTCTTCTTCCTTCAGGCTGCTGATCACAGAGCGCTCTCTGTGTACCTTTTGGAAGAAGAAACGTGAGCACGTCTCATCCTGCTCCACGGAGCGGACCCTGGAACGGAAGATGATCTTGGAGGCCTCCGAGGCAAAGTGCGAGGCTTGCTGGCCCTTCACCTCTTGGAGCTCCTCCTTGACATCGACCCCCATCGACTGCAGCCGGAGCAGATTCTGCATCTTTTTCTGGAGTCGGGACATTTCCCTCTGTTCCTTTCTAGCTTTCTGGGTGCCTTTGCGGATGAAAAACCTCTTGATGCTTCCCTTGATCACTTCCCACCAGTGTGTCAGGGACTCAAAGAGGGGTTTCACGGTTCTCTAACCTTTGTAATCCCTCTTGAGCTCCTCAATGTTCTCTGGGGTCAGCAGTTGCACATTTAGCTTCCATGCCCCCCTGCCCACCCTCAGGTCCTTCTCCAAGTGGCAGTCCGCCAGTAGGAGGCAGTGGTCAGAGAAGAACACCGGCTTGACCTCGGTGGATCTGACTGTGAATGCACGGGACACAAACAGGAAGTCTATCCTGGAACGAATGGACCCGTCTGGCCGCGACCAGGTGTATCTACGCTGCGCTCTGTCTGCAGGGTTGCTGAAGACGTCGTGCAGCTTGGCATCCTTAACTGTTTCCATCAGGGATCTGGACGTAGCGTCCAATCTGCTTCCGGCCCTGCCGGATCGTCCAGCCGCATCGATGATGCAGTTGAAGTCCCCGCCCAGAATGACCGGCCTGGAGGTCGCCAGCAGCAGTGGGAGCTGCTGAAAAACCTCCAGCCGCTCAGCCCCTTGTGCCGGGCCATACACGTTAATTAACCGGAGTGGAGCGTTCTTGTACATTACGTCTGCTACGAGGAGTCGCCCGCCCACCACCTCCTTGACCTCGGAGACGGTGAAGTTGCCTCCCCGCAGCAGAATACCCAGGCCGGAGGAACGAGAGTCGTTTCCGCCCGACCAGATCGATGGCCCGTGGGACCACCATCGTGACCATTGCCTGTAGGAGCTGAGGTGCGGTATCGCACACTCCTGCAGAAACAACAGGTCAGCTTTGACCTTGGCTAGGTAGTCCAAGGTCGCAACACATCGCGTAGTAGATTTAATGCTACGCACATTTATGGATACAATCTTTAAACCCATTTTAAAGCATTTATTCTCCTACCAAACCCACTGTCTCTGAGAGTCCCAGACCTTTAGTCTGCTCCTTCATACCCGTAGTGAGCTCAAATTCCTTCACTTTGGATGGGCTGAGGTAGATCTCCTTGGCCGTGTTCTGCTCCGGTGGCATCTGGAGGTTCACGTAGAGAGCGGGTTTTGAGATGACCTTTGCTGGAGAAGCTTCTCCAAAACTCACCCCCTCTGGGGTGTTGCTGTTCCCGGCTTCCTGGAGCTGGGGTGCGATGATTGCCTCACTGCTCCCAGATTCCAGGGGCTGTGGTGCACTGGCCTCCTCAGGTTGCAGGCAAAGTTGGGGTGCGCTGGTCTCCTTGTTGTCTCCAATTTTCTGGAGCTCGGGTGTCTCGTCCTCCAACGCCCTGGAGCTTTGCCGCCTCTTCTGTCGGTGCCGCTCTGGCACTTCATCATCCGAAGAGCTGCTGCCCTTGTCGTCCGTGTCGGATGGGAGACGCCTCTTGCCGCTTCTCTGGGAAACGCCTTTGCTTCTTCTTCGCTCCCTCTTACTTTTCTTGTTCTTCACCGTCCGCCACTCCCCCTGCTGCTTTTCCACTGCTGCCTCCTCCTCCATTGATTCGCTGTCCTGAGGACTGGGAGGTTCAGGGGGTAGTGCTGTTGATTGGCTCTCTGTTGCCTCAATCTCTTTCTCCGCCTTGTCTCTCTCTGTGTCCTCCTTTGTCCCGTTGAGCTCCCTGGGGGCCTTGGTGGTTGGAGTGACACGAAACATTTCTTCTGCTTCCCCCTGGTCGGCTTTGGCTGCCTGTGCGTAAGTACGGCAGCGTTTGGGGCAGGTCCTGTAGAGGTGACTTGCCTCGCCACACAGGTTGCAGCACTTGGCCTGTTTGCAGTCTTTTGTCTGGTGCCCTTCCTGTTTGCAGATCTTGCAGAGGGAGGCGCTGCAGTTGGCCGCCACATGACCAGCCTTGCCGCATGAGCGACAATGCTTGGGTTGCCCAGCGTAGACCAGGTAGCCCCGGTTTCCCCCGATAGCGAAACTGGAGGGAGGGTGGAAAATGGCTCCCTTACCATCGGTCTTTAGCGTGACCTTAAACAGGCGTTTGCCTGTCCAGATCCCCAAGTCGTCTCGAATCTCGGTGCCGCTCCCCACCTTATCGAAGTACCTGGTGAGGAAGGTGACCACGTCGGCGACAGGGACGAAGGGGTTGTACACATGCACCATCACCTCACGTTCCCGTTGCAACGGCAGAGAAAAGTGCGGCTCCGCCGTCAGGATCTTCATCTCCGGCAGGTCTCTCTTCTCCTCGAACACCCTCAGGAGCCGGACGCAGTCTGCCACTCGCTTGAACGTCACGTCAAAGTAACCACCTTTGCGGGAGTCGTGCAGGGTGAAGATCTCCGTAGCTTGGAAGCCGCATGCCTTCAACAGGATCCTCCTGGTGAAGAAGCCCCGATCCATAGGTGATCCTCCTTCGCTGTGGTTCACCGTGACTCGGACGGTGATAGGTAACCCACGGTATGGATTTGGATTGCGATTGGTTATCGCCCTTCCATCCCGACCTTGCCTTGGCAGGACCATGGTGTCGCCCCTGCAACACTTGATCTTAGCCAAAAGGCCGAGAAGGGACTTCTCCCAGAATTTTTTTTTTTTTTTTGTAAAAATATACTTTATTCATAAAAATCTTCAATCACATTCAAAACCATTTCAAAAACAACATTACAAGGGTACAATCCAGGTTAAACTTTTACAAAATGTATCACCAGGTGCATCAGTACAAACAATATTACAGTCATTTACAGCCTTTCATTTTGATCTGTACAGCCCGAGGGGCTCTAAACAGTTCCCAGTCTCTCGGTGCGCTGTGGTAGAAAGGTCTTAGACAGCGACCCTTCCCCATTGCGCCTTTGCGGCAGCTGCCCCAAGCTTTAGTGCGTCCCTCAGCACGTAGTCCTGGACTTTGGATTGTGCCAGTCCGCAACAATCGGTCGGGGACAAATCTTTGTGCTGGAAGACCAACAAGTTTCGGGCAGACCAAAGCGCGTCTTTCACCGAGTTGATGATCCTCCAGCTGCAGTTGATGTTTGTCTCGGTGTGTGTCCCTGGGAACAGCCCGTAGAGCACAGAGTCCTGTGTCACAGAACTGCTCGGGATGAACCTCGACAGCAACCACTGCATCTCTCTCCAGACTTTCTTTGCAAAGGCACAATCCACAAGGAGGTGAACAACGGTCTCTTCCCCACCACAGCCACCTCGAGGGCATCGTGCAGAGGGGGTGAGACTCCTGGCGTGTAGGAAGGATCTGACGGGGAGGGCCTTTCTCACCACCAGCCAAGCTACGTCTTGGTGCTTGTTGGAAAGTTCTGGCGATGAGGCATTCTGCCAAATGACTTTGACAGTCTGCTCGGGGAACCATCCCACAGGGTCCACCCTCTCCTTATCCCTCAGGGCCTCTAGGACGTTACGTGCTGACCACTGCCTGATGGACTTGTGGTCAAAGGTGTTTTTCTGCATAAATTTTTCCACCAGGGACAGGTGGTACGGCACGGTCCAACTACTTGGAGCGTTCCGCGGCAGCGTGGCCAGACCCATCCTTCGCAACACCGGGGACAGGTAGAACCTCAGCACGTAGTGACACTTGGTGTTTGCGTACTGAGGGTCTACGCACCGCTTGATGCAGCCGCACACAAAGGTGGCCATCAGTATGAGGGCGATGTTGGGCACGTTTTTTCCCCCTTTATCTAGAGGCTTGTACATCGCGTCCCTGCAGACACGATCCATTTTCGACCTCCAGATAAAGCGGAAGATGGCTCGAGTGATCGCCATCGCGCAGGAGTGTGGAATGGGCCAGACCTGCGCCACGTACAGCAACAGCGAGAGTACCTCACACCTGATGACCAGGTTCTTACCCGCAATGGAGAGGGAGCGTCGCTCCCACATGCCCAGTTTCCTTTTCACCATAGCCACTCGCTCCTTCCAGTTTCTAACGCATGCCCCGGTCCCTCCGAACCATATCCCCAGCACCTTCAGGCCGTCAGCCCTGACAGTGAAGGGGACAAAGGATCGGTCAGCCCAGTTCCCAAAGAACATGGCCTCGCTCTTCCCACGATTTACCTTGGCTCCCGAGGCCAGTTCGAACTGGTCGCAGACGTGCATCAGTCTGCGCACCGACAGCGGATCCGAGCAGAAGACGGCGACGTCGTCCATGTACAGGGAGGCTTTTACCTGAGTGCCTCCACTGCCTGGGATCGTCACTCCTCTTATGCCCGGATCCTTCCTGATGGACTCGGCAAAGGGTTCTATGCAGCACACAAAAAGGACAGGCGAGAGAGGGCAGCCCTGCCTGACTCCAGATTTAATCGGAAAGCTATCTGTTTCCCACCCATTGATTGAGACTGCGCTACTGATGTTAGTGTAGAGCAGTTGGATCCAATTTCGAATTCCCTCCCCAAAGCCCATTTTGGAGAGCACATCCCCCATGTAGGTGTGCGATATTCTGTCAAAGGCCTTCTCCTGATCCAAGCTGATGAGGCAGGTATCCACACCCCTGTCCTGTACATAGGCAATCGTATCCCTGAGCAGCGCCAGGCTGTCAGAGATCTTCCTGCCTGGCACAGAGCAGGTCTGGTCAGGGTGAATCACCAATTCCAGAGCGGATTTGACCCGGTTGGCGATGACCTTGGACAGAATCTTATAGTCCATATTCAACAGTGAAATGGGTCGCCAATTTCTAATTTCCTCCCTTTCCCCCTTGTGCTTGTAGATGAGGGTGATGATGCCTTTCCTCATGGATTCTGACATGCTGCCGGCCAGGAGCATACTCTCGTACACTTCTAGCAGGTCTGGGCCGATCAAGTCCCACAGAGCCGAATACAACTCCGCCGGCAGGCCGTCGCTTCCGGGGGTTTTACTCTTCTCGAAGGACTCGAGGGCCTTAGTCAGTTCGTCAGGAGTTAGCGGTTTGTCTAGGCTCTCCCGCGTACTGTGGTCTAGGACCTCCGTGATAGAGGACAGGAAGGACTGGGAGGCCGTGCTGTCCGTGGGCTTCACGTCATACAGTCCGGCATAAAAGGATTTGCTGATCCTCAGAATGTCGGACCGTGATGACTTTACTGAGCCGTCTTCTTCCTTCAGGCTGCTGATCACAGAGCGCTCTCTGTGTACCTTTTGGAAGAAGAAACGTGAGCACGTCTCATCCTGCTCCACGGAGCGGACTCTGGAACGGAAGATGATCTTGGAGGCCTCCGAGGCAAAGTGCGAGGCTTGCTGGCCCTTCACCTCTTGGAGCTCCTCCTTGACATCGACCCCCATCGACCGCAGCCGGAGCAGATTCTGCATCTTTTCCTGGAGTCGGGACATTTCCCTCTGTTCCTTTCTAGCTTTCTGGGTGCCTTTGAGGATGAAAAACCTCTTGATGCTTCCCTTGATCACTTCCCACCAGTGTGTCAGGGACTCAAAGAGGGGTTTCACGGTTCTCCAACCTTTGTAATCCCTCTTGAGCTCCTCAATGTTCTCTGGGGTCAGCATTTGCACATTTAGCTTCCATGCCCCCCTGCCCACCCTCAGGTCTTCCTCCAAGTGGCAGTCCGCCAGTAGGAGGCAGTGGTCAGAGAAGAACACCGGCTTGACGTCGGTGGATCTGACTGTGAATGCACGGGACACAAACAGGAAGTCTATCCTGGAACGAATGGACCCGTCTGGCCGCGACCAGGTGTATCTACGCTGCGCTCCGTCTGCAGGGTTGCTGAAGACGTCGTGCAGCTTGGCATCCTTAACTGTTTCCATCAGGGATCTGGACGTAGCGTCCAATCTGCTTCCGGCCCTGCCGGATCGTCCAGCCGCATCGATGATGCAGTTGAAGTCCCCGCCCAGAATGACCGGCCTGGAGGTCGCCAGCAGCAGTGGGAGCTGCTGAAAAACCTCCAGCCGCTCAGCCCCTTGTGCCGGGCCGTACACGTTAATTAACCGGAGTGGAGCGTTCTTGTACATTACGTCTGCTACCAGGAGTCGCCCGCCCACCACCTCCTTGACCTCGGAGACGGTGAAGTTGCCTCCCCGCAGCAGAATACCCAGGCCGGAGGAACGAGAGTCGTTTCCGCCCGACCAGATCGATGGCCCGTGGGACCACCATCGTGACCATTGCCTGTAGGAGCTGAGGTGCGGTATCGCACACTCCTGCAGAAACAACAGGTCAGCTTTGACCTTGGCTAGGTAGTCCAAGGTCGCAACACATCGCGTAGTAGATTTAATGCTACGCACATTTATGGATACAATCTTTAAACCCATATTAAAGCATTTATTCTCCTACCAAACCCACTGTCTCTGAGAGTCCCAGACCTTTAGTCTGCTCCTTCATACCCGTAGTGAGCTCAAATTCCTTCACTTTGGATGGGCTGAGGTAGATCTCCTTGGCCGTGTTCTGCTCCAGTGGCATCTGGAGGTTCACGTAGTGAGCGGATTTTGAGATGACCTTTGCTGGAGAAGCTTCTCCAAAACTCACCCCCTCTGGGGGGTTGCTGTTCCCGGCTTCCTGGAGCTGGGGTGCGATGATTGCCTCACTGCTCCCAGATTCCAGGGGCTGTGGTGCACTGGCCTCCTCAGGTTGCAGGCAAAGTTGGGGTGCGTTGGTCTCCTTGTTGTCTCCAATTTTCTGGAGCTCGGGTGTCTCGTCCTCCAACGCCCTGGAGCTTTGCCGCCTCTTCTGTCGGTGCCGCTCTGGCACTTCCTCATCCGAAGAGCTGCTGCCCTTGTCGTCCGTGTCGGATGGGAGACGCCTCTTGCCGCTTCTCTGGGAAACGCCTTTGCTTCTTCTTCGCTCCCTCTTACTTTTCTTGTTCTTCACCGTCCGCCACTCCCCCTGCTGCTTTTCCACTGCTGCCTCCTCCTCCATTGATTCGCTGTCCTGAGGACTGGAAGGTTCAGGGGGTGGTGCTGTTGATTGGCTCTCTGTTGCCTCAATCTCTTTCTCCACCTTGTCTCTCTCTTCAGTCACTTCTCACCAGCACCCTCTATTGGATGCTCTTCCTCCTGTTGAGTGCAAGAGTCCTTCTCCTCGATTCCCTCCTGAGTCGCGGTGGCTGCGGTGACTTCTCCCAGAATGCTTCAGTCACTTCTCACCAGCACCCTCTGTTGGATGCTCTTCCTCCTGAGTCGCGGTGGCTGCGGTGACTTCTCCCAGAATTTTTTTTTTTTTTTTTTTGTAAAAATATACTTTATTCATAAAATATCTTCAATCACATTCCAAACCATTTCAAAAACAACATTACAAGGGTACAATCCAGGTTAAACTTTTACAAAATGTATCACCAGGTGCATCAGTACAAACAGTATTACAATCATTTACAGCCTTTCATTTTGATCTGTACAGCCCGAGGGGCTCTAAACAGTTCCCAGTCTCTCGGTGCGCTGTGGTAGAAAGGTCTTAGACAGCGACCCTTCCCCATTGCGCCTTTGCGGCAGCTGCCCCAAGCTTTAGTGCGTCCCTCAGCACGTAGTCCTGGACTTTGGATTGTGCCAGTCCGCAACAATCGGTCGGGGACAACTCTTTGTGCTGGAAGACCAACAAGTTTCGGGCAGACCAAAGCGCCTCTTTCACCGAGTTGATGATCCTCCAGCTGCAGTTGATGTTTGTCTCGGTGTGTGTCCCTGGGAACAGCCCGTAGAGCACAGAGTCCTGTGTCACAGAACTGCTCGGGATGAACCTCGACAGCAACCACTGCATCTCTCTCCAGACTTTCTTTGCAAAGGCACAATCCACAAGGAGGTGAACAACGGTCTCTTCCCCACCACAGCCACCTCGAGGGCAACGTGCAGAGGGGGTGAGCCTCCTGGCGTGTAGGAAGGATCTGACGGGGAGGGCCTTTCTCACCACCAGCCAAGCTACGTCTTGGTGCTTGTTGGAAAGTTCTGGCGATGAGGCATTCTGCCAAATGACTTTGACAGTCTGCTCGGGGAACCATCCCACAGGGTCCACCCTCTCCTTTTCCCTCAGGGCCTCTAGGACGTTACGTGCTGACCACTGCCTGATGGACTTGTGGTCAAAGGTGTTTTTCTGCATCAATTTTTCCACCAGGGACAGGTGGTACGGCACGGTCCAACTACTTGGAGCGTTCCGCGGCAGCGTGGCCAGACCCATCCTTCGCAACACCGGGGACAGGTAGAACATCAGCACGTAGTGACACTTGGTGTTTGCGTACTGAGGGTCTACGCACCGCTTGATGCAGCCACACACAAAGGTGGCCATCAGTATGAGGGCGATGTTGGGCACGTTTTTTCCCCCTTTATCTAGAGGCTTGTACATCGCGTCCCTGCGGACACGATCCATTTTCGACCTCCAGATAAAGCGGAAGATGGCTCGAGTGATCGCCATCGCGCAGGAGTCTGGAATGGGCCAGACCTGCGCCACGTACAGCAACAGCGAGAGTACCTCACACCTGATGACCAGGTTCTTACCCGCAATGGAGAGGGAGCGTCGCTCCCACATGCCCAGTTTCCTTTTCACCATAGCCACTCGCTCCTTCCAGTTTCTAACGCATGCCCCGGTCCCTCCGAACCATATCCCCAGCATCTTCAGGCCGTCAGCCCTGACAGTGAAGGGGACAAAGGATCGGTCAGCCCAGTTCCCAAAGACTTCTCCCAGAATTTTTTTTTTTTTTTTTGTAAAAATATACTTTATTCATAAAATATCTTCAATCACATTCCAAACCATTTCAAAAACAACATTACAAGGGTACAATCCAGGTTAAACTTTTACAAAATGTATCACCAGGTGCATCAGTACAAACAATATTACAATCATTTACAGCCTTTCATTTTGATCTGTACAGCCCGAGGGGCTCTAAACAGTTCCCAGTCTCTCGGTGCGCTGTGGTAGAAAGGTCTTAGACAGCGACCCTTCCCCATTGCGCCTTTGCGGCAGCTGCCCCAAGCTTTAGTGCGTCCCTCAGCACGTAGTCCTGGAATTTTTTTTTTTTTTTGTAAAAATATACTTTATTCATAAAATATCTTCAATCACATTCCAAACCATTTCAAAAACAACATTACAAGGGTACAATCCAGGTTAAACTTTTACAAAATGTATCACCAGGTGCATCAGTACAAACAATATTACAATCATTTACAGCCTTTCATTTTGATCTGTACAGCCCGAGGGGCTCTAAACAGTTCCCAGTCTCTCGGTGCGCTGTGGTAGAAAGGTCTTAGACAGCGACCCTTCCCCATTGCGCCTTTGCGGCAGCTGCCCCAAGCTTTAGTGCGTCCCTCAGCACGTAGTCCTGGACTTTGGATTGTGCCAGTCCGCAACAATCGGTCGGGGACAACTCTTTGTGCTGGAAGACCAACAAGTTTCGGGCAGACCAAAGCGCCTCTTTCACCGAGTTGGTGATCCTCCAGCTGCAGTTGATGTTTGTCTCGGTGTGTGTCCCTGGGAACAGCCCGTAGAGCACAGAGTCCTGTGTCACAGAACTGCTCAGGATGAACCTCGACAGCAACCACTGCATCTCTCTCCAGACTTTCTTTGCAAAGGCACAATCCACAAGGAGGTGAACAACGGTCTCTTCCCCACCACAGCCACCTCGAGGGCAACGTGGCTTCAGTCACTTCTCACCAGCACCCTCTATTGGATGCTCTTCCTCCTGTTGAGCGCAAGAGTCCTTCTCCTCGATTCCCTCCTGAGTCGCGGTGGCTGCGGTGACTTCTCCCAGAATGCTTCAGTCACTTCTCACCAGCGCCCTCTGTTGGACTTACCCCTTTAAATTAAACTAAACCTTTTGGAGGATACTTAATATCGAATAATATCAATTACTCTAGGGCCCTTCTTCCCTGCTTCTCGTTGTTACAGAATAAAGCCCTTACAAATGACGAACCACAAAATAAGACCTTAAAAACTGTAAGCGATAAGAGTTGGAAATACCCGATGGGTTAGGTGATGGGACAGGAAGGGCATTGGAAAAAGTAAAAAAGATTTATTGTTAAAGATAAATCAAGTGGATAATCTGGAGATGGGATCAGCAGCGTGAGAGAGAAAGATAGCTTGCAGAGAATGCCAGCATTACTCTCCATGCCACAGAATCCACTTGGTGTCTGGTTTCCAGTAAAACATTTACCTGCTGCAAGCTGAGAGAGTGTTCAACATTCTCGAAAGCTCCCCCACGGTGCTGGATACTGATTTGAAGAAAGGCCGATCCCGGTGCCTGATGCGCTGGTTGAACTGGGCACGGTTCAGTGATGTCCCGAGCAGACGCGACCACCCGGCGTGACTCTCACAGCGGTGCGAGGCAAGGAGTGATATCCCGGGTGCTGCTTTTTGAAACCGCTGGAAGGGTTGGTTTAAAAAAAAAATCACGTCAGAGGGACAGATCAGGAGGAGTCCGAGTTGGCAGTGGTGAGGAGAGGCGGGAGTGTGCTGACGTGGCATGATGCCAGAGGGCAGAGTGAATCTGGCAATCGCTCTGATAAGACAAAATGTAAATGAACAGCATTATGCATCCAAGCAGAACAACGGTGAAGTCACCAGGATGATCGTAATAAACACATTCGTCTCGAACCTGCTGCCTGGAAACAGATTCAACAGTAACTTGCAAATGGAAATTGGATAAACGTTTATTTGCAGGTCCCTAGGGAATGGGCAAGGGAGTGGGAGTGATCCAGTACAGTCATGAAGGGCTGAATGGCCTCTCTGTGCCTTATGCTGCTGCGTGTGTGTGTGTGTGTGTGTGTGTGTGTGAGGGTGGAAATAAACCATTGAAAGTTCATGTGCGCTGGGTGTTATTGTGTCATATCAGCTCTGGTCTGATTGTGTGATTTTCATCACCTCCCTCAAATCTCCTCTGGGGTGGGTGAGGGGGTGGGAGTTTCTGGCCCCGTCCACAGTCAGGGTCGTCCACTCCCCGCTGAAGGTCAATGGCCCTTTTGGCTGGGCGGCCGAATCTCCTGGGGTAAGGCCCCACCGCTTTGGGGGCCGGAAACCCCAGCCGTAGTCTTCCCAGCCCTCTGGGGAAGGGCGTCCGCGTATAACCAGTCACCCTGCACCCTGGGACCATTCCAGCCAACCTTGACCATGCCCCGGGGTCTGAAAACAGAAAACGCGGACAGGCCAGGGAGGCAGAGGAGGGGATCACGGGGACAGCTGACCGGCCGATTGGAGTGAACCTCCAGCTGTTGTCCAGCCTCGGCTCTCTCTCTCTCTCTCTCTCTCTCCGGGGCTGGGCGTCCCTTGCCGCCAGAGCGAGAAATCTCCACCCTGAGTTTCAGGGAACGGGACACGGAACCGGATCAGCGGGCTGGCTGAGGATTCCAAGGAAGGCAGCGAGAGGCCACAGAGATGCAGGGGATGGGTTGGTCGCGCTGGGGCTGGGCGGCGGGGGGAGGGGGGGAGGGTTGGAAGGACCATCGAGCCAAACCTGGTCGACTGAGCGTGGCAGGTGACTGGACCCCGGGAGTGGCCACGATCCCGGTGACCGGCAGGTTCCCGATGGCAGGAGTGCTGCACACCCCAGGCAGCGCGGAGAGTCATATACCAGCACAGACAAGAGAGTGGGGAGGGGTGGGGGGAAAGAAATAACACCCTCCAGGCACTCAGCCAGGTAGCAGAATGTGGACAGCATGCAACAGCATCGCCATCGCTGAATCACCCCGCCATCAACATTGACCAGAAACCCAACTGGGCCAGGCGTTAAATACTGTGCTTACAAGAGCCAGGTCAGAGGCTGAGAATTGTGCAGCGAGTAACTCACCTCCAGCCTCCCCAAAGCCTGTCCATCGTCTACAAGGCACAAGTCAGGTGTATGATGGAATACTCCCCACTTGCCTGGATGAGTGTAGCTCCCACAATACTCAAGAAGCTCAACACCATCCAGGACAAAGCATCCCTATTCACTGGCACCCCATCCACCAAGTTAAACATTCACTCCCTCCGCCACCGACGCACAGTAGCAGCAGTGTGTGTACCATCTACAAGATGCACTGCAGCAACTCGCCAAGGCTCCTTCGACCCACCTTCAAACCCATGACCCCTACCACCTCGAATGACAAGGGCAACAGACACATGGGAACACCACCACCTGGAGGTTCCCCTCCGAGCCGCTCACCATCCTGCCTTGCAAATATATCGGCCGTTCCTTCACTGTCGCTGGGTCAAAATCCTGGAACTCCCTCCCTAACAGCGCTGTGGGTGTACCTACACCACAGGGACTGCAGCGGTTCAAGAAGGCGGCTCACCACCACCTTCTCATACGTTAGAAGGAAGAAAGTAAGTGAGAATTTATGGTGAGGGAGAATTCATTAGAAGGGAATGAATTACTTAAATTAGAACCTACAGGCAGGCCAGTGCAAACCAGTAAATCAACAGTTAAACCAGATGAACTTAGTACCCCCTCAGGGCTTGCAATCGCCAGCAAGGTCCTGGGAGCTAGACTGGACATGAAGGAATTAAAAATAAGATAGATTGGCTGTCCTGGGAGTCAGACTGGAGACTTAGGTTGGAAAACAACTAAGATTAAGTGTGATCTTCAACAGATAGGGGAAGGGCAGATGGTTCCAGCTTAGATAGGAGGGAAGGTCTCTGCCTGGGTGAAAAGTGGGATGTACCTGATGCCAGAGATGTACGTGATCAGTAAAGTATAAATATTGCTGAACACTTGTAGTTTAGCAGAGTGCTGTCTCAAGCTGCCTTGAGATGGTTCTCTCCTTGCAATTGCTTGAATAAACAATCGTGACCTGTACCTGAGCCTCCTGTAGTCCGTTTGTCAAAGCTACCACCACAGTTTGGCGTAGTCGGTAGGATACTTGGATCGGATCCTCGGGATGGCTCTGCAAAGTGGGTGAGTGTATTTTACTTACCACCCGCAGTTAGTGCAGTAGGCCTACCCGAGAATAGTCCAGCCCAGGATCAAAGAATCGGGAGGAGGACTCAGGACAGGACTATGGAGAAGAGGCACCGGGGTAGGAGGCAAGAGCCGCGCTGGTGGGTTAGTGGTGCCGAAGCCGCGCAGGGAGGCCAGACCACTACCCGAAGCAGGAGGTGGAGCCGTACTGGCGGGCTATGTTTTGAAATATAACCATAGCCGAAGCCGCGCAGGGAGGCCAGGCCCCTAATTAAACCCCGAGGAACTAAGTTGTTAGAGCCGGATGGATTAATTGTGCAGAGACAAACAAAATAAGAATGCTGTCAGGAACACAGGAGACGGGAAAACAGGAAAGTGCTATGGAACCCGACCGGGGAACCCCGGACTCCATCACCAGATTCATAGCAGAACAATAGCAAAAATTAATCGAGAAAATGTGGAAGGGTGATTGGGACCCGAAAGGTCGTCTACTGAATTTTCTGTAGCTTAAAAAAGTGAATTGATCTAAGCTACAAGAGCAGCTTGTGCTGAAGAGAGAGAGAGAAAGAGTGGAAAGGGGGGTTATTGAGCAGTGACAGGCAGGGGCAGAGGAAATTTGAGCCTCCGACTAGTTTGATTGTCCCTATAGGTGGAGCTTTCAAGGCCTCTTTATTCCCCCCACTGCTATTTGAAGTTTCATTTAGAATTTGAGAGTTTGAAGTCGTCAAGTTAAGGATTCAGGAATATAACTGCATACCTCTAAATATATGTTTGTTTGTTTTCGTGCAAGGAAGCATTTGTATGTGAGTGTTAATGTGTTTCCTTCCTTAAATTGTCATTTGTGTGTGCAGTTCAGCACTTTAGAGTTGAAAGTCCATATTAGATTAAAGGAAAAGTGTACTAAAACATTCCAAAGTTTTGAGTATAAGGTTTGAGTTGAGATTTCTGGCAAAAATCGCAATTTGAAGTGTTGTAAAGCTAAATCAGGGTTTGCCTTTGTTTGAAATGAACCAACCTTTGTACCACACCCTTACAGACTAATATCACCAGCTTCCAAGCTGATTGGGATTGATACATACGAGTTACATTAACTCATACGAGTTGGTATTCTAAAATTCTGAGGAAAAGAATTTTACCTGAAATTCAGAAGGATTCTAGGAAAACCAAAAGACATAAACACACGGTCTAGGGTGGGTCCAATGGATAAAAATGGGTTTCTTTTGAAGAGATGAATTAAATAGGAAAGGAAATCTGCATCCCAATAGCACTGTGATTTGAATTTGGGACAATCTTGAGATGTAAAAGTGCAGTGTAATTTAACAGGTTACTTCTGAATAACTAGGATGCTATCTAAGATGGAGAATGTGTCGATAAACATATGGGACCTTTAATCTGGATACAAATCATTACACATGAGAAAGAGGTAGTTTTAATTTTGATAGTGTAAATTACAGTTCTTACCAGGTTTAAATTTGAGGTTTGGTTCGTGATCAAGTTCTCAAAAGGGAATTTTCATTTTAAAGGGTTTTTGACAACAATTGGCACTAATTCAAATGCTACAAGCTTTTGTATTTATAAAGTCTGTTCCCAAAATATGAAGCTAAGCTCAAGACCTTGACAAAGTTTGGTAGAAATCCAATTTTTGGCCCAGTTAGTGAATCTGGGATAATTCTAAAAGAAACGGGTCAGACACAATTTAGACTTGAGACAATAAAATGTTTGAGAAGAAGATAAGGAAGCAAAACATGTCGATACCTAATTTCTGTTTTAAAACTGTTATGAGAATATTTTATTGGATTTTACAGTCTCTCCAGACACCTGAGCAAGATAAGGGAAGTGAATTTGATAATGTGGCCATCAACTGAGACTTTGGAACCACACAGGGGGAGATAAGCAAAGATCTAGAGACAGAGATCCCCATTGACATGGAATAGTTAATATGGCCTAAAGAGTAAGGAAACATTGTAAACGGTCAAGACAATAGAGAAACTGACCTCAAGAGAATCGGGGGATCAGATTGAAACTTACAGAATACTGAAAGGCCTGGAGAGAGTGGACGTGGGGAAGATGTTTCCATTAGTAGGAGAGACTAGGACCCGAGGGCACAGCCTCAGAGTAAAGGGAAGACCTTTTAGAACAGAGATGAGGAGAAACTTCTTTAGCCAGAGAGTGGGTGAATCTATGGAATTCATTGCCACAGAAGGCTGTGGAGGCCAGGTCATTGAGTGTATTTACGACCGAGATAGATAGGTTCTTGATTGGTAAGGGGATCAAAGGTTACGGGGAGAAGGTGGGAGAATGGGGTGGAGAAACTTATCAGCCATGATTGAATGGCGGAGCAGACTCGATGGGCCGAATGGCCTAATTTCTGTTCCTATGTCTTATGGTCTTATGGTCTTAGGATGATATTGGCCAGGGAAAAAAAAAACTTAGAGGTAAAACTATGTGAAATCTGTAGTTGAGACATTTGAAAGGTAAGGAGAAATAATACTTAACAACAATTCACTACAAGATGGACACAGGGGAAGGAAAAGCTGGAAAAAGGCTAACAGATGTATTACTGCGAGCTACAAAGAGTAAGGGCAGGATTAACATCATGATGAAAGACAGAGTTAAATGGCTCCCAAAGAGATCTGACACTGGAAGTGAAGATACTGGGCCATTGAAAGATAGGATAAGAAGGTACAGTGTAGAGTTGTGTAGACAGCTTAAGGAATTGAGGTCCGATGTGGGACAGCAGCAGGAGGTAATAGACTGGAAGGAGTGGAGGGTGCCTATCCAGATCAGGGAACTCATTTCACAGGAAGTCATTAAAGAAATGTATAAATTTAAATTGAAACAGAAATTCCACATTCCCTACCAGCCACAGAGCTCGGGGATGGTGGAAAGGATGAGCCAAACTCTTAAAAAAAAAACATCGATTGCAAAAGCAATTCAAGAGACAGGGAACAGCCCAATATCCTAATGTGCCTTGGGGGCTAACCCAAGCAGGACCACCAGGTTCACCCCATTTGAAATAATGACAAGGAGAGCAATGCAGTTACCCGAGGGGGCCATAGTAGTTAGGAGGGGGTGTAGGACTACTAAAAGGAAGGATGCGAGACTATGCGAGGGAAATGAGTCAAATCCAAAAAGCAACAATGGACCCCCGCAGCCCCCAAGTGGGGAATAAGGTGGTGGTCAAGGTGAGCCCAGAGTGAACAAGGTTTTCCCCCAGGTGGCATGGACTGTATGAGATAATTATGACAGGTACGCACTTGTAGATATGAGAATGGGAAGTAAATGGAGGCATTACACACGGTTAAGGATACATAACAATTGACCAAGCGGTAACCCGGAGAACGGGAGCCGATGTTAATGTCTCCACAGATCTGCGATCCTGGTGGTGGGCCTATCAGTACTGGCAACAAGGTCGGGGATCATCACTGCTCATCCCGCGCCGCAGGAGGAACTTTGGTACAGCACGGACAGTGCCGATTGCGACACGCAACGGGGAATGATAAATGTAACAGTAGGAGAACAAGTGATTTTGAATTGTAGCAATGGTTTTCTTCAGATCGGGTGTGGAAGTGTCAGGGATATGACACGTACAGGGTTAATGGTTAATTCGCTTGATCAGAAGGTCCGGACCTTGAGCTCCAAGCTTAAGGAAACCTTAGAACGGGAACAGGGAATTCACAACACCCAAACTAAATACAGACCAGGACATGACACAGTTAATTCAAAGCCTGGCTACCGTGTTCAAAAGTCATGTGAGGACTATCAATAAACTAATTGAAATAGGGAAAAATATTTCAGACGAAGCAAGCAGAAATGATGTCAGCAGCACCTATGGATCCTGGGCACTGGAACAAGCCCGAGAGAATTGAAGACAGATTAATGAAGGAGTAGTTCCTTTATGGGTAACTAATGAACATTTATTTAATCTTTCACAACATAGACTTGACCGGTTGCCAGCTCAGAGGTTTAACACATGTATATGGAATGAATGTTGAATGTATAGTGAATAATAATATGCTAATAGGCATTGTCTTAGTGATACCTGTTATACCGATGTCAACACCCGGCAGAACGTTACATGTAGTAGAAAATATTGGGGTGATACGGGGGGATTATTATATTAGGTACCATGACATTCCACCATAGGCAGTAGACATAGAAGGGAATATAGTTAGCGCCACATTAGAAGGGTGTAGTATAGAGGCCACCACAGTAGTATGTGCACATCCAATGTATTAGACGGAAGAAGCTAAGTGTGGATTTAAAGCAGCAGCAGATTGTACAATGGAACTATATGGGCTGCGAAAGAACTGACCCATGTTGCATATTTGGGGAATGGGAGATATTGTATCACCACATGGCAGCAAGAGATCCAGTACGGGAGCAACCAAATGTGCCCCATCCACAATCATTCGGTGTGCCTACACCCACAGGTGCCAGCAAGGAGGGGGTAGGTGGAACTGGTCGAAATATCCAAGAGAGGAGCGGCTACTATTCAGGGCAAGGAAAGCCTTAAGGATGACCTGACACAATGTTTGAACCAGTTCGCCTACGAAATTCCCCTATTACCAGAGCATCTCACCGCGATTCGGGGACAGGCTCACCAGATATACAGAGCTCACTACACACTGCAGCAACAGGTTAGAGCCATCAAAGAGGGTATCGAGCAAATAGGTTCCTCCACATGGTGGCGGTGGAATTGGGGCTCAAATGTACAAATACACCCGTGGATTCGGATGATCTCCCATGCCCTGGTTGTGATTCAGCTGGTACTAGTTATATATTTAACATACTTGATTCGTCGCACCCGAAGGTCACAAAGGAGGTGGCGCTGGGGGAGTTTTAGCAGGTGGGGAAGAAATTTAGTCAGCCTGAGGCCTGGTTTGAAGGGCCAGGTGATACAGATGGTCTGATGGTACCTTTTACAACCTGGATGACTGGCCAGCATCAATGGGCAGCGGGGCTTAAAGGGACGGACAGTACCACTATAGTTGGCTACCTCAGGCTAGGCCAAGGGCCAAAAGGAGGGTTAGGAGGAAGATAGTAAGTGAGAATTTGTGGTGAGGGAGAATTCATTAAAAGGGAATGAACTACTTAAATTAGAATCTGCAGGCAGGCCAGCGCAAACCAGTAAATCAACAGTTAAACAGTTAAACCAGATGAACTTTGTACCCCCTCAGGGCTTACAATAGCCAGCAAGGTCCTGGGAGCTAGACTGGACATGAAGGAGTTAAAAATAAGATAGATTGGGTGTCTTGGGAGTCAGACTGGAGATTTAGGTTGGAAAACAGCTAAGATTAAGTGTGCTCTTCAACAGATAGGGGAAGGGCAGATGGTCCCAGCTTAGATAGGAGGGAAGGTCTCTGCCTGGGTGAAAAGTGGGATGTACCTGATGCCAGAGATGTACGTGATCAGTAAAGTATAAATATTGCTGAACACTTGTAATTTAGCAGAGTGCTATCTCAAGCTGCCTTGAGATGCTTCTCTCCTTTCAATTGCTTGAATAAACGATTGTGACCTGTACCTGAGCCTCCTGTAGTCCGTTTGTCAAAGATACCACAACACATAGAAACATAGAAACAAGGAGCAGGAGTAGGCCATTCGGCCCTTCGAGCCTGCTCCGCCATTCAATATGATCATGGCTGATCCTCTATCTCAACGCCATATTCCTGCTTTCTCTCCATACCCCTTGATGCCCCTAATATCCAAAAACGTATCAATTTCTTCCTTGATTATACTCAGTTACCCGATCTCCACAGCCTTCTGTAGTAGAGAATCCCACAGCTTAACCACCCGCTGCGTGAAGAAATATTTCTACATCTCAGTCCTAAATGGCTTGCCCCATATCCTGAGGCTGTGGCCCCTGGTTCTAGACTCCCCAACCAGGGGAAACATCCTCCCTGCATCCAGTCTGTCTAGCCTTGTTATTATTTTATACGTTCAAATCAGATCCCCTCTCATTCTTCTAAACTCTATTGAATACAGGTCCAGTCAAACCAATCCCTCCTCATACGACAGTCCTGCCGTCCCCGGTATCAGCCTAGTGAACCTTCGCTGCAGTCCCTCTATGGCAAGTATATCCTTTCTTAGGCAGGGAGACCAAAATTGCACGCAATACTCCAGGCGTGGTCTCACCAAGGCCCTGTATAACTGCAGTGAGGCATCCCTACTTCGGAACTCTAATCCTCTTGCAATGAAGGCCAACATACCATTTGCCTTCCGAATTGCTCGCTGCACCTGCCTGTTTACTTTCATTGACTGGTGTACAAGGACACCCAGATCCCCCTGTACGTCTACACTTCCCAATATATCACCATTTAAATAATACTCTCAAAGGCAATTAGGGATGGGCAATGAATGCTGGCTCCTGCTCCTAGTTTCTATGAGAAGGTGGTGGTGAGCCGCCTTCTTGAACCGCAGCAGTCCCTGTGATGTAGGTACACCCACAGTGCTGTTAGGAAGGGAGTTCCAGGATTTTGACCCAGTGACAGTGAAGGAACAACGATATATTTCTAAATCAGGATGATGAGTGGCTTGGAGGAGAACTTTCAGGTGGTGGTGTTCCCACACGTCTGTTGCCCTTGTCCTTTGAGGGATTATCCTCCCATTGGGAATCTGCCAGTCACTGGGATCGTGGCCAGAACCTGGATCCAGTCACAAGCTCGCCTGCCAAACTCAGTGTACGAGGTTTGGCTTGAAGGTCAGGAGTATTTCAAAGGCAGGTTGCTGAACCTGTTAGGTTACCTGTCAGAAGGCAGGAAAACAAAATCTTGGACGTTTTTTAATTCTATTTCTTAAAGGGCATTAGTGGACCACTGTTGGGTCCAGTGCCCTTGGTTTGTTGGGGCTAAAGGACCCGAGTTGCACACTTGTTTCGTGGTGACCGAGTGGGTTGTTATGACTGAGCAGTTGGTAACGCTGAGTTATTTAAAAAAATCCCAGAGGGAAACTTTAAACAACTGTCATAACCTATCATTTTAATTGTTATATTTGAGATGCAACTCTAAATTCAGGAATCAGACTACCAGTTCTCGAGAGGTTTTATATTAAGCTAAATGAAACATTTTATTAATTTACACAAGTTAAACTTAACGAGTCCTAGTCCAGGATTCTCTTAAGGTTAACTTGCAGGTTGAGTCGGTAGTTAGGAAGGCAAATGCAATGTTGGCATTTAATTTGAGAGGGCTAGAATATAAAAGCAGGGAAGTGCTGCTGAGGCTTTATCAGGCTCTGGTCAGACCACATTTAGAATATTGTGAGCAATTTTGGGCCCGGTATCTCAGGAAGGATGTTCTGGCCCTGGAGAGGGTCCAGAGGAGGTTGACGAGAATGATCCCAGGAATGAAAGACTTTCAATAACGCATGAGGAACGTTTGAGGACTCTGGGTCTATACTCGATGGAGTTTAGAAGGATGAGGGGGGATCTGACTGAAACTTACAAAATACTGAAAGGCCTGGATAGAGTGGACGTGGGGAAGATGTTTCCATTAGTAGGAGAGACTAGGACCTGAGGGCACCGCCTCAGAGTAAAGGGAAGACCTTTTAGAACAGAGATGAGGAGAAACTTCTTTAGCCAGAGAGTGGTGAACCTATGGAATTAATTGCCACAGAAGGCTGTGGAGGCCAGGTCATTGAGTGTATTTACGACCGAGATAGATAGGTTCTTGATTGGTAAGGGGATCAAAGGTTACGGGGAGAAGGTGGGAGAATGGGGTTGAGAAACTTATCAGCCATGATTGAATGGCGGAGCAGACTCGATGTGCCAAATGGCCTAATTTCTGCCCCTATGTCTTATGGTCTTAAACATATATACATGGCTACAAATTACTACGGCCATAGCTTTTAACAAATTCCCAAACTAATCTCCATTTAGGCAACAGCAACCCATAGACTTAACCAGACACCAGGGAAAGCATTTTCATCCTACAAATTCAAAATGAGGTCTTTTCACTTTGGTTCCTGTGCAGCCAGTTGGAGGCTTGCAGCTGCCTTTTGATCTCACATTGCATCTGCTCTGCACGCACAGAACGGTTGCCTGTTATACCTGGCACAGCCCATTGAATGTAAATTCTCATTGTATTACCAACCTCTTTGAACTTCACCTCTCTTAACAAAATAACTCCTTTCAGAGTACCAATTATCTTAGTAATATAAACATATTGCTTGGAATCTGCTAGCTAGGTGGTAATTTTCACCCCGCTTCTTGAATGCTCTTTTCAAAAAAATGCAAGTGCACTCTACCACTCTTATATACCAAAATTAGTACATATCAAAGCACTCAGACTAGCTGGCTTCAATCCAATTAAGACACACCCACAGACTAAACCTCTAATTTAAAAGGAAAATATTTTCCAATCATATTATATACATTAAGAGCGTCATGACGTTGGTACAGAGACAGAGAACATCTGGAGATTGTTGTTAGAATAAACACATGCAGTTCATTTACAAGCTAAACTCAACAGCCACACTTGTGTACTCACAACTTAAAACTCTGTCTTCACTCATCAGTGACTAACTCAAGCATGGATTTATGAAAGGAAAATCATGCTTCACAAATCGACTGGAATTTTTTGAGGATGTAACTAGTAGAGTTGATGAGGGGGATGAGTTGGATGTGGTTTATTTGGACTTTCAGAAGGCTTTCGACAAAGTCCTACATAAGAGATTGGTGTGTAAAATTAAAGCGCATGGGATTGGGGGTAGTGTGTTGAGATGGATAGAAAACTGGTTGGCAGACAGGAAACAAAGAGTAGGAATAAACGGGTCTTTTTCCGTATGGCAGGCAGTGACTAGTGGGGTACCGCAGGGATCGGTGCTGGGACCCCAGTTATTCACGATATATATTAGTGATTTAGACGAGCGAATTAAATGTAATATCTCCAAATTTGCAGATGACACAAAGCTGGGTGGGAGGGTGAGCTGTGAGGAGGATGCAGAGATGCTTCCGTGTGATTTGGACAAGCTGAGTGAGTGGGCAAATGCATGGCAGATGCAGTATAAATGTGGATAAATGTGAGGTTATCCATTTTGGTAGCAAAAACAGGAAGGTAGATTATTATCTGAATGGCTATAAATTGAGAGGGGAATATGCAACGAGACTTGGGTGTCCTTGTACACCAGTCGCTGAAGGTAAGCATGCAGGTGCAGCAGGCGGTAAAGAAGTCAAATGGTATGTTGGCCTTCATAGCCAGAGGATTCGAGTACAGGAGCAGGGATGTCTTGCTGCAATTGTACAGGGCCTTGGTGAGACCACACCTGGAACATTGTGTGCAGTTTTGGTCTCCTTATCTGAGGAAGGATGTACTTGCTATAGAGGGAGTGCAGCGAAGGTTTACCCGACTGATTCCTGGGATGGCGGGACTGACATATGAGGAGAGATTGGGTCGATTAGGATTATATTCACTGGAGTTCAGAAGAATGAGGGGGGATCTCATAGAAACCTTTAAAATTCTAACAGGACTAGACAGGGTAGATGCAGGAAGGATGTTCCCGATGGTGGGGGAGTCCAGAACCAGGGCTCACAGTCTGAAGATACGGGGTAGACCATTTAGGACTGAGATGAGGAGAAATTTCTTCACCCAGAGAGTGGTGAGCCTGTGGAATTCGTTACCACAGAAAGTAGTTGAGACCAAAACATTGTATGTTTTCGAGAAGGAGTTAGATATAGCTCTTGGGGGCGAAAGGGATCAAAGGATATGGGGAGAAAGCGGGAGCAGGCTATTGAGTTGGATAATCAGCCATGATCATAATGAATGGCGGAGCAGGCTCGAAGGGCCGAATGGCCTACTCCTGCTCCTAGTTTCTATGTTTCTACGGTTCTAACTCAAGACTCTCCCACAGATGTAGCCCGTGCTGCTCTTCTACTGGGTATTGAGATCATGTGACCTTACATTACAATACTTGTCTTAAAGGTATATTACATATCAGATTACCACATCCCTCCCCCTTTACTGAAAAATACATTTTACAATTTTTTCAATATAATCATGTTATTTCCACAGATCAATTATTTACAAAGCCAGTCTCTCCTGAGGGGTTTCCTTATGCGTGTAGAATGTTTCAGCTCCACAGCTTCTGAAGTTTGATTAGGAACCTCCTTTACTGAAGTCGTCTGTGCATCTGGTTCTTCAGTAGGTACCTGTAAATCTGTTTCTTTGACTCTTTCAGGTACAGTTGGCCTTTCAAATGCACTTGTACTCAGTTAAGTCCTTTCAACAGGAGATGTTGACTGAGTCTCGAACTCTGGTAGAATCACTTCTGGGCATTTGATTTCTTTTCTTATGTGATCCACATGTCTCATTATCACTCGATGTTATCGAATCTCCAGATAATTTCTTTGTGCCAGATTTGAACGTCTGAACTGGTCTCTCGGTAAGTCCATTTGGAGAAGCGGCTGGTTGTTAATTGGCCGGCCAGCGTGAAATCGCGGTCAGGGGCCAATTGCGGGTGGTGGACTGATTCCCGGCCGCTCCCCGCTCCGCCCGCCTAATGACCCGCATCTCCTGCCCCAAGTGTGGAGGTCATGATAACCTCACATCAGCTGAGATGGATGGTGATGTCATCAGAATGCCCAACTCAAGGCTGCCCAATCAGGCGCTCTGCTGAGAGCTACGCCAGACGGGGAACCCATTCTTACTTGAAATGTTTCAGAGCCCCCCCGCCCCCGACGGTCTGCTCCATTCACATCCACTGCAGATGTCCAATCACGACCTAAATGGCGACCCTTTATCAGAAATGGTTCCAAGACCCTCCAATTAACAAGAGCAGCCGCTGAGAGAGAATGGCGAGAGAGATGGGAAGAGGCAACAACCCACCACCAGCCCGACTGGCTGACTGTCCTCACTGTGACAGAGCCTGCAGGGCTAAGACGGGGTTCCCGGGCCAGTTGAGAACCCACGGCCAAAGCTGACACCTCCACTTAACCCCAGCTACCCGCAAGGAAGAATCATCCTCGACACGGGACTGTTGGTGGGGACATGCTCTGAAAGTTAAGCAGCAAGTTAGAGCCAGAACAGCTGTAATGCTGAGGCTGAATGCATGCGCTCTATTGTTGTGGGCTGTGAACTTGCTTGGCTGTTTCAGGCATCTTTGTCCGCTTTCTGTGACCAGTCACCGCTGACATTATATATCCGGGGTTTCCTTGCTTTTTCTTACTTTGTGTCACTTGTGCCTCTATAGAAAGTATACCAGCCGCTCCTGTCCTTGAAACAGCTTTGTTAATTGTCAATCATCGAATCGGAGGATGGTTACAACACAAAAGGTGGCCATTCAGCCTGTTGGGTCCATGCTGACTCTCTGCAAGAGCAACTCACTTCATCCCACTCTCCTGCCCTTTTCCCCGTTTCCTTCCAAATTTTTTCTCTTCAAGTAACTAGCCAATTCCATTTCAAAGGCCACGATTGAGTCTGCCTCCACCACACTGTCATGCAGTGAATTCCAGACCCTAGCCACTTGCTGCTCGAAAACATTTCTCCTTGTGTTGCCACGGTTTCTTTTGCCAATCGCCCTCTGGTTCTTGACCCTCCTGCCAACAGGAACAGCTGCTCCCCACCGACTCGGTCTAGGCCCCTCATGGTTTGGAACACCACCATATTCAAGGCTAGAAGTGCCTCTTATCAATTTGACTCTGCCAATCTGTTTTTTCAGACGTTGCTATCAGGTCAATGTCATCGGCAAATCTGACTTTGTTTAAAATCTTGCCATATAAGGAGATTTCTCTAGTCTCATCTTTTGGCGTGAGATTCATTGGCAGTGCCCACTGTTTGTAACAGGAGCGTCAGTCCCTGTGGAAATTTGCCCACTATACACCCTGGCTGCTGTAACCAAGAAACCTCTGAAAAGCTTGAAGAGGTTGTTCAACCTTTGTCTCTTAACTTCCCACTCAGTCTCCCTATTATACTTGGCATTGGAGGTAGATCAACAAGTTTCACTAGGTTGATTCCTGGGATGAAGAGACTGTCTTAAGAGGAAAGGTTGAGCGGGTTGGGCCTATCCTCATTGGAGTTTAGAAGAATGAGAGGTGATCTTATTGAAACATATACGATTCTGAGGGGGCTTGAGAGGGTAGATGCTGAGAGGATGCATGGGAGAATCTAGAACTAGGGGCCACAGATTCAGAATAAGGGGTCATCTATTTAAGACGGAGATGAGAAGGGATGTCTTCTCTCAAAAGGTCTGTTAATGCCCTTTAGGGAAGGAAACTTGCCGTCCTTACCTGGTCTGGCCTACATGTGACTCCAGACCCACAGCTAAGTGGATAGATCATAAGACATAGGAGCAGAAATTAGGCCATTCGGCCCATCGAGTCTGCTCCACCATTCAATCATGGCTGATAAGTTTCTCAACCCCATTCTCCCACCTTCTCCCCGTAACCTTTGATCCCCATACCAACCAAGAACCCATCCATCTCGGTCTTAAATACACATGGTTGACTCTTAACTGGCCTAAAAGGGCAATTAGGGATGGGCAACAAATGCTGGCATTGCCGGTGATGCTCACATCCCATGAAAGAATAAATAAATAAAAAAACTTTGGAATTCTCTCCCCCAGTGAGCAGTGGAGTCGGGGTCGTTGAATATATTCAAGGCTGAGTTAGACAGATTTTTAATCGACAAGGAAGTCGAGGGGGGGGGTGCAAGGAGGAAAGTGGAGTTGAAGCCACAATCAGATCAGCCACGGTCTTATTGCATGTCAGAGCAGGCTTGAGGGGCCCAGTGACCCACTCCTGCTCCTATTCCTTATGTTCCATTGTCTGAACGGCCCAGAGCAAATTGCACCCCGCTGATGGTCCAACTGGAAGGAGAGGTACCATCTCCTCAGTGGTGTTGGGAGAGCTGAGCGGGGCTGAAATACCCTGCGGCCTTGGTCACTTTCACGGCTTTCTGGCTGCGGCTAATTGCAACACAAGTGGGTTGGACCCGCACAGTCCCAGGAACAGTTTTCAGGCTTACTTTGGGCAGTCTTCAGGCTCCCCCATTCGGCCGTGCAGGAGGGGCTGGAAAGCCGGGAAAGTTATCGGACTCCGCTGCCCCATAAGCAGCACTTACGGGTCCGAGAAGCCCCGGGAGGTGATTTAACTGGGGCGGGACTTGATGGCGCGCAAATCCCATTTTACCGCTTGAACCAACCGAGATGGTTTGATCAGCGCTTCGAGCAACACAAAATGGTCGGTACCATTTGATCAACATCGATTGGGATAGGTGAGGACCGTGTACGTGGTGGGGGCTGTAATAGATGGAATCAATCAGGCTCCAGTTTGCGCCCATGTTTTACTGCGGCTGCTAATCTAAAACATTCCGTTCGTCGAAATTGCTCCACCAGTTCCATGAACACTTATAACTGCGCTCGCTGTTAGAGTTGCTTTCGTTTAGTCTAGCAAGTTTCTCAGGAAGGTGATGGTGTGGTGGTATTGTCACTGGGCTAGTAACCCAGAGTAATGCTCTGGGGACCTGGGTTCGAATCCCACTCACCGTGGATAATAGAATTTAAATCCAATAAAAATCTGGAATTAAAAGTCTAATGATGACCATGAAAAACCCATCTGGTTTACTCATGCCCTTGAGGGAAGGAATTCTGCTGTCCTTACCAGGTCTGGCCTACATGTGATTCCAGACTCACACCAATGTGGTTGACTCTTAAATGCTCTTCTAATGCAATTAGGGATGGTAACTGGCTGGGACTGTTAGTTCATTGTTGCATTGATCCATGTAGTTTCCTTGGAAGCACAACAGTCTATGAGTGAAATAGGTATAGGCTTTAGGAGTGTACAAGAATGTAGTGGGAACCCCCATTTGATAGGCACCATTGCTAACCCAGCGTCAGTGTAACACTCAAATGGGTGCAAGATTCAGCTCACAGGGGCCAGTTATAGAGGCTGTCCTTTCACTGTGCACAGAAGTTAGTGTTAGGAGGGAGCAAAGGGTATTTGTTCAAATATTGAGTAAAGCCAGTCAGATGAACTTTGTCATTCTGGGCTTTGCAACATAATCATCTGACCATGCTATCAGATTATAAATAAAACAGTATCTGTCCCTCTGGAAAAGGCACACCTTGCGAGACATAAGCAGCTTCTTTATAAACTTTTCTTCGCATAGAGGATTGTGAATCTTTGGAATTCTCTAATGGAGGGGGTCATGGATGCTCCATCGTTGGATATATTTAAGTCCGGGATAGACCGGGATGGGTCTCTCAAGGAATCGAGGGTATGGGCGGGAAAGCGGAGTTAAAGCCCAAGATCATATTGAATGGCGGAGCAGGCTCGATGGGTTGAGTGGTCTACTCCTGCCCCTATTTCCTGTGTTCTTGAAACTGGGAATTGGGACCAAATTATTCCGGTGTCATCTGCCAAGACTCACTCTGTTTCCAGATGACTGCAGACTGTAGCTGTACTCATTGAATCATGGCGCAAGAGAGCGGAGGGCTGGCGTATGGCCTGTTGCCCATGTTTTACGTTGCAGGGACCCTTGTTGATTAGAAATGTCCAAGCGCTCGTCACTCCTCCTTTGATTTACAGAACATATTCTGTTCACTTCTGTAGGCATCCAGAATGATGGCCATTATCACCCCAATGTTGCTGACTTTGGTTACACCCGTAACACTGAGCAAAGAGCAATCATTTCTGCAACGTCATTTGGTCTAAGCCTGGTTGCGAGATGCATGGGCCTGTGTTTGGGTTATATGATGACACAGCTGATGGTAAAGGCTGAATTGCTCAAATCCCAGAGGGAAACTTGAAACAACTGTCATAACCCATTTTTGCAATTTGTATGTTTTGAGATGCAGGCTTTGAATTCAGTAGTAATAAGACCACCGAGTCTCAAGAGGTTTTTTTTTAATATAAAACTAAATTAAACATATATCAATACAAGGAAAATTGTAAACACATACATACATCTACAAAGTTACTACTATAATAACTACAAAAACCCCTAATTAATCTGACTCTCAGTTATACCCCCGTTAAAGCAACCGTAAAACTCAGATTTCAACAGACCCTTGGAAAAGCACACCCTGGGTAGTCCTATTCAAAATGAGTTTCTTTCAGTTCTGGGTCCTTGCAGACAGACTTGAGGCTTACAGGCTGGAGGCTTCTCACACTTGTTGGATCTTAAAATGCCTCTACGTTACCCACGACCTCCTTATACATATCTTTCTCTACGAATGTAAAGTTTCCATTGTATCACTCGGCTTTTAACTTTCCCTCTCCTAATAATAACATCCTTTCATTCCACCAATTTTATTAGTAAGCTGAAAAAGAAAATAAACACAATGCTTGGCATCTTCTAGCTAGGTGCAAGATTTCACCCACAGTCTTGAATGTGTTTCTTTTAACAAATGCAAATTTACACTTTACCTTCTATCCTCCTTACATTTACCTAATTAACACCTCAAAACTACTATACACCAAAGCACTCAGACTAGCTGGTTTTAATCCAATTAAGACACACACACACACACACATAGACACAGATCCACCAGAACTCTATTTTAAAAAATAATTTCCAATAACACCGTTCTATCTCCTTGACAGTTACAAAAGGGCTGGGGCTTGGCATCACATTCCAACCCGGGTCTACAGCATGTGAGCCAGGCCAATGGAGCATTGCATTGCTGGGGATTCCATTATACTGATCAGACATCACGCCGATGTGCCTCTCTCTGCTCAGCTGGAGGTTAGAGAGACAATGGGAGACTCTGATGGATTGGGATGAAAGGCTTAATTAAATTGAATGGGTCGTGTTAAGAGTTTTAGGTTTTATGGTTGTGTTTGTTTAACTTTATCTCTTTGTCACTGTGCTCCCTGCTGTATTTTTCTTTTTCCTTTCATTCATGGGATGTGGGCGTCGCTGTCTGGGCCAGCATTTATTACCCATCCCTAATTATCCCTTGAGAAGGTGGTGGTGGGCCGCCTTCTTGAACCGCTGCAGTCCCTGTGAGTTATTCTCCACAGGAATCCTAGCCTCAGACCTGCTGTTGTAGCTACAGTATTTATATGGCTGGTCCAGTTCAGTTCCTGGTCAATGGTAACCCCCAGGATGTTGATAGTGGGAGATTCATTGATGGTAATGCCAGTGAATGCCATGGGAAGATGGTTAGATTCTCTCTTGTTGGATATGATATTGCCTGGCACTTGTGCAGCGTGAATGTTACTTGCCCCTTGTCAGCACGCATGCTTGTCACCTGCTAACTCATCACATGAGAGACTGAACAAGCCTGAGGAAAATTGGGTGGGATCACTCACAGTGCTACCCATTCTAATTTGGTCCCTTTCCCTGTACCTGCTCCACTTTCATCCCCTTTTCCCTGGAGCTGTTCTGCTGTGGTTCCATTTTCCCTGTTCCCATTTCGCTTTTCCCTGTATCTCCTCTATTCGTTTACTATTTATTTTTTCAAGAGATTTGGGCTTTGCTGGCAAAGCCAACATTTCCTGCTCATTGCTCATTGCCCTTGAAAGGTTGGTAGTGCCGCCTTCTTGAACCGCTGCATTCCATAGGAATCGTGCAACGAGTAACTCACCTCCTGACTCCTCAAAGCCTGTCCACCATCTACAAGGCACAAGTCAGGAGTGTGATGGAATACTCCCCACTTGCCTGGATGAGTGCAGCTCCCACAACACTCAAGAAGCTCGACACCATCCAGGACAAAGGAGCCCACTTGATTGGCACCCCATCCACAAACATTCACTCCCTCCACTACCGACACACAGTAGCAGCAGTGTGTGTACCATCTACAAGATGCACTGCAGCAACTCACCAAGCCTCCTTAGACAGCACCTTCCAGACCTATGACCTCTACCACCTAGAAGGACAAGGGCAGCAGACGCATGGGAACACCACCACCTGCAAGTTCCCCTCCAAGTCACTCACCATCCTGACTTGGAAATCACTGTTCCTTCACTGTCACTGGGTCAAAATCCTGGAACTCCTTTCCTAGCAGCACTGTGGATGTACCTACACCACATGGATTGCAGTGGTTCAAGAAGGCAGCTCACCACCACCTTCTCAAGGGCAACTAGGGATGGGCAATAAATGCTGGCCCAGCCAGCGAAGCCCACATCCCGTGAATTAATTTTTAAAAATGTGGTGTTAGGGAGGGAGTTCCAGGACTTTGACACAGCAACAGTGAAGGAACGGCGAAATATTTCCAAGTCAGGATGGTGAGTGGCTTGGAGGGGAACTTGCAAGTGGTGGTGTCCCCATGTGTCTGCTGCCCTTGTCCTCCTAGATAGTAAAGTTTGGAATTTGGAAGACTCTGTCTAAGGAGGCTTGTTGAGTTCCTGCAGTGCATCTTGTAGATGGTACACACTGCTGCTACTGTGCATCGGTGGTGGAGGGAGTGAATGTTTGTGGATGGGGTGCCAATCAGGTGGGGTTGCTTTGTCCTGGATGGTGTTGAGCTTCTTGAGTGTTGTTGGAGCTGTACTCATCCAGGCAAGTGGGGAGTATTCCATCATGCTCCTGACTTGTGCCTTGTAGATGGTGGACAGGCTTTGAGGAGCCACGAGGTGAGTTACTCATTACAGAATTCCCAGCCTCTGACCTGCTGTTGTAGCTATGGCATTTATATGGCTAGTCCAGTTCAGTTTCTGGTCTATGATAACCTCCCTGGATGTTGATGATGGGGGATTCAGCGATGGTAATGCCATTGATTGTCAAGGGGATGTGGTTAGATTCCTTCTTGTTGGAGCTGTTCATTGCCTGGCACTTGTGTGGCATGAACATTTGCAATCTATCCTAGTTCAACCCTGTTCCCCTTCACCCATTTCACCATGGTTTATTTTCACTGCCCCGGTTTTACTTTGATTGCCAGTCTCTCCAATTTCACCACTCCTATAAATGTGTATCCCTTGGACATGTTCACCTGACTTTTTTCCTTTCCTTCCCTTTCCGGTAACCAGCTCCATGTGTCAAGGGCTGGTCTAGTGTCCTTGGTTGTAATGACTGTTGGAGCTAATGGAGTTCTGGGTCTCTCTAGAATTCACACAGCTAACTAACCTCGCTGAGTCCTGAGGTCATCTCAGAAATAAATTTAGAAACCGGCCCCTGACAGTTTTGCCATGAGAACTGAATGCCATCTGGAAATATCTCCTCTAAAGGGCTACAGGTTGAAATTTTCAAGACTGAGATTGACTGATTTCTGTTAGGTGAGGGCGTCAAGGGATATGGGCCAAAGGTGGGTAAATTGGGTTGAGGTACAGGTCAGGCATGATTTAACAGGATTGTAGAACAGGTTTGAGTTGCTGTGTTGTTCCAGTTATTGATAGAGGGCAGGAACTCCAGAGAGCTGCGTTCTTCAAAGGGCCTCAGCAACTTATAGGTCACATTGCCCTGGTACCACATAATACTCAACTTCATTGGGTTTGGTTCCATATCTAGCACCGCCACTCTCAAGGGCATCCCGGTTCACCAGTTGCAGCCAATGTGGGATTTGATGCCCCGCCATTCCCATAGGTCCATTCCATGGCCGCTACCTTAGAGGGGCTTGAAATATCATTCCGGATTTTTACTTTTTTGCTTTCAATTCTGGCTCGCTTTGACCAGCTGTGGCTTGTTTTCCTTTATCCTGTGGGACTCTGGAGGTTTTCAGCAGCTTTTCCCCGAGAGAATCCAAAAACGGGTCCCGCTGCGGGCTCTGATGCTTTGCGTTTGCCTGGCGTCTGAAGGCGTGAAGCGGGACGTCATTCTGTTCTCTAAGGCCGCGCGCCACAGCCCGAACGAAATGAGCTTGTGGTGGGAGATATAAAAAGTATTCCCGAGTAAAGGGGGAGGGGTGCGTTAATTATAGTTTTTTCTAATGCGTAATATAGCTTTAAGAAGAATGCGGTTAAGGGAGATCACATGATCTTGAGTAACCAATAGAAGACTAGTGCGGGCTACCTCTGCAGTTAGTAGTCAGTGGTATGGAGATAGAGTTTGAAGTGGAAGCATGCATGTAGTTGCTGCTGAGTATCTTTGCAAATAAACATAACTTCCACCTAAGAAGTGTTTGCTGATAAACTCTATCTATAGTACCAACTTGGCCACCACTTGCAAAAAAGCATGCAATAAGGATCCACAAGATCCAACCCCATCCTACTTATAGTATGGAGCCCAAAACTGCACAAAATACTCCGACTGTAGTTTTGCGAAGGTTAGAGACAGATCCACAAACATCTCAAGTGTTACATTCTTGAGCTCTGCTCATAAAACCATCATCCCGTTACACAGAAACACAGAAAAATAGGAGCAGGTGTAGGTCATTCAGCCCTTCGAGCCTGCTCCGCCATTCAATACGATTGTGGCTGATCCTCTTTCTCAACGCCGTACTCCCATTCTCTCCCCATACCCCCTGACGCCTTTAGAGTCTGGAAATCTATCTATTTCTTTCTTAAATATATTCAGTGACTTGGCCTCCACAGCCTCCTGTGGTAGAGAATTCCACAGGTTCACCCCCCTCTGAGTGAAGAGGTTTCTCCTCATCTCAGTCCTAAATGGCCTAACCTGTATCCTGACACTGTGACCCCTTGTTCTAGACCCCCCCCAGCCAGAGAAACATCATCCCTGCATCCAGTCTGTCCATCCCTGTCAGAATTTTATACATTTCAATGAGATCCCCTCTTATTCTTCTAAACTCCATTGAATACAGGCCTAGTAGGCCCAATCGCTCCTCACACGACAATCCTGCCAACCCAGGAATCAGTCTGTGACCCTATCCATCCGTTAGTGACCTTATTTATTGGGGGGGTGGCGTTGCCTTTAAGGTCTCATGGACCTGAAGCCTCAAATCTCTACTCTCCCATGTCAAAGTGCAATTCCTCTTTTGACTTTTCTCCAACCAGGGGCACCATTTTACAGTAAGAGCTATCTGCTACGATCCACCATTTTATCCATATTCTCTCATGGCTCCCTTTGAGCCTTGGGCTGGTTAACCGTTCCTCCAGTTTTAGCATTGCCCTTGAGCTTGGACCCCATTCCCTTGAACCTTTCATCCAAACCATTGATCTACATGGTGAACAGACGCAGTCCCAGGACAGGACTCTGTGGAACACTGCGTTTCTAAGTGAGTGGTTGTTAGGTAATTTACGCTTTTGATAAGTTGTCTAAGCCACAAAGCTCACAGGTAATGCACAAGATCCAACATTTCTGCACTCCTGAGACATGACTTCAAACATGGCCAATGAGAATGTGGGCCCCATTCTCTTGCCTCCTTCTCGACGAAGCTGATAGATCTTGTCCCCCACCCACTCCCCACCTCCCCAAAACCCTGCCAGAACCTAGTAAACCCCCTCCTCAATCGTCACTCTTCACCCTTATCCTATCCTTAGTCTAGCCTCTGCCAGTCTAGATCCTGGTATCTCAGTGCTCCCTTATCCAGCGACTGCATTCCCAGCAACCTCTATTTTAAAAAAAATTCATTCATGGGGATGTGGGATTTGCTGGCTGAGCCCAGCATTTATTGCCCATCTCTAGCTGCCCTTGAGAAGGTGGGGGGTGAGCCGCCTTCTTGAACCGCTGTGGTCCATGTGGTGTAGGTACACCCACAGCGCTGTTAGGGAGGGAGTTCCAGGATTTTGACCAAGGGAGACTGGGGATGGGGGGAGGGGAAGGGGTGGGCAGCTGTTGGGGGTGGTGGTGGAGACGGTGGTGTAGAGATAATGTCACTGGACGTGGTATCCAGAGGCCCAGGCTAATGCAGTGGGGACACGGGCTCAAAACCCAGCACAGCAGCTGGTGAAATTTCAATTCAATTAATAAATCTGGAATTAAAAGCTTAACGATGACCAAGAAGCCATTGTTGCTTGTTGTAAAAACCCATCTGGTTCAATAAGGTCCCTTTAGGGAAGGAAATCTGCCACCTTCACCCGGTCTGGCCTACATGTGACTCCAGACCCACAGCAACGTGGTTGACTCTTAACTGCCCCTCTGGAATGGCCTTGCAAAGCCACTCAGTTCAAGGGCAATTAGGGATGGGCAACAAATGCTGGCCTTGCCAGTGACGCCCACATTCCATGAAAGAATTAAAAATAAAACACAAACTTCTCCCAGTGCTTACAGCCCCCCACCCCCCCCAAGGTTTTCCTCCCCATACCCCACATCCCAGAATTTGCCGAAACACCTTCACCGGTGTCCCAGGGGCTGCTGGACCCTCGCCATGAACTCAGGCCTCGGGTCTGGTCTCAGGACCGGCCAATCAAGAGAGAGAGGGACCCCTCAGAGAATATGGCCGGTCACCTCTCCCGGTGTTGCCAGGTCCCGGGACGTCTCTCGCAAAGAAGGCATCGCTCGCACCGCGTGGGCGTTTTGCATTTGTTAAATTGGTCAGTGTTGCTGCAAAATGGGCCGCGGTGTCTAGGCTTTTCGTCTCGCACCCATCTGGACAGATTTGCAAAGGGTATCGAATCGAAAGGGAAACCTCTGCCTCAGGGAAGCGCGTTCACTGAATCCATTTAAGACAGAGGTCGACTGATTCGGGTCCGGCAAGGGTTATCGAAGGTTATTGGAGGCAGATGGGAAGGTGGAGTTCGAAACGCAAACGGATCAGCCACGATCCTAAGGCCTACTCTTCCGCTCCTATTTCGTGTGTCCGCATGGGGCTTGTGAAGACCAGTCCAAAGATGACAGAGGGCAAAATGCAAGGGCAGAATGGGTTTAGAGTTTGAGGTTGTAGATGTGCAAAACACCGTGAGTAATGTTGGTGAGCTACAGCCACGACTGTGATAGAGCAGCGGTGATGGAGACCTGACTTAACCAAGAGGAGGAGCGTACATTTAATCTCTCTGGCTACCACGGATGCAGGAAAGATAGGGAAGGGAATAAAGCAGGGAGCGCAGGAGTGTTAATCAACGGTAATGATGAAGCACTGACTGATGATGCACTTGCAATTTCAAAAACTGAATCTATTTGAATTGGAATTTCGAAGGGGGAGGTGAGAGTGACTGCCCTTGACATCAAGGCCGTATTCGACAGAGTGTGGCATCAAGGAGCCCGAGCAATACTGAAGTCAATGGGAATCAAGGGGGAAAACTCTCCGCTGGTTGGAGTCACACCTAGCACGAAGGAGGATGGTTGTGGTTGGTGGAGGTCAAGTCATCTCAGCTCCAGGACATCACTGCAGGAGTTCCTCAAAAGTGCCCTATGCCCAACCATTGTCTGTTGTTTCATTAATGACCTTCCTTCCATCATAAGGTCAGAAGTGGGGATGTTCGCTGATGATTGCACAATGTTCAGCACCATTCGTGACTTCTCAGACACTGAAGCAGCCCATGTCCAAATGCAGCAAGACCTGGACAATATCCTGGCTTGGGCTGACAAGTGGCAAGTAACATTCGCGCCACACAAGTGTCAGGCAATGACCATCTCCAACAAGAGAGAATCTAACCATTTCCCCTTGACATTCAATGGCATTACCATCACTGAATCCCCCATTATCAACATTCTGGGAGTTACCATTGATCAGAAACTGAACTGGACCTACTATATAAATACTATGGCTAGAACAGCAGGTCAGAGGCTCGGAATTCTAAGACTTATAACTCACCTCCTGACTCCCCAAAGCCTGTCCACCATCTACAAGGCACAAGTCAGGAGTGTGATGAAATACTCTCCACTTGCCTGGATAAGTGCAGCTCCCACAACACTCAAGAAGCTCAACACCATCCAGGATAAAGCAGCCTGATTGATTGACACCCCTTCCACCAATCTAAACATTCACTCCCTCCACCACTAACACACAGTGGCAGCAGTGCATACCAGCTCCCACAACATTCGTCAAGGCTCCTTAGACAGCGCTTTCCAAACCCATGACCAAGTCAAGATGGTGCATGACTTAGAAGGGAACTTGCAGATGGTGGTGTTCTCATGCAACTGCTGCCCTTGTCCATCCAGGTGGCCAAGGTTGTGGGTTTGGAAGGTGCTGTTGAAGGAGCCTTGGTAAGTTGCTGCACTGTATCTTGTAGATGGGATACACTGCTGCCACTGTGCGTCGGTGGCAGAGGGACTGAATGTTTAAGGCGGTGGATCGCATGATAATCAAGTGGACAACTTTGTCCTGGATGCTGTTGAACTTCATGAATGTTGTGGGAGCCGCACTCATCCAGGCAAGTGGGGAGTATTCCATCACACTCCTCACTTGTGCCTTGTAGATGATGGACAGGCTTCGGGGGGGTCAGGGGGTGAGTTACTCACTGCAGGATTCCCAGCCTCTGACCTGCTCTTGTAGCCACAATATTTATATGGCTGGTCCAGTTCAGTTTCTGGCCAATGGTAACCCCCAGGATGTTGATAGTGGGGGATTCGGTGATGGTGATGCCATTGAACATCAAGGGGCGATGGTTAGATTCTCTCTTGTTGGAGATGGTCATTGCCTGGCACTTGTGTGGCGCGAACGTTACTTGCCACATTTGCATCAGGAAGCAGTGGGACCGGGATCTGGATGGTTGTCGGGAACTGGAACACAGCGTGCGATGTGGATGGGAACCAGGAGGAATTTTAATCGGAGTTCATTTTAATATGGGATTGAATCCAGGATTGGGCGATTGGTGTCGGGGGTGGAATTGGGACTGGGGTTGAACTGGGAATGGGATTGGGCTCTGGATTGGAGCCAGCGGCAATATTGGAATGGGAGCTGGGAATGAGATTAGGATCGGCTTGGGGATTTGGGGGCAGGGGTGGAATTGGGAGCCGGATTGACTCTGAATGGGATCTGCATTGGGACCAGTGACCGGATTGGAAAGGATGAGTAGGGATTGGCAGCAGGGTTAGAGGATTGGGATTGGGATATGAACCGGGACCAGGGTTGGGATTGAGGTTTGGATTCAGCACTTTTAAAAAAAACAGGAATGGGATTGGGTTTAAGAGGGACTGGGATTGGGAGTTTGAACAGGAGTTACGTTGGGATCCGATTGGTCTGGGGGGACGGGATTGGAATGGGAATGACCCAGGGCTGGGGGGTGGGAAAGTGGGATTGGAAGAAGTAGGAGAGAGAGAGAGAGAGTTCAGGTTGGGAGCGAAGCCCGGGAATCGCTCTGGCTTCCGGCTGAAATACGCTTGAAATTGCACCAGCGTTTGGCGGTTTCTCCGCCCCCACCCAACCCAACCCGCCCCGCTGCCCCGAGGGGATGGACCAGGCGCTGAGAAGCCAGTTTCGGACAGCTGACCGGCCGCCTCCAGCCCTCTCTCTCTCTGTCCTGGTCACTGAGCACAATGAGGATCCGCTTTGCTCCGGTCAGGATCCCTCTGGAGAGGAGGCTCCAGACCCTGGGGGTTCTGCAATGGGTCTTCTCATTCCTGGTTCTCGGTAAGTACCTCTCCTCCCGGATCCTCTTACCCCCCTCAACTCCCCTGTTAGGTTTCCCTCCTCCTCTCAACTCCCTGGGTCTCTCTCTCTCTCTCACTCACTCTCAACTCCACTTGGGGATCCTCTTTAAACTCACTATTTGCCCCCACCCATCACTAAGGGGTCCCTCTTTTACCCCCTACCCACCCCCCACCCCCCAACACCACCCCAGTGGACCCTCTTTGACTTCCCATTCTTCTTGGGGTCACCCTTTTCCCCCCAACCCCAGGGTCTCTTCCCCCTCGATCACTCCCACCCACCCACCCCAACCACCTGGACGTCTCCCACCCACCCTCCCACCCCCCTAACCACCGGGACGTCTCCCACCCACCCTCCCACCCCCCTAACCACCAGGACGTCTCCCACCCACCCACCCACCCTAACCACCGGGACGTCTCCCACCCACCCACCCACCCCAACCACCTGGACCTCTCCCACCCACCCACCCACCCTAACCACCTGGACCTCTCCCACCCACCCACCCACCCCAACCACCTGGACCTCTCCCACCCACCCACCCCAACCACCTGGACCTCTCCCACCCACCCACACACACCCCCCCCTCCCCCCTCCCCACCCCCCAACCACCTGGACCTCTCATACTCTCAATCGCTGGATTCACTTCCCCACCCTCAACGTTCCCCCCCCACTTCGCTCTCTCTCTCTCTCTCTTCTCCACCCTACTCCCACCGCAGGAGGTGGTTGGGGGGGGTGGAAAGAGGGAATGGGGTGGGGTGGGGTGCGGGAGGGGAGAGTGACCCTGGGGAGGGAGTGGGTGGGGTGGGGGAGGGGAGAGTGACCCTGGGGAGGGAGTGGGTGGGGTGGGGGAGGGGAGAGTGACCCTGGGGAGGGAGTGGGTGGGGCGGGGGAGGGAAGAGGGACCCTGGAGGGGGGCGGGAAGCGGAGAAGGATGGGAGAGGGACAGCGGGGAGGGGGAATAGTGGGAGGGGAGCCCACCACACCTGCTTCCCCCTCACCCTCTTGGGTCAGTTCATGGTCCTTTCTTTCCCCCAATGCGTTCCTCCCTCCGACCCACCCACCCTCCCCCCGACACCATGGGAGAGCGATGCCCCCTGACATCAGTAACCGAGGAGGCGAATTGCCCAATCTCTCGGGGTTGGGAGACTGGACTGGGGAAAGTGTCAGTGCCGATTTTCGCAATCGCTGCGAGGAAACTGAGAGGCTGAAGCTGTCAACTTGTGAAATAATTCCGTGTCAACATCAGTGCTTTAATGTTTCACCCGACGAGTTGCACAATCCGTGGGTTGAGTGTGCCACCGCTGTCGGAGTGGGCGGAGGGGGTACAGAGGGTGCTAGGCACAGCTGCTTGGCTGTTACAGGCTGTGCACGTTTGCACTGGGCACAGCAAGAGCCCACGCCTTGCAGCTTGAATGTACCCCGGGTCTGGCTGGGTTCTGATCTCTCTTTGCCCTCCCCTGCCCCCACCCCCTCCATCCACCCATCCACCCATCCATCCCCCCCTTCCCTCTCACCCTGCCCCCCACCCACCCACCCTTTCCCCCGCGCCCCCCACCCACCCCTTCCCTCTCACCCTGCCCCCACCCCCCCACCCACCCACCTTCCCTCTCACCCTGCCCCCACCCCCCCCACCCACCCACCCCTTCCCTCTCACCCTGCCCCCACCCTCCCACCCACCCACCCCTTCCCTCTCACCCTGCCCCCACCCACCCACCCCTTCCCTCTCACCCTGCCCCCACCCACCCACCCCTTCCCTCTCACCCTGCCCCCACCCCTCCACCCCCACCCCCACAAAAGAGTCATACGGACTCGAAACGTTAACTCTGTCTTCCTCTCCACAGACGCTGTCCGACCTGCTGAGTTTTTCCAGCTATGTCTGTTTTTATTTCAGATTTCCAGCATCCGCAGCATTTTGCTTTTATATAAGATTAAGAGGAGATTTTGTGGAGGCGCTCGAAATCATGAGGGGTCTGGACAGAGTAGATGGGGATAAACTGTTCCCGTCGGTGGAAGGATCGAGAACCAGGGGGCACCGGGTCTAAGGTGATCGACAAAAGAAGCGATGGTGACACGAGGAAAACCTCTTTTCTTGCGCAGCAAGTGCTTAGGATCTGGAATCCACTGGCTGAGGTTGTGGTGGAGGCAGACTCAGTCCTGGCTTTCAGGAGGGGATTGGATAATTATCTCATGGGAAAATAACTTGCGGGACGAGCGGGGAGTGGGTCTGGGCAGGCTGCTCTTGCAGAGAGCTGGCACGGACCCGACGGGCTGAATGGCCTCCACCTGTGCTGTAACTGTCCCAAGATTCTATAATCCAAAAGAATTAGGCACCCAGGAGACAACTGACGTCAAGGTCGGTCAAAGAGATGGGTTTAGAGGAGGAGGGAGGAGAGGAGTTGAGATTTAGAGGGTGAATTCTAGAGCCTTGGGCTTAGGCAGCTGAAGGCACGGACGCCAATGGTAGAGTGAAGGGAAGGCACAAGGGGCCAGAATTGAAGGGTCGGAGAGTTGGTTGGGCTGGGGGAGGGAGATGAGGTTACAGAGGTAGGGAGGCTATTGAGTGATTCTTGATCTCGAGGGTGAGGTTTTAGACTTGAGGCATTGGGGAGGAATAAGGAGTTGGAGATGGGATGGTAGTTTGGATGGAGAGAGGGTTAGAGAACGGGTTTTTTTTTTTGGTGGGGGCATGATGATAGTTTTGATGGGTGGTGTGATCACGGAGTCATTATGGCACAGAAGGAGGCTATTTGGCCCATTGAGTCCATGCTGGCTCTCTGTAGAGCAACCCAGTCAGTCCCACTCCCCCTGCTCTATCCCTGAAGCTCTGCGAGTTTATTTTCCTCAAGTGCCCTCCAATTTCCTTGTGAAATCATTGATTGCCTCTGCTTCCACTCTCCCTCGTAGTTGACGAGTCCCAGGAGAGAGGAACATGAACTCTATCGGGGAGAGCAGATGGATGGTGGTTACGTTCGAGGGAATGGGGTTGAGGGATCCAGAGGTGAGCTTGTACAGGGGAAGGTGGGTGAGAAACGAGGGGTTACTTTTTGATTTCTGTCTTCAGCACAGTGCTGCCTGGCTATCTTCGTCCTGCTCCTGCTCACTAACTACTGGTACCTTGCTGCCATTTACGCCGGATGGTTTTACTTGGACCGAGAGACTCCGGGGAGGGGCGGCCGGAGATCAATGTGGATCCGGAACTGGCCAGTTTGGCGCTACTTCCGCGATTACTTCCCGATCACAGTGAGTTTGCCGCAGCCTGGCTCGGATTGAACGCAAGACGTGGCGAAGCTGGAAACAAAAATAAAAATTTTAAAAATCACGCATCTCCCCTTTCCTGGCAATGGCCCATTGCTGCAAAACAACACCCGGTGTGGGACTGAGTAAAACACAGCGCAAGATAAATAGCCATCTCCCACCCCCACTGCTTCGTGTCCTTTCACTTTCCTGCCCATCCTGTGAGCCTCCCTGGAGCGGTTAATGGTTTAATTGCTCTGCGTTTGACTATGTGAGTCTGGTAACTGATATGTGCTCACTGTGCTTGATTGATTAAGCCTGGGTGATGACTCAGAGCAAAGTAAACCGAGAAAGACCGAGAAGCCGAGTTGTAAGCATGAGGGCAGACACTTTGTGACCTTAAAACTCTTGTAAATAAACTTGTTGCGCCCTTAGAAACTAGAGGCATTGAGCATAAAAGCAGGGAATTACTGCTGAACCTTTTACACAGCTCTGGTTACAGACAAAAAAACTAGAGTATATCATCCAGTTCTGGTCACCACACTTTGGGGAGGATGTGAGGGTCCTTGAGAGGGTGCGGAGGAGATTTACCAGAATGGGGTCCAGGGTTGAGGGATTTTGGCCACAAGGTTGGGTTGGAGAAGCTGGGATTTTTCTCCTTGGGGGCAAAGGAGATTGAGGGGGGATCTGACAGAGGGACACAAGGTGATGACAGGTTTAGATAAGGTAGACAAAGAAAAGCTGTTCCCGTTGGCTGATGGCACAAGGGCTCGGAGACACCGATACAAGGCTTCATACAAGAGATGCAGGAAGGGGGAATGTGAGGAAGAACCTTTTTCTTTTTACACAACGAGTGGTAATGACCTGGAACTCGCTGCCCACGAGGAGGGCGGGGGGGTGGGTGGGGTGGGGGGGGGGTGGAAGCTGATTTCAGAAGGAAATTGGATGGGCACCCGATGGAAATAAACTCGCAGGGACGTGTGGACAGAGCCCGGGGGTGGGGGGCAAGAATGGGACTGACGAATTGCCCTACAGAGGGCCGGCATGGACCTGTTGGGCCGAATGGCCTCCTGCTGGGTTGTAATGATGCTATTATGTGCTACGTGCTCCCTGGAAGATGCGCATGTGGGTAGCCTCTCAGCCACCTTTACCGATTCGCGCAGCGTAACAAGGCGGAGTCGAAGGAACATTGGCACCCGGAGCCTCCCAGATTCCCCCGAGTGGCCTGTGAAATTGACGCCCCCGACCCCCAACCCCCCAACCCCCCACCACCATTGTCCCCGCCGGCTCCCCCTACCCTTCCCGGCTTCCATGTGCAGCCCATGACTCATCTCCCCTCTCCAACCACCCTTGAGCGGGGCAATGGTGACATTTGGGAGCGGGCGAAAACCATTCTCCTCATTGCCGGAACGTGGTGGGTGGCAGACTCCGGGGGGTGGGGGTCACGGATTGGGGGGGTCAGATGTCATCGGGAGCGCCGATTGCCTGTACTTGATGATTTGTTGAAACGATTCCCTCCCTCCCCCTCACCCCCCCCTCCTCTCTCTCCCTCTTTGTGAAGCTGGTGAAGACGGCAGACTTGGACCCGAAGCACAACTACCTCTTTGGCTTCCACCCTCATGGTGTCCTGGTTGCTGGGGCATTCGGCAACTTCTGCACCGAGGCCACTGGCTTCTCTCGGCTCTTCCCCGGCCTCACCTCCTACCTCCTGATGCTGCCCTTCTGGTTTAAGCTGCCTTTCTTCCGAGAGTACATCATGTGTGGAGGTAAGTGCTGTGCCTTGTGTGTCTACCTCTGCTCGCGCACGGTTGTGTGCCTGTTTATGTCCTTATTCCATTCTCTCCTGGGACGAGGGCTTCGCTGGCTGGGCCAGCATTTATTGCCCAGCCCTAATTGCCCCCTTGAGAAGGTGGCGGTGAGCCGCTTTCTTGAACCACTGCAGTCCATGTGGTGTAGGTACACCCACAGCGCTGTTAGGGAGGGATCCAGGATTTTGACCCAGTGACAGTGAAGGAACGGCCGATATATTTCCAAGTCAGGATGGTGAGTGGCTTGGAGGGGAACTTCCAGGTGGTGGTGTTCCCCATGTGTCTGCTGCCCTTGTCCTTCTAGATGGTCGTGGGTTTGGAAGGTGCTGCCTAAAGAGCCTTGGTGAATTCCTGCAGTGCATCTTGTAGATGGTACACACACTGCTGCTACTGTGCGTCAGTGGTGGAGGGAGTGAATGTTTGTGGATGGGGTGCCAATCAAGCGGGGCTGCTTTGTCCTGGATGGTGTGGAGCTTCTTGAGTGTTGTGGGAGCTGCACTCATCCAGGCAAGTGGAGAGTATTCCATCACCCTCCTGACTTGTGCCTTGTAGAATCTGTGGGTGTGTGAGCGTAAGAGTGTCTGTGTCAGGAGCCCTCAGTGTTTGATGTTTTAAATTTTGTTGCAATGCTGGGTTAGGGAGAAAATCCAGTTAAAACTGACCAATGGTTCCTGTTTCTGGTTGAAAAAAAAGACTTGCGTGTACCTATTGCCTTTCATGACCACAGGACATTGCAAAACACCTTTGCAGCCAGTGAAGTACTTTTTGAAATGTATTCACTGTTGTAATGTAGGAAAGAGGGTAGCCAATTGTACACAGCAAGCTCCCACAAGCATTTATTGCCCATCCCTAATTGCCTATGTTCAGACTGCATTTAAGAATCAACCACCATTGCTGTGGGCCTGGAGTCACATGTAGGCCAGACCGGGTAAGGACAGCAGATTGCCTTGCCTGATGGACATGAGTGAACCAGATGGGGTTTTTTTGCAAAAAAATCACCGATGGTTTCGTGGTCATCTCCCAGATTTTTATTGCATTCAAATTCCACCGTTGGCCGTGGTGGGGTCCAAACCCGGGTCCCCAGAGAATTACCCTGGGTCTCTGGAATGCTAGTTGAGAGGCAGTACCGCTGTGCCACCCCCACGTTTTGTTATAGTCCTTTATCCGTGAGCAATGCCACGGGGGTCCACTAGGAATAATGAATGAACAGACATCGGAAAAGAGGCCATGCTGAATTTAGATTTATTTAATGACTCTTTGAGCCCTTTATCCATGAGCAGTGCCATGGGAGAGCCTTCCAGTGTTACTTTCAACCTTCACCCTGCCGATCGGTTATTGCCTTTGCTGACTGGCTGTTGCCTTTTGTTTCAACGTTGTTGCAGGGCTGGTCTCTTCGGAGAAGCACAGCGCCAGTTACATCTTGAGCCAGGAGAGTGGCGGGCAGGTGGCGGTGTTGGCGGTGGGAGGTGCCCCGGAGTCGCTGGACGCCCGCCCAGGGGCCCTGACATTACGGGTGCTCGGGAAGAAGGGGTTTATTAAAATGGCGCTGAAGACCGGGTGAGGGTTAGGAGGAGTGGGTTGAGGATCGGGGAGGTGGGGGGGGGGAGGGAGGGGGGAGGGGAGGGGGGGTATGAGGTACTGGGGGCGGGGAGACACCCCCAAGAGGAATGAGAGGGCAGATCGGGGGGTGAGAGGATTGGCTCGTGAGGCTGGAGGGGGGTGGACATCAGCTCCTGCGATGAGGAGCTTGAGTAGGCCAGGACCGTGTTCCCAGGGGAAGAGTAAGAAATGTATAAAATCCTTCAGCAGTCGCCAAGAGTAGATGCTGAGAAGATGTTTCCCCCCCTCGTCGGGCAGTCTACAACTTGGGTGGGTGGGTGGGGATGTCGGGGGCTATGACACTATCTCAGAATGATGTTGGGAGGGGGTGGTGGCCATTCAAGACTAAGATGAGGAGAAATTTATTCACTCAAAAGGGGCTGCGAACTTTTGGAATTCCCTCCCCCAGAGAGCTGTTGATGCCCAACCATTGAGGATATTCAAGGCTGAGATTGATAGATTTTTGGACACTAAGGGAATTGAGGAATATGGGTAAAGTGGAGTTGAGATGGAGCACCAGCCATTATCTTGTTGAATGGCAGAACAAGCTGGAGGGGCCAAATTGGCCTACCCCCTGCCTCCTATTGTGGTTCTTATGGGCATGGACTCAGGTGCGTCCATGTTTGGGGAGCCGATGTGCCCTGGGCTAAAAGGGGAAAGGGTGGGTGAATCTCCCCCTCCTAAACACTAGGGGGGGTCACTGTGCCCTTTCTTCCCAGACCAGTCAGAGCCAAGAGGTTACCCTTGCTGGGGATTGACGGGGGTGGTCACGGGATGAAGATTCGGGTGAGGGGGCTTTATGGGGGTGGGAATTGAGATTTTGAAGACTTTTTTTTTAAAAAGGGGTGAGTCTTTGAGGGAGAAGGGGGGTGAGTGGGGTGGGGAGGAAATTTGAATATTGGTGATGTCAGCTCCTTTCCTTCTCTCCCGCGACCCTGCAGTGCCCACCTCGTGCCGGTGTTCTCGTTCGGTGAGAACGAGCTCTTCAACCAAGTGGAGAACCCCCCCGGCTCGCTGCTGCGGAACGTGCAGGAAAGGCTGCAGAAGGTGATGGGCCTGGCCCTGCCCCTGTTCCATGCACGTGGGGTGTTCCAGTACAGCTTCGGATTCCTGCCCTTCCGAAACCCTGTCTACACGGTCGGTAAGAGAGAGAGAGAGAGAGAGAGATGCCGCGACGCAGGCTTGAGGGGATGAGGGCAGAAATGTGGTAGAAATTGGGTTTGGTTCCCTTTTTTCCAAGCGTAGGCCCGAAACCAGGCCTGGAGCCTCAATTTGGAGGCAACTTGTCCGATCGCAGCTTCAAAATTTCGTGAGATTCTCGCGCCTGGGGCGTAACCTTGGAAAACTGGCCACTTTCTGCAGCTCCGCCTCCCTTTTTCCTGCTACCCCATCGCATATTGTCACCATGACCATCAGATCTGAACAGTGGTTAAATCACTGCTGACAAATCACAGCACCACCAACTGGCCAGAGCCTGCAACTGCATTGTGACAGGCAGCTGTTTACATACAGGATTGCCATTGTAACTCTTTGCACAGACAATTTGAATAACACAAAAACTGGCATAGAACCGATTGATACAAGATTTTTATAACACAGGTTATGATCGGGTGGTTTCTCTTGTCAAGACGGTGTGCGGGAGGACTAAGCCAGGCAGACAAGGAAGATCCCGGGCCTGTGCTGTGATAGTGACCTCTTCGGTGGGCCGACATGATAATCGGACGCAATCCCACAGAGTTAGAGAGGGGTGAACCAGCCAAAATTCCCAATCCTTACACTGTCCGATGATCCTGACGGGAAAATGTGATGCTTCCAGTAGTTGAACAGCTTGCTGACGCTTTCAAAGGCTTCCTTCCTCCTGTGTGAATATTGGGCATGTGGGCTGCAGATCAGTACCTTAGCAACAGACCATGGCTTCCAACTGGGGAAAATGAGACAAGGAAGGGAATGGGATTCAGGGTGGAAAGCAGAATGTCGTGGACAAGTATTTCAATACTAAGCTTGTATAATATTTCATTATCTTTTTGTCTGTTCTTCTGTCTGTCTGTCTCTCCCTTTCCTGTCTGTGTCTGTGTGTTTTGTTCAAACCCCTCTCTCTGTTCATTTGTCACTCTCACTCACTCCCCTCCCATTCTTTCTCTCTCTTTCTCTCCCCCTCTCTCCACAATCCCCTCTCTCTCTCTTCCACCTCTCTCTCTCTTCCACCTCTCTCTCTCTCTTCCACCTCTCTCTCTCTCTCTCTTCCACCTCTCTCTCTCTCTTCCATCTCTCTCTCTCTCTTCCACCTCTCTCTCTCTCTTCCACCTCTCTCTCTCTCTTCCACCTCTCTCTCTCTCTTCCACCTCTCTCTCTCTCTTCCACCTCTCTCTCTCCCCCCCTCTCTCTCTCCCCCCTCTCTCTCTCCCCCCCCCTCTCTCTCCCCCCCTCTCTCTCCCCCCCTCTCTCTCTCCCCCCCTCTCTCTCTCCCCCCCTCTCTCTCTCCCCCCCTCTCTCTCTCCCCCCCTCTCTCTCTCCCCCCCTCTCTCTCCCCCCTCTCTCTCTCCCCCCCTCTCTCCCCCCCTCTCTCTCTTCCCCCCTCTCTCTCTCTCTTCCCTCTCTTTCTTTCTCTCCCTCTTCCACCTCCCCCCGCTCCATTCTCAGTGGGAAAGCCTATTCCTGTACAGAAGAACTGTAGTCCATCCCGTGAGGATATTGAGACTCTCCATAAGGAATATCTGGATCGTCTAGTCGACCTGTTTGAAGACCATAAGAGCAAGTACGGTATTGAAGAGCGCAGCCACTTGGTGCTGATAGAGTGAGACTGGGCAGTGCCCCCACACGGCGTCACCCACAGCCTCCCGGTACAGATGTGTCTGGAGGCTCATGCGATCTCTCCTGCGATTGGCCAATCTAATAATACTCAATTAAATAAACCTTAGTTTACCGCCTGGTAACAGCTTCCCAGAACCCCTTCTTTCATCTCCGCATAGAATTGGGATCGTGCCAGAGAGAAAGATCATTTAAAAAGCTCCCGTCTTTGGGAATGTTTCTGCTGTTGAAAGGTTTTTGGCCAGGTGCGAATTTTATTCTCATTTTCTTCTTAGCCAGTGCCCTGTGATCGAGGGTGACTTGCTTCCACTCCCGTTCGATGGATCCTGAGGTCTGATAAGTCCAGTGATGAATTTTCTCCAGTGTTCAGTGTAAAAATCCTAGATCATGTACAGTACAGGCTGTAGAGCACTACAGGGAGCTTCTCTCTCACCCCGTGCTGCACCTGTCCTGGGAGTGTTTGATGGGGACAGTGTAGAGGGAGCTTTACTCTGTATCTAACCCCGTGCTGTACCTGTCCTGGGAGTGTTTGATGGGGACAGTGTAGAGGGAGCTTTACTCTGTATCTAACCCTGTGCTGTACCTGTCCTGGGAGTGTTTGATGGGGACAGTGTAGAGGGAGCTTTACCCTGTATCTAACCCCGTGCTGTACCTGTCCTGGGAATGTTTAATAGGGACAGTATAGAGGGAGCTTTACTCTGTATCTAACCCCGTGCTGTACCTGTCCTGGGAGTGTTTGATAGGGACAGTGTAGAGGGAGCTTTACTCTGTATCTAACCCCGTGCTGTACCTGTCCTGGGAATGTTTAATAGGGACAGTATAGAGGGAGCTTTACTCTGTATCTAACCCCGTGCTGTACCTGTCCTGGGAGTGTTTGATAGGGACAGTGTAGAGGGAGCTTTACTCTGTATCTAACCACGTCCTGTCCCTGTCCTGGGAGTGTTTGATGGGGACAGTGTAGAGGGAGCTTTACTCTGTATCTAACCCCGTGCTGTACCTGTCCTGGGAGTGTTTGATGTTGATACTTAATTTGATGAGTACAAAAACCGAATTCCTTGATCTGCTCTATGGGATTACCCCTCCCCTACTGTTCCCACGGAGTAAAATGTGCAAAATGGGTCTTGATAGTGTCACGTAGAGGAGAGGCCCTCAGTGAATGGAGTGGTGGTTATCTGAGGGGGAAGGGATAGTGAGTGAGTGGACAGAGGTCAGGTTGGAGTTGTATGATTAAATCTGTCTTGGTTACTGACGAAGGATTAGGAGGGGCCCTCCGAGCCTGCGAGGGAGCCCTCATTGCCCCCCCCAGCCCCACTGCAGCTCAGGGGAGAGAGGCTCAGTAAATGGTCAGCGCTGTTTTCTCCGACAGCCCGTGCTGCACCTTGTGCCTGTTGAAGAGACTGGTTACAGCTTCCATGTACTCAGTGTGGTATCGATCAACCTCCTCCTCCGAAGGGTTTGTGCTCTGGGTGACTGGGATCGGCTCACCGACTGGTGGAGAGAAGAGCAGAGCTCTGTAATATGGTAACTAAATCTCTGTCCCAACACCCACCCCTCAGCACCCACCACCCCCCCCGCACCCACCCCACCCCGCACCCACCCCCCCCGAGCACCCCCCCCACCCCGCACCCACCCCCCCCAAGCACCCCCCCCACCCCCGCACCCACCCACCCCCAGCACCCACCCCCCCCCGCACCCACCCACCCCCAGCACCCACCCCTCCCCCAGCACCCACCCCTCCCCCAGCACCCACCCCCCCCAGCACCCACCCCCACCAGCACCCACCCCCCCTCAGCACCCACCCCCCCCTGAGCACCCCCCCACCCCCGCACCCACCCACCCCCAGCACCCACCCCCCCCCTCAGCACCCACCCCCCCCTCAGCACCCACCCCCCCCTCAGCACCCACGCCACGTACCTTCCCAAATTATATTACATAATATTTCCAGCACAGACACAGGCCGTTCAGCCCATCTACTCCGTGCTGGTGCTGATGCTCCACACGATCCTCCTCCCACCCCCTCGTCATCTCACCCCGTCACCCTACCCTTCTGTTCTCTCCTCCCTCGTGTGTTTGCCCAGCTTCCCCTTAAATGTATCGACACTGTTCACCCCAACCACTCCCTGTGGTAGCCAGTTCCACAATGTCTCTGGGTAAGGAAGTTTCTCTCGAATTCCCGATTGGATTTATGAGCGACTGTCTAGTATTTGGGGTCCACCCTCGTTTTAGTCTCCCTGACACGTGCTGACCTCTCCACATCTTCTCCATCAAACCCTCTTCGATTATCTTGCTCTGGAAGAGTGAGAGGTGACGTGACTGGAATGTATAAAATGCTCATGGGATTTGACAGGGAAGGTACAGAGAGAAAGCTTTCCCTTGGCGGGGGAAATGAGGAATGGGGAACAGAGCATCATGTTCTCGGGTTAAGGGGGTCGGCCGTTTTGGACTGAGAAGAGAAGACATTTCTTCACCCTGAGGCACGGGAATCTTTGGAATTCTCTACCCCAGGGAGCTGTGGAAGATCGGTCGTTGAATAGATTCAAGACTGCGATCGAGAAGATGTCTTTGGGCATCAAGGGGATGTGGGGATAGTGCGGGAAGGCGGAGATGAGTTAGAAGGGCGAGGGGGAAAGAGGGGCAGCAGTGGGCCATTCGGCCCCTCCAACCTCGCTCCGCCATTCAGTAAGATCAAGGCTGATCTGACCGTGGCCTCAACTCCACTTTCCCTGCCTGTTCCCCCCACCCCACCCTCACCATAACCCTCGACTCCCTTATCGATCCAAAACCCGTCCAACTCAGCCTTGGATGTACTCAGTGACCCAGCCTCCACTGCTCGCTGGGGGAAGAGAATTCGACAGACTAACTACTCCCTGAAAGAAACAAAAATTCCCCTCATCTCCGTCTTAAATGGGGGACCGCCTAATCTTTGAACTGTGCCCTCTAGTTCTTGATTCTCCCTCCCCTCAACGAGAGGAAACATTCTCTGAGCATTCACCTGGTCAAATCCCCTCAAAATCTTAGATGCTTCAGTGAGACCAGAAGGTCAGGCGAGATCTTATTGACTGATGGAGCAGGCTCGAGGGGCTGAATGGCTCTGAGAGGTCACAATCGGGTCACCCCCTTCGGGCTTCTCCTCTCTGGAGGAGAGGAGTCCGAGCCTGTTTTAGCCCCGGCTGCCTCAATAATTATAACCGCTCGAGAACTGGAGCGTTAACCGATTTCCCGCCTTCCCCCCCCGCCCGTCTCACCCATGACCCCTCCTTCCAAGTTGCCCTCTTTCTCTCCCACCCCCCAAGGGGAAACCTCAAACCGCCCCCCTGATGCTTGACTCTGCTGAAGCAGGCTTCCCTCCCTCGAGGGCTGACCTGCCCACACGAGGCTGAGCCTCTCGGTCGCTGTACCCACCTACAGTCGTGATGGGCTTGGCGTAGGGCATGAGGCCCCAGGAGCTGCTGAACAGGAGGCCCCTGCCCTTGAACAGACAGGGAGCAAACCCCATATACTTCTGGAACATCAGCTGATAGTACTTCATCCAGCTCCCTGGCTCGAACACAACCTGGTCAAAGACATCGTTCTCGCCAAAACTGTAGATGGGAACCAGATTGGCCCTGGACATGGAGAGAGAGAGAGAATATGGTTATCTCTGGAGAGATGGTGAAAGAGTGAATGAAGGAAAATCCCTGGAGGAAGCAAAAAAGACTGACTTGCATAGCCCCTTTCGCACCCTCAGTGTCTAATAGGTGAGAGAATCTATCGCCCCTTGGCGTTCAATGGCATTACCACTGCTGAATCCCCCACTATCGACATCCTGGTGGTTAACCATTGACCAGAAACTGAACTGGACTTGGCCATATAAATACTGCGGCTACAAGAGCAGCTCAGAGGCTGGGAATCCTGTGATGAGTAACTCACCTCCTGACTCCCCCCAAAGCCTGTCCACCATCTACAAGGCACAAGTCAGGAGTGTGATGGGAATACTCCCCACTTCCCTGGATGAGTGCAGCTCCCACAACACTGGAGAAGCTCAACACCATCCAGGACAAAGCAGCCCCGCTTGATAGGCACCCCATCCACAAACATTCACTCCCTCCACCACCGACGCACAGTACAGGTCGGTGGTGTACCATCTACAAGATGCACTGCAGGAATTCACCAAGGCTCCTTCGACAGCACCTTCCAAACCCACGACCACTACCACCTAGAAGGACAAGGGCTGCATTTTGATGGGAACACCACCACCTGGAAGTTCCCCTCCAAGTCACTCACCATCCTGACTTGGAAATATATCGGCCGTTCCTTCACTGTCGCTGGGTCTTGGAACTCCCTCCCTAACAGCACAGTGAGTGTACCTACACCACATGGACCCTTACCTCCACTGGGGATGTAATCTCTGTAGATGGACTGCAGTGGTTCAAGAAGGCGGCTCACCACCACCTTCTCAAGGGGCAATTAGGGAAGAGCAATAAATGCTGGGCCCGGCCGGCAACACCCACATCCGGTCAATAAATAAAGAAAAACATTCATTTACCAAATCAGGGAGCAGAAGACATTCTGGGATTCACAGCTCTTTTATTGTTAAACTACAGGTGAGTTCAAATACCAATTCCGACTCCTCCCTTCTGGATCCTCTCCCTGTTCAGAGGCAAAATACACCCCCAAACCGCCCCCTGGGCAAACCCCAGCTCTTAAGTACAGGCTTCAATGAGCTTCATCTGCTTCTCAGTTCACTCTGAAACTTGTCCTGGTTTACCCCTTAAAGGGCCCTGCAGTCCTAACCTGGTCACTCAGGACGTCCCAAAGCCCTTTGCAGCTGGTCAGCCATTTTTTGAGGCCGAGCCTCAGTTGGCAGCCAACTTATCGCACAGCAAGATCCCCCGCGGGCGGCAATGTGCCAACGACCGGGCCACCCCCCCTATCTTGGTGACGCTTGGCATGGGACACCGACGAGAGCCTCCTCTGCTCATCATCGGAACGGCGCCCGAAAGGGCGGAGGGGTTCCTCGGTTTAGCGTCTCATCCGAAAGGCGCTGGCGCCTCTGACAGTGTGGCACTCCCCTCGGTGGTCCGCTGGGAGGGTCTGACTCGCGTTTTGGCCCCCAGGTGCGATTTGAACCCACAACCTACTGACTCCGAGTGCCGAGCGGACTACGTCTTGCTCTGCAGTGCAGTCCCTGGGGAGGCGGTGGCCATTTTGTGCACAGCAAGCTCCCACAAACGGCAAAGGCCAATCAATGTGCTTCTGGCAGGGAGGGGTGAGGGGGGCAGGGAGGAGAAATGTTGGACGTAGAGTTCCGCCAACTGTTGAAATAGTCCCTAACCTCATCTCTTCATCACCCACTGACTCAGACCCTCACTCTACCCAGTGCCAAATTGCCATTGACCTCAGTATTGCCATGGGGAGCATGATGCCCTCCCCTCCTTCCCACCCGACCCCATCCCTTCCTCGGGATCACCTTCCAGTGCCTCTGGCCGAGGATCGGATGCAACTGAACTGCGACGCACCCCGTGGTCAAATAGCAGGCAAGACGCAGCGCGTTGCAACGTATCTCTGGACAGGAGGAGTTGTCGGGAATGGGGGTGAGGGCACGGGGTGGGGATCCACCCCTCTACGTACCCGTGCTTCAGAGCGATTCGGATGAACCCTTTCCTGTTCTTCAGTAAGAGTGAGTGCTCCCCGGGTCTCCCGCTCATCGATTCAGCTGCCCCTCCGACCACCACGACCACCGCGTTTCCCACCCCGCTCTTTGACAGGAGGTGGGTGAGGCTTGACCTGCTGACCGAGCGGCCTCCTGGGGAAGAGAGAGAGGAAGGAGAGAGATCAGATAGCCCACGTGGAGCCTGTGCCCGAGGGCCTCGCGTGGGCGTGTGTGCCCTGGCATTGACCTGGGGGCCAAGATTCCAACCTGTTCCTACTCCTTACTTCCACTCCGAATGTGCCTCGCCTCCTCCCGTCTCCAGCCGACCATGAGGACGCCCTCTTCCCGGCACCCCGTCTTCCGCATTCCATAAACCTCAGCTCATCCACTGGCTGTCCGATGTCCTAAACCGGCCCGAGTTCCTTTCGCCCATCACCCGCTGTGCCCGCTGACCTACACTGGCTCCCGATCTGGCAACGCCTCCAACTGTAACGTTCTCACCCTCGTGTTTAATCCCCTTCCTGGCTTCGTGCCCCCTTCCTATCCCTCGACAGCTCCTCCAGCCCAAGGGCGATACCTCTAGTCCTTCGATGCCAGCCTCTGGTGGCATCCCTCGGTCCCTTTGCACCACAATTGGCAGCCATGTCTTCAGCTGCCAGGGCCCTAAGCTCTGGGATTCCCTCTGCCCCCCCTCTCCTTCCACTGATAAGACGCTCGATAAATCCCACCTCTTTTAAAATCAGCCCTCCTAACATCTCCTTTGGTAACCATTTTGAGTCTGGTGAAGCACCTTGGGATATTTTCCCACAATGGCAGACTATCATCAACACAACCATTTGGCCCCTTATCCACTCGCGAGATACGGGCATCACTGGCAAAGGTAACATTTATGCTCAGCCCCTAGTTCCCCTGAGAAGGTGGTGGGTTGTAGGCCAACTGAGTGAATTGCTCGGCCATTTCAGAGGGGCAGTTAAGAGTCAACCACATCGCTGTGGGTCTGGAGTCACATGTAGGCCGGACCGGGTAAGGATGGCACATTTCCTTCCCTAAAGGGGTCATTAGTGAACCAGATGGGCTTTTACAATAATCCAACAGTTTTACAGTTGACCAGCTTTTAATTTCCAAATATTCAATTCTCTCTCCATGTTCTCAAACTGGGCAGTCCAGTCCCCCACTGTCAACATCCTGGGTGTTACCATTGACCAGAAACTGAACTGGACTTAGCCATATAAATACTGTGGCTACAAGAGCAGGTCAGAGGCTGGGAATCCTGTGATGAGTAACTCACCTCCTGACTCCCCAAAGCCTGTCCACCATCTACAAGGCACAAGTCAGGAGTGTGATGGGATAATCCCCACTTGCCTGGATGAGTTGCAGCTCCCACAACACTCAAGAAGCTCGACACCATCCAGGACAAAGCAGCCCCGCTTGATTGGCACCCCATCCACGACCTTAGCCCTACATGCCAGCATTTACTGCCCATCCCTAATTGCCCCCTTGAGAAGGTGGGGGTGAGCCGTCTTCTTGAACCGCTGCAGTCCCTGTGGTGTAGGTACACCCACAGTTGCTGTTAGGGAGGGAGTTCCAGGATTTTGACCCAGCGACAGTGAAGGAACGGCCGATATATTTCCAAGTCAGGATGGTGAGTGGCTTGGAGGGGAACTTCCAGGTGGCGGTGTTCCCCATGCGTCTGCTGCCCTTGTCCATCTTGGCTGCGGTGGTGTTAAAGGAGGCATGGTGAGTTGCTGTGGTAGATGGTAAACTCTGCTGCCACTGTGCGCTGATGGTCGAGGGACTGAATGTTTAAGATGGCGGATGGGGTGCCGATCAAGTGGCGATACCTGTGGAACCCTTATGCCATTACTGGGAAAAGGAAGGAAGGAAGGAGAGAAGGAATAAAATCAAGAAACTGGAGATTAATCGTTACCCTTACCTGTGCTGAGGATGTAATCCCTGAAGATGGGCAAACGGAAGAGTCCATTCAGGGTTGCCACATGGGGGGTGATACCGGGGAAGATCTTGGAGAAATTGGTGGCCTCGGTGCAGAAGTTACAGAAGGCACCGAAACACAAGATCCCGTGGGGATGGTAACCGATGACATAGTTGGCCTCAGGACTGAGCTCAGCTGTTTTCACTAGCTGGAGTTAAAAGGAAGATTGAAGAAGAATTACATGCAGCCATCGCTGGTCTGTTACCCACACAACCAGCAGCTTCTGTGGCCCTTAACCTTCCTTAACCTGACTTGTTTTCCAGTCATGCTCTGCACGCCAATATAACTATAACATGTCACATCTACCTATGTTAATCCCTATGTAAACAAGCCCTCTCACATCTCTGCAATCCCCCGATCCTGGCCTCTTGAACATCCCTGATTTCCACTGCTCCTCCATTGGCGGCCATGCCTTCAGCTGCTTGGACTCCAAGCTCTGGAATTCCCTCCCTAAACCTCTCTGACTCTCTCTTCTCCTTTAAGACGGTCCTTAAATCCCTCTTTCAGGCAGTGTCCTAATATCTCCTTCTGTGGTTCAGTGTCACATTTCAAGTTGATGAGGTTCTTGCTGGATGTGTTATTATATTAGAGGAGCTGTATAAATGCAGGTTTTTTTTCTGCCTTTGGCGGTCTGTGGGTGGTGTTGCGTATTGAAAATCGCAATGTGCATTTTGTTTACTTAAGATAACCACGCCTGCATGCATCTGTAGAGGTAATCTGGAAGGTAACAAAGAGAATCCATGTTCCAACAGCACCTACGGTCCTGATTCTGAATGTTTCTTCTTGAATATCTTGCTGTTTCTTCCCAAGAATTTCACGGGTGTACTGACGCAATGCTGCTTGGCAAGAATACGACAAACCTGGTTTGCATCTATTCGCCCCAGCTCCAAGGCCATTTCTTTTCACCTCCATCACACTGTTTGACTTTGTCTCAAACTCATCTGCTGCTGAAACCCTCATCCATTGCTTTGTTACCTCTACACTCAACTATTCCAACCCACTCCTGGCAGGTCTCCCACATTCTATCCTCCGTAAACCTGATGACATTGAAAAGCTCCCTCCTGCGCCTTAACTCACAGTAAGTCCCGTTCCCCCAACCACCCCCTGTGCTCGCTTATGACCTACATTGTCTCTTGGCCAAGCAACATCTTGATTTTAAAATTCTCATCCTTGTTTTCAAATCACTCCACGACCTCGCCCTCCCTTTCCCTGAATCGTCCAGCCTTTAAGGTCCTGCTCTCCTCTAATTCTGGACTCTTGCACATTCCCAATTTTAATTGCTCTGCCTTTGGTGGCTATTCCTTCAGTTGCCTGTGTCCGTGAGCTCTGGAACTCCCTGTCCCTCTACCTCACTTTCCTCCTTTTAGACACTCAAACATTGCTGAAAAGAGAGACATGTTACTGAAGCTTTTCATATGTACTCATCAGGACAAACACAAGAATACCAAATTTCAAAGGATCACAGCAATTTTTACTACAGGAGAGAGGGGTGCCGATTGTTGCTTTCCATGGCAATGCCTCAGTCAATCAGAGTTGACTTGCCAACAAATCTGCCTCCTTTTCTCCTGTAGTATAAATTGTTGTGATAGTTTGAAATTTGGCATTCTTTCATTTGTCCTGAAAGACAAAAGACTTTGGCCACATGTCTCTCTTTTCAGCAATAGTTAAGTCAGCCCTTAAAAACCAATCCCTTTGACCCAGCTTGCCTTCATTCACGGGACGTGGGCTTCGCTGGCTGGGCCAGCATTTGTTGCCCACCCCTAATTTCCCTTGAGGGGGTGGTGGTGAGCCGCCATCTTGAACCGCTGCAGTCATCTGACCCAATATCTCCTTCCATGGCTCATTGTCATACTGTTTTATAACGCTTCCAGTGAGACGCCCTGGGATGTTTCATTGCGTTAAAGGTGCTTATGTGAATATATGTTGTTATTAATTAGGCCCCCATTCCTGTTGCGGGTGAGAGAGCCAGGCTGCCTACATTGGAGTCGATATGGAATTGAAGAGGGAGGGTCACCAGGGGTCGTTTGCTGGTTCGAGTGAGAGAGGCGGAATTAAAGCTCCTTTTGACTCCATTCAGTGATTGCAAAGGCTCATATTGATCCCCACTAGCCCAGGACCTGTCTGTTTGTAACTCTTTTGGTTACAAGCAAATGAACTAGATCAGGGATAAAGTAAAAAGCAGCCCCTTAAAGGGAAACTGCAAAAAAACAAAGGCAACGTTTAAATGAAACTTACAAGTATTAAATCAGAATGCGATCAAAGGGGTTGATAAGGCAGCCCACGGTGCCCACCGATCATGGACACCGCGTGCTCCCTTCTCCAGGGACACCCAGCCGCGAGCCTAGCTGCGGAAGAGGGGCAGACGGTTGGGCCAGGCGAACCCCTCAATCGCCCACTGCCTGAACCTGCCGATGGCCAACTTGGCCAGGCCCAGGAGCAGGTTCTCACGAGGAGGAGCTGTCTGTTTGCAGGTGTATCTTCCAATACAAGCAATGGTTAACTTAATGGATCAAGGCCAACCTTCCCAATATCAGCCCTTTATGAAATAAGCAAAGGTCATTGGTGCTGTTCTAGAGTGTTGACTCTGCAGTCCCACGCACTATTAACTGATAAGCTCCAACAGATAACTAAGAATCTTTAAAAAATTTTGAGCATTGCTGGCTGGGCCCAGCATTTATTGCCCATCCCTAATTGTCCCCTTGAGAAGGTGGGGGTGAGCCGCCTTCTTGAGCCGCTGCAGTCCCTGTGGTGTAGGTACACCCACAGTGCTGTTAGGGAGGGAGTTCCAGGATTTTGGCCCAGCGACAGTGAAGGAACGGCCAATACATTTCCAAGTCAGGATGGTGAGTGGCTTGGAGGGGAACTTGCAGGTGGTGGTGTCCCCATGTGTCTGCTGCCCTTGTCCTTCTAGATGGTAGAGGTCGTGTGTTTGGAAGGTGCTGTCGAAGGAGGCTTGGTGAGTTTCTGCAGTACATTGTGTAGATGGTACACACACTGCTGCTACTGTGCGTCAGTGGTGGAGGGAGTGAATGTTTGTGGATGGGGTGCCAATCAAATGGGCTGCTTTGTCCTGGATGGTATCGAGCTTCCTGAGTGTTGTTGAAGCCGTACTCATCCAGGCAAGTGGGGAGTATTCCATCACACTCCTGACTTGTGCCTTGTAGATGGTGGACAGGCTTTGGGGAGTCAGGAGGTGAGTTACTCACCACAGGATTCCCAGCCTCTGACCTGCTCTTGTAGCCTCTGTATTTATATGGCTGGTCCCAGTTCAGTTTCTGGTCAACGGTAACCCCCAGGATGTGGCGGGATTTGGGTCGTGACGGGTAATCAGGACTTGGAGTGAGTTAGGATATGGCACAGCTGTGAATGACCTCAACCCTGTGGAGGATGGGAAGATGGGGATCATTGGGATGGTCAAGTCTAGAGGGAGCACAGGCATGGGTGAGGCTCTCCTGTCTTTAGAGGCCTGGGTCAAGGGTCATTGTGGACAACACCATGGAGACTGGGTGGGAAGGTGAGATAGATGGAGAGGTTTCAATGATGTGCGGCTGTAGGTTGTGCTAGGTAGGAGCGTAGGGACTGGGCTCCACAGTTTCGTGAAAGAGTGTGTTCATGCAAAGAGGGTGACGTGATGAATCTCAAAAGCAACACAGAGTGGACGTAGGGCGGTGGGAGATTGTGCAGAGCTGGGGAATCAGAGCGGGGCCAAGGGGAGGACAAATTCATGAATAGGAGCAGGAGGGAGCCAGTCGGTCCCTCGAGCCTGCCCTGTAAATCAGCAAGATCGTGGTTCATCTTCTACCCCAACTCCACCTTCCCACGCTCTCACCCTATCTCTTCATTCCCTTAGTGTCCAAAAACCTATGGATCTCATTGGGCATGCTCAGCATCCACAGCTCCCTGGGTCGTGAATTGCAAAGATTCACCAGCCCCTGAGTAAAGGAATACCTTCTCACCCTCAGTCCAAAACGGCCGACCCCTTATTCCCTGGACCAGCCTCCCCAGCCAGGCCGGGGAAGCAGCCTATCAGCGAACTCCATCATCATCCAAACTCCATGGTCTATGGGGTTGGAGGGGTGGGGTGTCGGTGGGGCGGGGGGATTCTTCACTCAATCTCTTCTCATAAGACAATCTCCTCATCGCGGAGTCAGTTGAGTGAACCTCTCTTCGTCGCTCCCTCTCTAAGTCAAACATGTCCTTCCTGAGGTAAGGGGTCCAGAACTGTCCGCAGTGCTCCAGGTGTGGCCTCATAAAGTATGACCACTGCAAGATGACTTTGCTCTTGTGCTCCTAGCCCCCTTGAGGAAGGAAAGCGCAGAGGAGAACCAGGGTTGATAAAACAGGAAGGTTGGGAGAGAGAGAGAGGGGGTGGGGCTGGAGGCTATGGGAGCCATGGTTGTCTGGGCCTCATGAGCCTCCCCAGTGCCAAGTGTTGGACATCCATAAGGTCAGTTGGGTGCATCACGGAGTCATTACGGTGCAGGAAGAGGCCATTTGGCCCATCGGGTCCATGCTGGCTCCCTGGACGGCAACCCAATCAGTCCCATTCCGTCCCCGTATCCCCTGAGAGTTTATTTCCCTCGAGCGCCCATTCCTTCTGAAATCATCCATCACCCTCGTGGCCAGCGAGTTCCAGGTCATCACCACTCGCCGCGTTAAAGAAAAAAGTTCTGCCTCACGTACCCACCCCACCCCCCACCTTGTCCAAAACCTTAAATCTGTCCCCCTGCCCCCTCCCCCCGCCAAGTCCTTGTCCCACCAGCCAATAGGAAGAGCTCTTCTTCGTCTACCTTATCGAAACCTGTCGTCACTTTGTACCCCTCCATCGGATGTCCCCTCCAACCTCCTTCGCCCCCCCACCCCCCCAAGGAGAACAACCCCGTCTTCCCCCCAACCCAACCCCGTGGCCAAAAATCCCTCATCCCTGGAACTATTCCAGTAAACCTCCTTTCCAACTACAGCCGAGTTCCCTGGAACGCGTGAGGTGAGGTCAATCCAGAAACGAGGAACGCACCGAGATGGGGAAGTAGTCCCTCATGTATCTCCACAGTGTCCACCTCCTGACCCACTGCGACCTCCGACCCCCTGGAAGGAAGGGAAGAAAGAGCAGTGAGTAGCATCCCCAAACAACTCAAAACGTCAAAATGGAGGGTGTTGGATTTCAGCGAGGCAGGGGTATTCGGGCAGGGGTAGGTTGGGAGGGCGGGGGAGGGAAATCAGCCGTGGGTGTGAGGCACACTACAGTCAAATAGGCTGCCGCGACAACCCCCCCCCCCCCACCATCTAGACTCGTACCCACAAATCATACAATGAGCTACCCAAGGCGTTGGATATTAGTTGATCTGAAGTACTGGCCCCACATTATAACTCAGGGTCACTCTACCTCTTTCTGGAGTATTCCGGTCAAGGGTTAGCCAGGCAAGATACAGGGCCGCCAGTGGCCAGAGGGGTGTAAAGAGTAGATACACAGTCAGGAGGGTGCAGGAGATGCCTAGAAAATAGAGGAGGGAAAGTTATAGACATGACACACACAAAATCAGTCAGCTCTGAATCCCCCCCAATCCCATCGCTCCACCATTGGCGGCCGTGCCTTCAGCTGCCTGGGCCCTAAGCTCTGCAATCCCCTCCCTAAGCCTCTCTGCCTCTCTCTCCCTCCTCCTTAAAGACGCTCCTTATAACCAAACTCTTTGAACGAGATTTTGGTCACTTGGCCTAATATCACCTTACCTGGCTCGGGGTCAAATTTTGTTTCATAAACGCTCCTGTGGAGTTTCTTGGGATGTTTTAATTTATGTCAAAAGTGCTATATGAATGCAAGTTTGTGTGTGTGTGTGTGTGTGTGTGTGTGTATCTGATAGTGTGTGTGTTTGTGACAGTTTGTGAGGATTTGTGAGTGAATGAGTGAGAGTGAGTTTTTGAGAATATTTTTGAGAGTGTGAATGAGAGTGTGTGAATGAGAGAGTGTGAGAGTGAGTGTGTGTGACAGTATCTGTGTGAATATGTAAAAGTGAGAGTGTGTGTGAGTGAGAGGATTGTGAGTGAATCTGAGTGTGGGAGTGTGTGTACGTATGAGTGAGTGTGTAAATGTGTGTGTGAATGAGAGTGTGTGTGAATGAGAGAGTGTGTGTGAATGAGAGAGTGTGTGTGAATGAGAGAGTGTGTGAGAGTGAGTGTGTGTGAATGAGAGAGTGTGTGTGAATGAGAGAGTGTGTGAGAGTGAGTGTGTGTGAATGAGAGAGTGTGTGTGAATGAGAGTGTGTGTGAATGAGAGAGTGTGTGTGAATGAGAGTGTGTGTGAATGAGAGAGTGTGTGTGAATGAGAGAGTGTGTGAGAGTGAGTGTGTGAATGAGAGAGTGTGCGTGTGTGAATGAGTGTGTGAGAGTGAGTGTGTGTGAGTGAGAGTGTGTGTGTGAATGAGTGAGTGTGTGTGACAGTATCTGTGTGAATATGTAAAAGTGAGAGTGTGTGTGAGTGAGAGGAGTGTGAGTGAGTCTGAGTGTGGGAGTGTGTGTACGTATGAGTGAGTGTGTAAATGTGTGTGTGTGCGCGTGTGTGTGAATGTGTGAGAGTGTGAATGAGAGTGTGTATATGTTTGTGTGTGTGAGTGTGTGTTTGTGAGTGACAGTGTGTGTGAGAGTGTTTGTGAGAGTGTTTGTGAGAGTGTGTGTTTGAGAGTGACAGTGTTTGTGAGAGTGTGTGTTTGTGAGTGACAGTGTGTGTGAGAGTGTGTTTGTGAGTGACTGTGTGAGTGTGTGTTTGTGAGTGAGAATGTGAGTGAGAGTGTGTGTGACAGTGTGTGAGAGTGTGTTTGTGAGTGACAGTGTGTGTGAGAGTGTGTGTTTGTGAGTGACAGTGTGAGTGTGTGTTTGTGAGTGACAGTATGAGTGTGAGAGTGTGTAGGGTTCGAGGTGAGGGAGAAATGGTTTGGTTCGAAGGATGTGTTTACAGTCTTGGTTGAATCATACACAGAGTTGGGGAGGGGGTGTGGGGAGAGTGAAGGAGTGGTTCAGGAGGTGGGAGGGTGAGGTGGGTGCAGGGGGCAGGGTTGTTGGGTGGGGGGGTAGGGTGAGGTGGGTGCAGGGGCAGGGTTGTTGGGTGGGGGGGTAGGGGTGAGGTGGGTGCAGGGGGCAGGGTTGTTGGGTGGGGGGTAGGGGTGAGGAGGGTGTAGCCGGCAGTGTTGTTGGGTGGGGGGGTAGGGGTGAGGTGGGTGCAGGGGGCAGGGGTGTTGTTGGTGGGGGGGTAGGGGTGAGGTGGGTGCAGGGGGCAGCGTTGTTGGGGGGTGGGGTAGGGGTGAGGTGGGTGCAGGGGGCAGGGGTGTTGTTGGTGGGGGAGGTAGGGGTGAGGTGGGTGCAGGGGGCAGGGTTGTTGGGGGGGTGGGGTAGGGTGAGGTGGGTGCAGGGGCAGGGTTGTTGGGTGGGGGGTAGGGGTGAGGTGGGTGCAGGGGGCGGGGTTGTTGGGGGGGGTAGGGGTGAGGTGGGTGCAGGGGGCAGCGTTGTTGGTGGAGGGGGGTAGGGGTGAGGTGGGTGCAGGGGGCAGTGTTGTTGGGTGGTGGGGGGGTAGGGGTGAGGTGGGTGCAGGGGGCAGGGTTGTTGTTGGGGGGGGTAGGGGTGAGGTGGGTGCAGGGGGCAGGGTTGTTGATGGGGGGGGTAGCGGTGAGGTGGGTGCAGGGGGCGGGGTTGTTGGGTGGGGGGTAGGGGTGAAGGTGGGTGCAGGGGGCGGGGTTGTTGGGGGGGTAGAGGTGAGGTGGGTGCAGGGGGCAGTGTTGGTGGGGGGGTAGGGGTGAGGTGGGTGCAGGGGGCGGGGTTGTTGGGGGGGTAGAGGTGAGGTGGGTGCAGGGGGCAGTGTTGGTGGGGGGGTAGGGGTGAGGTGGGTGCAGGGGGCGGGGTTGTTGGGGGGTAGAGGTGAGGTGGGTGCAGGGGGCAGTGTTGGTGGGGGGTAGGGGTGAGGTGGGTGCAGGGGGCGGGGTTGTTGGGGGGTAGAGGTGAGGTGGGTGCAGGGGGCAGTGTTGTTGTTGGGGGGGTAGGGGTGAGGTGGGTGCAGGGGGCAGGGTTGTTGGGGGTGGGGGGTAGGGGTGAGGTGGGTGCAGGGGGCAGGGTTGTTGATGGGGGGAGTAGGGGTGAGGTGGGTGCAGGGGGCAGTGTTGGTGGGGGGGTAGGGGTGAGGTGGGTGCAGGGGCAGGGTTGTTGATGGGGGGGGTAGGGGTGAGGTGGGTGCAGGGGGCAGTGTTGTTGGTGGGGGGGGTAGGGGTGAGGTGGGTGCAGGGGGCAGGGTTGTTGGGTGGGGGGGTAGGGGTGAGCTGGGTGCAGGGGGCGGGGTTGTTGGGGGGGTAGGGGTGAGGTGGGTGCAGGGGGCAGGGTTGTTGGTGGGGGGGGGGGGGTA